>NC_139635.1:12954348-13006848 GCF_964638095.1 Poromitra crassiceps
TCAAAATAAAACGCCCTTGACGTTTAATTGAATTATATTATGTGCGAAAGTGTAAAATAATGTATTTAAGGTGACAGGCTAAACCTGCAACATGTCACATCACATCAATGATGCAATGTAATGAGGGAGACAAAGTAGATGTTATTTTAAGGATTGAAATGATCGCCTATTGAACTTTTTTGTGGACAAACCATATCAGACACAAATTATTAATCAAAGTAAAGTTTTTTATAGGCCTACATCTTTTAAGTCTAATAGTCTTTTAATTATATTAATATGATGTGAGGTTCAGGTAGCTTTGCAGAAATGCTTTTATACTTTGAGTAGCCTACATTTCAGAGGCTGTACTTTTTACTTTTTTTTACTTGAGTAAACAAGTTAAATCGGTAGTTATACTTTGACCAGAGTCTATTTCTACTTAATAGCCTAAAGAATGTGTGTACTTTGTTTGTATTGTTTCTGTAATATTTCTGCTGTTTCTCTTCACTGCATGGGCCTTAATGGAGACAGCAAAACATCTATGGCGGAATAGTTGTTAATATGTTGATTTTGTTCCTGACACTTTGTAACTTTATTAAGAAAAGTGAACCACAATTGTAATGCACATTGTTTTCATCCACAGTGCTGACATGCTGGTTTCACAAATTGATTGAAGTGACTATATGCATAGAAAGATTGAACCAGTGTCTTTTACCAGCATGTGATGTGAAGCCAAAGTGAATGTTTGTAAAGAACAATAAAGTTTTTCATTCTAAGAATCAATAAAGTATTTCTTCTATATTAATTCCAGGAAGTGTATCAAAGCTGCTGGAGAAAATGTGAAAATGACATATGACATTCTGAGACAGGTGTGTAGTGGTAAATACAGAGGTGGGTAAACTATCCAAGGTCAGTAGTTTATCCACCTTGTTTCCCCTCATTGAGTTATACAGTTGATCTGAAAATAGGTGAGTAAAGTCTCCCTCATTTCAAAGAGGTGAGTAAACTGTGTTTACTTGTGTTTACCCTCCATATGCCCTGGGCCCGTATTGACAAAGCATTTTATCTTACCACTAGGGGGACTCCTAAATATATCACTAAAAGTTCCTAGCTAAGAGTTTCCTCTAACATATTCACAAAGCTGCTGAGAGCAACTTTGACTAAGGAACGAGGGGAACTCTTAAACTATTAGAAAGGGCGGGGTTGACCCTGTTGCTATGATGATGTCATGCTTCATGAAACTGTGATTGGTGGTCTTGGGCTGTCTTGGTTCTCTGTCAGTGAAGTCATGATATAAATACTGTAGGAAGCAAGGTTATTAAAGTTAACTTAAACTAAAACCTCAAACTAGGTCTGAAAAAAAAACCCCATTTTAGTTAACCAAAATCAAAACAAAAACTAGACTTTAGAAAAAAACTAACTGAAATGATATTGTGTACTTATGAAACAAACTAAAATTAAAATATACAGACAGTTTTTGTTTTAGTCTTGAAAACAAAGATAACTGTAAGAACAGAATAAAAATAACAAATTATGAAAAATACAAAACTATAATGATCCAGATAGGAGGTATCATGTTGCCATATTCAAATACAGATTTTAAAATAAAAATATAGGCTATGTGTCACTGATTTATTGAGCATGAAACAAAGAATAAGCAGTTTGGATAACTTCAAAAACCAAAGAAGAAGAGCGGGGGAAAATATGCCTGCAGATAAATGTGTTTTCCCCACCTGTCCAGAACCACCAATGTGTGAGAAGAGCTGCTATTCTTACACATGACAAGAACTCAGTCCCATTATACACTACATGGTTTTATTGATTGATTCAAGTGTCATGATGCTCTCCAGGTGCACCAACCCCCATGGGTTTACAAGACACATCAAATACAACAATAAAACATCACAACAGTGCTACATTTAAAATAACACAAGTCGCAAGTCAGCAATAGACAAGAAGACAGCAATAATGAACAATACATCAGTTTCTAAACCAAAGGTTCCGTCTTTGCTCCCATGACAAATACAATTTGCTGTGAGGAATTAAGGTTCCTTTTTTTAAACAGCTCAAGTTTCTCATAGTCGTCCAACTAAAAAAAGTCAACATAAATAGAGGACATTTGACTAAAGAGTACATTTGGGGGGATTCTCTATTCTAGGCTGAGCAGATGCCCTCCTCTCTCACCACAAGAAGAGGGGCATCTTACCACGAGTCTGTCCCTTGCCTCATCATAAGCAGTACAATAGAAGTAACAAATTTACCACGAGAGGGAAGGGGGTTGTGGGCACATTTACCACTGGTACAGGGTTGTGGCACGAGGCGAAGCCGAGTGCTATAAACCCTGTACCAGTGGTAAATGTGCCCACAACCCCCGACCCTCGAGTGGTAAATTTGTTTTCTACAACAGCTACCAAATAATATAAAAAATACACAATTGTAACATCCAATTCATTTATTTATAATCATTACTGGTTTCAGAATACATTTATCCTTCCGCCACAGAATATAGTTCCATACACAAGATCAATGATTGCACTAAACATTTAGTTGCCTTTGAGCCAAAAAACAACTAACCTATTCCTTAACGGGATTCACAGTTATTGATACATTGCCTGTAAAAGTACAGTTATTTAAACAGTTATCCAAAGCAGCCCGTTTTGGTGGTGGTGTGTTGATATCTGGTGACGGCAGAGGGCGTTTGTTTGTTTGACAGTCCCAGGTTCGGGGTCCGGGCGCTAGTCCGACGTCCCGCTAGTCCGACCTCCCGCTAGTCCGAACTCGTGACAACTCAAGCTCAGCCAGTTCTCTCTCCCCAATTTCACCATGTCGTTCTTTGTTCACTTCACCTTCATCTTCATCTAACCACTGCTCAAAACTCAATCCACCCAGTAAATCAAACGTTACTACAAAATCGGACATTTCCTTGTGTTAGAGATCGGCCATTTCATTGTTGGAGATTTGCAGACTGACAGGCTAACAGTGGGCGGAGTCAGCACAGGGAATGGAGTCAGCATCAGGGAGCGGAGTGATACTGCGGTTGGAGCCGAACTGTGGGTTGTTGGCGTATTTACCACTGTTGCTAGCCAATCAGAATCCAGTATTCACTCATGCTGTTGTAGAACAAGAAATTAACCACATGTTCAGTTTCATGTAATTCACATAGTAAACAGTCTATCTTCTTCAGGGGTAGGATGAAACCTATACCAGTTTCTAGTGCTAAGGGTTCCCGATGATCGTAACTGAGCACACAGAGATATTTTTCCTCTGTTCAAATCAAACTTTGCATAGGGTTCAACACAGTAACTGTCTTTTATGAGACGATAGGTTCTTAGTTTTGATTGATACCATAAGTCGACAGACCATTTAACCGTATATGAAATAAACATATTACAGTCTCCCGGATGTCACAAAATAACCTGTTAAAAAAGATTAATGTATACTATTTTCCCAATTTCCCCCCGGGGATCATTAAAGTCTTTCTGATTCTGATTCTGATTCTGATTCTGATATTTGTGTTTTGTCTTACAAAGGCAGGCATCAGTTTGAGTCTCCCCAGATGTGTGGAAGTTCTCTCTGCTGTGTGTCGCAGGTTATTGCTCGCTGCACTGTGCTGCTTGTTGTGGCCACCAGGAGACGCTGAGGACTCTGCTTGACCTGGGAGCCAACACACACAAGACCTTCAGGTGGGAGCGGGCTGCAGACCTGACCACCAGATACTCACACACAGACTGCGCTGACTGACTTATCCTGGCAGGTGAGCGCGTCTGTTCTCTTTGCAGCAGAGGTGATCTTGGTATCATTTTTAATCAGCTTGCGTGTGTATGTTTGTATGTATGGCCACAGAAGCTAAACAGGACTTGATGTCATATATGGCCCATGTTGGAGACACCATCTCTGACCCAGAGAAGATCCAGGGGAAACTCACCAAGGAAGACAAGGTGACAGATTGTCAAAAGTTAATAATATTACTCGGTTTTCTTTTTACTATGTACTTGTCACACCATCAATGGCTTGTTGGCACGGTTTTTTAACCAATGGATACCAAACTATCCTAAAGGTTTGAGGCTCAAACTATTCCATAATAAGCATGCAGGGCTTCAGATTGATTTCAATGACAAATGATAATAAGCCCCCCCCCCTTTGTATTTATCATTGTGTTGCTCCCTCCCACTATGGTTGTGACAAGTGGTGATGAAAAACAACAACACACTAAAATTATATCAACTGTTATACAGTCTTTCAATTCATTTTCTGCCAATCTAGAACATCTGTAGCCATGCTGCTCCACCAAGTCAGCCTGGATCATCTGTAGCCATGCTGCTCCACCAAGTCAGCCTGGATCATCTGTAGCCATGCTGCTCCACCAAGTCAGCCTGGATCATCTGTAGCAATGCTGCTCCGCCTGGATCCAGAATGTGAAAAAGCAGACAGTCTCAGACTTTAGAGCTTATTATTATTATTATTAATTAGGACACACACACGCACACACACACACACACACACGCACACGCACACACACACACACACACACACACACACACAAGTTGTTCTTTTTTAACTTTTTATGTGTGACATTTCATACGTATAGACAAAACCATCAGCAACATATAATAAAAGGAGGAAAATAACTGCAAATAAAGAAAAACAACAACAACACACCAATTGTTTTGACTATGCACATCCCTTTGCTTAGTTACACTGCCCTCTGGTGGCAGAACATGAGGCATGACATGCTGGTCATGACTGTGTTAGGCTACCTGCATAATAGAACAGCGACAGTGTGAATGAGAGCGAGCTGGGAGTACCCTGCCTTCTCCTGATAGATACACAGACCGCACAAAGAGGCAGGCTGATACAGAGATGTTTTGGACCATGGAATAGTGAAAATATCATCTCATGAGACCACAAAGGGTTTGGAGTAGACATATGTTACAGTACATGTTGTTTGTCATTTAATGATTACTGTAAATAAACAGAATTTAATTTCGGCAAATAGGGGGAATCAGGTGATCTGACAGGTGTATTTTTACATTAACATATTGTCAAACTTTTTTTTTTCTCTTTTCTTTTCTTTTATTTTAGGACTTGGGTTTATCTGTAATGTGCTTTGTAAACTTTTGGAAGTGTTATAAGCCTAGACTACATTTAGCCTAAGTTATCATTATTATTACTGTAAGCAGCATTAGTTTGAATAGCAGTAGGCCCAGTGAAGTGATCAGCAGTCAATAGCACTGAACAGGGATGAAACCTGCACTCCAACCCAGAAGGGAAACATATCATCAAAGACAAATAGACCCTTATAGGTCCAAGTGACACCTTGTTTCCCCTCATTGATTGATCCAGTTGATGAGAAAAGAGAGCAGTAAACTCTCAGCCTCATCAAAGCTAAAGAAAAACAGCTTCAGCTCATTTGCACATTCCTGATTGTAGCCGGTGTAAATGTCAACTCACCTGACATTTATTCTCATAGCCGGCCTTTTTGGTAGACGGGTAAAGTGATGACTTGATTCTGAGAGAAAGGAAAGAAGCTTCGATACTGTGCTCACATCTATTTACTGTATATTATATATATATATATATATATATGCCGGTTTACGTGCGATCGGGCTGAAACTTCGGGGGGTGTAAAGAGCACCAGTGCAGGTGACCTGACGGAGCCAGATTTTTTAAATTAGGTGATTGCCCTAATTACAGATGTCATAAGTGATGTCATAAATTACTGACAGTCATAAGCGATGTCATCAGTGATGTCACTTGAGCAATTAAGGCAACTGATGTCATAGTGATATCACTGATGATGTCATCAGTGATGATGTCATCAGTGATGTCATACATAGGCATTGTGAGATCATTGTGACATCACTGATGATGTCATCATTGACACACACACACGAGAGAGACTGAGGGAGAGGGGGAGAGAGACTGAGGGAGATGGAGAGAGGAGAGGGGGAGAGAGAGCGGGAGAGAGAGGAGAGGGGGAGAGAGAGCGGGAGAGAGGGAGGCTTTGCGCGCACGCCGATAGTGCAGGCGAGGCCACGCAGCAGCTGAGCTGCGGGCGTGGTGACACAGCGGCCGAGCTGTGTATGCAAGCTGCAGGGTGGGCGAGCTTAGGAATCGAGCGCGCGTATAGCGCGCGGGATACCTAGTAAATATAAACTAGGAATCAAAGTAGGGTTTGAAAATGTTTATAATAATATAGTGTTTACTAACCTGTATGTTTTTTTTTTATCATTAGTGAAACCAACAACACAGGAAATAGTTTGAAGTATTTTCGGCTTCTTGTACAGTCTTTTGCTATGGCAGGTGTCACCCTAAATGGGTGTTTGGCCTATGAGCCTACAACAAAATGACTTATTGCCATCTGATGTATAGTGGTGTCAGGATTCACTGTCATCTAAGACAAATAATCAACAGGCTACATAACCATTATTGATTTGTTTAATAAAACAACAGAAAAAAACACTTCAGACTTGTCAAGCACATTTGAAGATGGATTTGTTCTTTCAATTGAGTTATCCACTGACAAACTGTCTGTCGGTGAAACAAGTCCTGTAACTATTCATGTATCTTGTCTCTTTTCCTTTCTATTTCTTGGCAACATAATGTTATCATCAAAAAGGGTTTTAGTTTCAGTTAAAGCAGACTCTGGTTAATATGGTTTAAATTCTGTCATTTGTTTCATGGTAATTGGTAACATTTCTGGTGATGAACTTGCAATCTCATGTATGTTTCTCACATGAAAATAATATCCTGAAATAAAAGCCAATGGAAAGAGCTTGTTTAGTTACATGACTGTTATTAAAATGTCAGATAAACTTGGCCTACCAGTAGCATACAATAAAACACATGACTGAACTATGGATGAGAAAGCCAGTTGTACAGTATTATCATTCTGTTGGGTCATTCATGGGTCGAATAGCGTATCTGATATTTCCCACAGCACCTGAAGGTAGCGGCAATGCTGAAGCTGTTGAGGCTGTAGGGTTGAAGAGCTGTGCCAAGCCACAGAGAACAAAACTGAAAACTAAATAAAATCACAATTAGTCATCAGAAAAAGAAAAAGTCCTCTTAAGCCTATGCATTTTTTCCAAAATATTTAATGGAAGCATTACATTCAACATGCATTGAAACTCTATCTGTAAAATAGGCAGTTTAAACATATTTGATGACAAACAAAATGACAGATTTTAAGCATACATGTATTCTTGACTTTCCTTTAGAGTAAAAAAAATACAATAATGTCAATAATTTAGACAAATTCCCCACGGTGTGAAGATAAAGCTTCTGCACATTCCTCCTTAGATAGGCCTCTCTCTATTTTCACTTGGATACTTTATATTTCTCAGTGGGCTTGCTCGGGCTTTGACAGAAGAAACCACGGTAGTGATACTAAAAGCTTCTTCTTCTTCTTCTTTCGGCTGTTCCCGTCAGGGGTCGCCACAGCGGATCATCTGTTTCCATCGGTTTCTGTCCTCTGCATCGTCCTCCGTCACGCCCACTGCCTGCATGTCCTCTTTCACTGCGTCCATGAACCTCCTCTTGGGCCTTCCCCTCCTCCTCTTTCCTGGCAGCTCCATCTCCAGCATCCTCCTCCCAATGTACCCCACCTCCCTCCTCCGCACATGTCCATACCATCTCAGTCTTGCCTCTCTCACTTTCTGTCCAAACTGCGCAACATGGGCGGTTCCTCGGATGTAATCGTTCTTTATCTTGTCCAGCCTCGTCACTCCCAGAGAGAAGCGTAACATCTTCATCTCTGCCACCTCCAGCTCTGCCACCTGCCTTTTTGTCAGTGCCACCGTCTCTAGACCGTACAGCATGGCTGGTCTCACTACCCTGCTGTAGACCTTTCCCTTCACTCTCGCTGGTACCCTTCTGTCACAGATCACCCCAGTCATCCTTCTCCACCCGCACCACCCCGCCTGCACTCTCTTCTTTACCTCCTTGCCACAATCCCCACTACTCTGCACTGCTCTGCAAACTACAGCTTTTAGTAGTGATACTAAAAGCTGTAGTTCCAAAATTGCCCACTTGAGTCTAGCTCCGAAAGGGAGTCGTTCCCCACCACCCCATGTTAAAATGCCTGAGTTTATAACAGGGCCAACAGGTAGCAAACAGTTTATTTCCATGGAAACGGCGATGCTTTGAACACCACCCTGTTATGTGACCTAAGCGTTGCAGCCATACATCAAAGCCTGCTGCTGCACACCGTTGCAAACCGTTTAGAGCAGAGGTTTTCAAAATGGGAGGCGGGTCTCCCCTGGGGGTCTCCAAGCAGTTTCAGGGGAGGCTCAGTGAATGGACGTGAACAAATATGACATTGGTTAAAAGGAGATCTTATAGAATAGCCTAAAAGTGTGTGTGATTTAGTTAAAGAGTTACAGTAGTTTGGGGGTGAATTTGACAGTTTTTCCCACTTCCCCCAGAGTCAGAAACAAATAAATGCCATCAGACACCTTTTATCTATTTGGTTTAGTCTGAAGTTTGTCAAACAGAAATCAGCTCTTGGGTCAATTGTTGAGTGTCTATGAGGGTCAAACAACATCATCACGATCACAAAGGCATCCAGGAATTGAGCAAGGGAGACTCCTCTTTTTTTTCTTTGCATGTATTTAGCGGGGGGTTCTTATCTGGAGGAACCCCCAGGAAAGCATGGGGAGAACATGCAAACTGTGCACAGAAAGACCCTTTTGACGATCCCACCTGGGCACGGTATTCACCTTATGTAGCCCCGCCCACTTGACCCGGTGTCGCGTCTATGTGCCGACAGGCCGCAATGCCGATAGCCCACAAGCAGAACCAGCTGAGCGAGGCGGCGTGCAGCATGTCGGTGGACCGGCTGGAGCTAACCTCTCCCAGCCCCCACGCCTAAACCTAACCTTCCTCCACGCCTAAACCTAACCTCCCTCAAATCCTAAACCTAACCTCTCTCAAGCCCCACGCCTAAACCTAAGGTCGGCATTGCGGGTGGTCGGCATAGCGGGTGGACACCCTTGACCCATTCTGTCACGACTCCCTGTTCAAAATGCCGGCTGTTCTAACTCCTCAGTCTGACTCACCTGGTCAAACCTAGTTTGACTCACATAGTCAGACTGGGGTTTATGAGTCACAGCAAGTGTAAACACAATCAGAACTCCCAATTGTGTTTATACTTCCTGTCTCTAAGGTGAATATTCTCCAAAAACGCTGGACATTTTTTCACAAGTTTTGTTTGAATATCTTCATATCCTATGAAATATTTATTTTGGGAACAAAACACTGTATTTTCATTTACCATACTGGACAGCAACACAGCCAAAAACGTCAACATAGGCTACTGTTGATCAGCGAGGCTTTTATTGTGAAAGTGCACAGCGGAAGTGCTGTGTGTAATTGCGTGTGTTTTGACGCGGTGTGTGGGGGCTGAGCTCACGGCAGCAGCAGCAGCAGCAGCAGCAGCAGGAACGCCCTGCCTGTATCCGAGTATCCTCTCCTCTCTTCGCATCCATCCAGCAGCTCCTCCGCTTCGGAGCGGTCCGGTACTGTACCACACCACCACACCGAGCAGGGCAGCTCTGACCCGGGCACCAAGACCAACCCAACCCCGCTGGGAGAGGAAAAACAACATGGCCTTTTAACACTCCGAGAGAGAAGAGTGCAAACACAACAACAACAAGAGGAGAAGAAACATGGAGCCTTTGCGTTGCATCCTGCTCTTCGTGCTGCTCGCCTCCCAGTGCCCTGCAGCCTCCGCGGACAGGAGGTTCGGTGAGTGTCCCTCAGATGATGCTTCAGCTTCGGTTTGGATTCTTTGATTGATGCGCAGAGAAACCTCACAGAGCCATTTTGCAGCCTGCAAGACGCGCACACCTAAGCTAGTAGCTACTATTCCTGTCAGCTTCTGATCTGTGTCAATATGTTCTTAGTGGAGGAGGATGGCAGCCAGGCTCAAAGCTCATCTATGCTTAGGTTACTGCAGCTCTATGTAAACCAGCACTGTGCATCTGTAAGGCATTTCAGAAGAATAGCAAACCCACAAGTCTCTACATAGTAATATAGTAATATCATAGGAATATTATAGGAAGGTGCTGTCACATCACTACACTAGTGCAGACTCACTGACACAAGATGCATTATTCTGTTAGGAAGGCCTACATTTAATTAGTCAGAATATTTTGATTTGCAGATATCTGTAATATAACGTTTTGATTGACAGATATCTAGGGACATGGCCTAATGTAATATAGCCTACAATGATGTAATAGGAGCATACAAAAACAATAGAATAAATAATGCAATAAACGAGGAAAAACATGTGAATAAATAATTATACAAAATAAATAAAACAAAATCCAAATGAAAAAAGAGGTTTGAGATGTGTTTACACTGTAAACATTAAACAAGGAGGCAGCATCCATCAGTGACAGCATCAGTGCAGGATGAGTGGAAAACGACCTCACATCCTCTCCAATTCCCCTTGTATTGTCATCCTAACACAGGCCAGTATTGATGGTAAATGTGCATTCATTTCTCTCATGCACAGAAGCTATAAATAGCTGATATAGATAATACTGTATTGTATATTGACTTGTGCTTACATAAGAGCTAACAGAGAGAGTCAACAGTATGGCAGCACAAGACAGACAGGCAGGAGGATGAACATCTAGTAGCATCACTGACATGCTCAATATTATAATCATATCAATATTCAGTATTACAGCAGCTGTGATACTGAATATTGAAGGATCATCATTCAAAAACAATATCACTAACAATATCTGTTGATATGTCTAACGTGTCTGTGACACTCAGTAGTAAACTTATAGCTACTTTATGGTATTTGATGGTATATTCTAATCTCTTATAATTATATTCCTATCATATTCCTCTAGTATTTAAACTGTAATGTTCCCAATGATAATGTCATTATGGCACTTTAGCAGCTTTATCATACTTTTAAATTGCGTTTTACATCCTATAATAATCTTATAACACTACAGTGACAAATCATTATGTTGTACAGTATTATACCTACAGCGTCTTACAGTGAGTCTGAGCTTCTCAATAGAGTCTATAAGTGGCAGTGTGAGACGGAGCTAAACACAAAAGATGCAATATTAATAGTTTTTCATGAGATACTCAGTATTTAATATTAATACTAATACTAATAATAGAAAAGGAGAAGATACTGAATAATGACATCACAACAGTATAATCCTAATGTTAATTTAAAATTAAATATTCTTCTAAATATGGATAAAAGTCCAAAAAACATAAAATTTTCTTCGGCGCTGCCGAGATTCGGGGGGACACGCCCCCCCGACACGCCCCCCGGCCCCCCCAAGTTCAGATGCGTTCCGCTATCCCTGAGTGGCCCTATTGTATGTTTTTATTGTATTTTCATCACTATGTGTTATTCCTATAGGACTTAGTTTTGCTGTAATATCTGTATAACCCGAGAGATTACTATTGAGAGAGTGAACTGTGGCGACAGTATAGGGAGCACCATATAGTATCATTTACATTTAAAATCAATATTCATGTTTGCTCAATTGTAGTGGAGGGTGAGGCCACTAAACTCAGATGTGCTTCGTGCTCGAGAGAGAGAGAGAGAGAGAGAGAGAGAGAGAGAGAGGAAGAGAGGGAGAGAGAGAGAGAGAAAGAGAGAGAGAGAGAGAAAGAGAGAGAGAGAGATAGAGAGAGAGAGAGGGAGAGAGGGAGTGTAGGGGTGGACAAGCAAAAATAAAAAATAAAAAAATTCAGGCAGGATTCCGAGTCTTATTCCGATTTTTTTTCATGTTGGTTAAAGACTATGAACCAAAAATCATCTCTGTATTTTTAGGCTGATTTTTAGATTCTCTTGGTCTTTTCTACAAAGTGGGCTAAATGTTCAGTTGTAAGTCAAAGCCACATGAGATGTCACAAGCACTTTTATTAAAACAAGACTGGTCAAAATAAAATGCAAACACAGGGTTTCCTTCCCTGATTTTCACAAAATATGAGATTTGTGATGAATAATCATCAGTAATGTGGATCTAATGACTAAGGGCCTGTGTCGACCTAGCATCTTTTCATCAGCTCCAATGTCTTTTTTCAGTTGTTTCCAATGAGGAGAGAGCGTATGCGGGCGCACACGAATGTCTAGAGAAAGTGCGCTGTGCCCAGCGTCTATTTTCACAGCGCTCCGGCGTTTTTGTGTGCCGGCTCCCAGCGCTTCCAGCTGAAAATATTGTAACTTTTCAGAAAGACGCTGGTGTCGGGTGCTCCTTTTCTGGCAACTAATCATATGGAGAAACTATCGCAACAGAGACAGAAAGGCTAAATTGTGGGAGCAGATTGGCTAGACACTTAATATTTCTGGTGAGTGTTGAGCTAAATCACTGGATGTGTGTTCTTAGCTAATGTTAGCGGTCAGCTATCAAGCTAGCTACCGCACTGAACTAACGTTACTTTCAGACTGCTTCCTTGCATATTGTGTGCTGAGATCAGCGCTCCCCAGCGTACTTCCAGCGTTTAACCATCAGAAAAAGAGGCTAGATGGACACACGGCCTAAGTGGGTAAAGGCAAATAATAGAAGAGCTAGAACAGTCTGGTAAGCTCAGAAAATGACATCACTTTACTGTGATGCAGCGTTTAGACAACACAGGAGACTAGAAGCAGCCGCTCGTAGTAGAAAGTCCCTGAAACTGTTTAAGCCACACTGGAAACTACTGGGATCACCCCCCCCGCCTCCTCCATGCATCGCCCATCATGGCCACTAGTTTCCTTTACCGCTCTTTTAGTTGTTTTCCACGCTGGATATTAGTGGCGGGTGATGAAGTGGAGCCCTGGCGTATGGGAACGTTGCCAGGCGGAGTACCAGGGCTTTAGGGTTTGTGTGTGTGCTGGCAGCGCATCGCAGGCTTGGCTGAACGCCAGATGTGTAAACACTGCAACAAAATGTCCACCTCCACAACACTGAGACCTCACATCGCATTTGACTCAAAACAAGTGTGTGTGTGTGTGTGTGTGGGGGGGGGGGGGGGGGAGAGATGATCTCTGCAGACTATAATTAAGCAATATCACACGAGAGGGAGTGCATTGTTGGCTAATATTGGCACTGCTGTGATTCGGTCGCAGGCACGAGGCCGCAGGCCGAGTGCCGTAGATAATCACAGCAGTGCCAATATTAGACAACAATGCACAACCTCGAGTGTGATATTGCTTTTATACAACAGTTCTATTAAACAAAGCTGATTAAAAAAATGACAAAAAGCTGAGAAAATAGATGATTTCTGTATTTATTCCTGCGCCAACAAAAATAGTCCCCCCAGCTTTCCCTTTGCAGAAAATGTAGCCTAATCAGCGTAATTAACTGCAGGCTGTCTACTCTACAGCTGTGAAGCATTTTGTTGATTAGCGCAGCTGTGAAGCGGAGTGATCTACACACAGTGAAGCACCAGTGCATTATCATGAAATATAGGCACTCGTAGGATCCCTCTTGTCCAATCAAATTGCTCGGCCGGAACTACCTGTTGTATAAACTGCCATAGTCTTTCTTTATCTGTACTTTCTACTCCTTAGATTTTCAAAACAGACTAGTTGCTTTGGTTTTAATTAAAAAGCAGCAGCGCTCGTGTCACGCTGTCCCACCACCTTTTTTGTGGGAAAAACCATCTGACACAAATGATGCATCAAAGTATCGTCTTTATACATCTGAAAACGTGTTGGAGGGGATCTTCCAATCCTACTACTATATTTGGAGGCGTGTCTGTGTGTCTGTCTGTCCGGAGTTGCAACAAAAGACGCGTCGTTGCTCCGATTGCCTCCTGAATTTGCCAAAACACTTTTCAGGGGCCTTTTCAGTGATGTCACACAATGGTGTCACAGTGATGTCACAATTAGAGATGCGGATTTTCAATTCCGATCCGATTCCGATATTTTAGCCTCAAAACCGATCCGATTCCGATCAAATTTCGATACCCGATTCGATACCGATTTCGATCCGATACCGATACAGCACATACAGTATTTACGCCTCTCTATGCTGTCTGATAGCTAGCAGGCAACAAACATTTTTAGGGTTAGGTATGTATGTGTGTGCTTTGGTAATATAGTATGTAAATGATTTAGTTCATCTAATTAATTTGATGTAAAACTAAAACATAAGTTAACAATCAAATACACACTTCTTTTGTAATGGGTGAACACTGGACACAAATAATTATTGTTTCCTCACACATACATGTACACCCCCACTCTGTCTCACACAGGACACAGACACACACACACACACACACAGCCCTGTCCCTGTCTCTCTCTCTCTCTCTCTCTCTCTCTCTCACACACACACACACACACACACACACACACAGCCCTGTCGCTGTTTCTGTTTCTCTCACACACACACACACACACACACACACACACACACACACACACACAAAGTTTGTGCATACATTTCCACTGCCAGATTGGAGGAGTCTTTTGTCACTTTCTAATGTTACTTCTCTTCAGTGCGATACGTTTTGATAACGACCTGCTGTACAGCGCCGTTCGCTCAGTCAATAACATGTCGTTAACGTAAGTTAGAGGAGAAAGACAGCTGCTGTTAGCTAGCTAATTAGCCATGTTAGCTGCCTCAGTGGGTAACGTTAGCCTATAGAGAGTATTTATCTGACGTTTATGTTAGCTACTCCTCAAACCTGCGGGTGGAAATGGTTTATGCGATGCGATGTATGTTGAAGCAAGACAACGTTTTAATGTACCTTGAATTTGACAAATTACAACGGACGTGCTCACGCAGATCTAAGCCCTGGCCATCCTAGGCTCAACGCGAGACTGATCAGTCATTCATTCGGATGAGTCTCGCAAAGTTACACACAAAGTTTGTGCATACATTTCCACTGCCAGATTGGAGGAGTCTTTCGTCATTATCTAATTTTTTATTTATTCTAGGGGCTACTTATGATGTGCTGCCATCTCCCCAGAACTTAAATCAGTGGTTGGGCGAGGATGGTGCCTGCCCGTTGTGTTCTAGTGTATGTACATTGAGGCATATACTGTCAGGGTGTAAGGTCAGTCTCTCCCAGGGGCGATACACCTGGCGTCACAACCAGGTGTTGAAATGTTTGGCAGCTGCAGTTGAGGAAAAGCGGCTAGAAGTAAATTCTCTAGTTGCTAGCAAAGAGACTAGACAGATCAAATTTGTACGTGAGGGAGAAAAGATTAGACCAATTAAGGTCAGGCACAAGTTAGGGCAGCTAAGTGTAGGTGGAGCCTGGGAAATGAGGGTTGACTTGAATGAACAGCTAGTCATCCCAGCATATATAGTTAGCACCCGGCTACGTCCGGACTTGTTACTGTGGTCTGAGGTAGAGAAGAGAGTTTATTTTATCGAACTCACAGTCCCGTGGGAAGATCGAGTTGAGGAGGCTTATGAGCGCAAGAAAGCTAGGTATGCTGAAATGGCAGCAGAGGCAGAGCAGCGAGGTTGGAGGGCTCGAGTGCGCCCTGTAGAGGTGGGCTGCCGTGGTTTTGTGGCAAAGTCCGTTATTGCCTTACTAACTGAGTTGGGCATTCGGGGACGGAGCCTGAAACTTGCGGTTAGCAACATGTCTCAGGCAGCAGAACGAGCAAGTGAATGGCTGTGGATAAGGAGGAAACATGCTAGCTGGGGAGCTCGCTAAGGTCAGATTGATTGTTTGTTGTTGGTCATGATTAACGGTCCGCATCAACAGGGCTGAATCATTGACAGTAGTGGTGTAGTTAGGGATTGTTTGTTGTTGGTCATGATTAACGGTCCGCATCAACAGGGCTGAATCATTGACGGTGGTGGTGTAGTTAGGGATTGTTTGTTGGTCATGATTAACGGTCCGCATCAACAGTGCTGAATCATTGACAGTGGTGGTGTAGTTAGGGATTGTTTGTTGTTGGTCATGATTAACGGTCCGCATCAACAGGGCTGAATCATTGACAGTGGTGGTGTAGTCAGGAATGTCATACCGAACCGACCTGGATAGCTAGGCTTAGATAGTGAGGTAATATGCAGTTGTGCGGTGGTAGCATGGAGGGGGGTGTTTCCAGGACGCTGGATTACACCGTTAAGCCTTCTTGAGGTGTCGTGGGCCTAACTTAACGAAACGTCGGTGAAGGAAGGTGCCCACTTGAAAACCCCAATGACATGCTTCATACTGCTGTTGGCTAGGGTAGGTAACTGGTGATTTGTGTCTTGTTTATTAGTTTGTTAGCTTGTTAGCTTGTTTTATTCTGGATTGGGCTTCTAAATGTGTTTTTCCTCGGATTTTGGCACAAGGGATAGTAACATCTTGTCCTGTGTATTAATTAATATTACTTCTCTTCAGTGCAATACGTTTTGATAACGACCTGCTGTACAGCACCGTTCGCTCAGTCAACTAACGTGTCACTGTCATTAACGTTAGTTAGAGGAATGGTTAGAGGAGAAAGACAGCTGCTGTTAGCTAGCTAATTAGCCATGTTAGCTGCCTCAGTGGGTGCTCAACGCGGCCTCTGTGTGCCGCTGCTGCATGCTGGATAGAAATCCTGGAGCGGAGTCATGGAATGGAGTGCTTATATCGGAGCCTTGGATCGGTCATTTTCGCTGGAATCCGATCCGATCCGATCCGATCCATGTTTTTTGGCTGATATCGCGCCGATATCCGATCACATGATCGGATCGCAGCATCTCTAGTCACAATGGCTCAGGTGACTCTGAAGTGCTCAATTTTCAATTTCATCATATCAGTGATGGAGGCCACATTTTCTTCTTGTGGTGTTTTTTTTGTTTTGTTTTTAGACCCCCCCCATTTTCTCCCCAATTGTACTTGGCCAATTTCCCCCCCCTGTTGCCCCGATCGCTGCTCCACCCTCTGTTGATCTGGGGAGAGGTGAGACTAGCACCATGCTTCCTCCGACCCATGCGTAGTTGCCAGCTGCTTCTTTTCACCTGACAGTGGGGAGCTTCACCGGCAGGACGTAGCATGTGGGAGGATGACGCTATTCCCACCAGTTCCCTTCCCCCCCGACCAGGCGCCCCCCGACCGACCAGAGGAGACGCTAGTGCAGCGACCAGGACACATACCTGTATGGACGCCCGACCAAGCCGGAGGTAACACGGGGGTGCGAACCTGCGACCCTCAGGTTGGTAGGCAGGGAATCTACCGCCACACTACACGGACACCCTTTCTTCTGTGGTGTTTTATGGCAGTTGGCATCCTTTATGTTGCATTACCGCCTCCTTCTGGATTGATCCATCCACTGTTTCCCCAGCCACATTTTCTACATCTGCTAATAAGAATGAGAAGTGTCCGTGTGTGTGCATGAGTTAGCCCATGGGCCAAACCCCAAAATGTCACACATCGGTACCACTCAAGTGGGCAAATTCTAATCATGATTTTTGAACAGGTATATATCCATAGATGATATTTTAATATGATAGTCTTTGCAGAATGGCAGCTTTGTCACAGTTATCAGCTCATGAAGTTATCCAGCCCCTACAATAAATTGGATTCTAGGCACTGATGCATATCCTATTCTAGGCTCATTTTCAGGACCTTTACTCATGTTCTATGAGAACATGTTTGACCACATTTAAAGGGTATCTTCTTAGCTTTCATTTAAGCTCAGTTGTGAGTCTGTCTGACAAATAAAGAGGTCACATGGGCTCTTCAAAGTGTCAGTGACATTCATTTTTCTACAATTTTCGCCTAAACTATAGTCTTTATTTCAGCACTGTGGCATCTAGGAACATCACAGTCACAAACAACAAACACTGGAATACTCACAGGACTATAAGGATTCAGAAAAGATATAATGTACCCATACTATCCCATCATGAGGGGCGAATTTGGCCCTTAAGGTAGAAGAATGCCTTCTCGAGGGAAATGGGCCAGAGTCCAAAATTTAACATATCGGTACCATCCGGTTGGGCAAATTCTACTTGTGATTTTTTTTTAATTCCTATACATCCCTAGATTATGTTTTTATATGATAGACCTTGATGACTGGTAGCTTATTAGTGGTTATCCCCTCTTAAATTATGGACTTATGAGAATTATGGGAAATCATATTTCTTTCATTATATCCTCTCCCTGGGGTGTGTCTGGACTACTCACTGTTAATATCACATGTCTAGATATAGGCATACTATCCTATGATACTATACATACTGTAATGATGATCCACGCCTGGACCGTGATCAAGGAGGAAGGAGGCGAAGATCGACTTGCAATCTGTGCATTTATTTCAGAGGTCACTGTTACGGCTTTGACCTACAGCCACTCAATCAGGGAGCTAATTCCCACACTTATTCCCCTGTAAGCTTGTTCGTTCTAAAACCTCAACACAACGTTTAGACAGACAGACAAAATGGCTTCCCCCTCTCGACCAATCCCCGGCGAGAGAACATCCACATGTGACCCAAGTGTCCCCTTCATGTGCCTCACGCCCGTCTCTAGTGCGTTCAAGTGCCGTAGAAACTAGCAACTATAACACTCCGTCATCAAGATAATCCCATGTTTACCCTAAAACCCACATCACTACAGTACCATACCATACTATACTAGATAGATATACCATACTAAATTGTCTACTAAATTGGCACATTTCTCAGTCAAATAGAGAGTAAATTGGCATGCTTTTCAGTCAAAAATAGTTTTATCAGTGGCGATTTTAGCCTGACATTTCTGGAGGGGCAGTTTTATCTTGTCACGTCACCACGCACCATCACACACAAAACAGATCTAGCCAATCTAAGGTAGGGAGGCATATGACTGTGATTTGAGTGCCAAGGAGCAGAAATATTCCAAAACTAAATACACTTCACATTTGTCCGGGTGCACTCGGCTCGTGCATATTTATGCAAAACACACAGCACACAGCAGCACACAGCAAAACCACAACAAAATCGCCATTGAGTAAATGTACAAACCTTGCATTCACTTTATCCCCAGGCTGAAGCATGACGAAATCTTCTGGTCTGTGTGGCCCTATAAACGCTTTATTTCCAATTTCTCTTCCAACGGCAACGTACTAAACCGTACAGACAACAAATAGTCTACTACGTGATTCATAGTAGGCTAAATGAAAACACACTTCACAGTATTTAGCTAGCTAGTGGCAATGTACTGGTCTGATTTAGCCTTGGTTTGTTTATTTTCTCCTCGTATTTATAAGAAGACACAAGCTCAATAGGGGGACCCTGCACTGACACGATGCAGGGAAGAGCAGCTGGCACCTTCTTATTGGACAAAAAAACATGGCTTGATCATGAACATGAAACATGTATTGTAAAATGTCCAACAATTCCCAGCTATATGTGACTGAATTGTCTTGACTGCTTTCATTTCATACTAATATGAACCAATGGAACTGTTAGCTTCATCAATGTTCCTGTCTGTCCCTATACAAAGAGACTGAATACAAATAACACTGTTATATTGTATAGAGTAGTGGTTCTCAAATGGGGGTCCCGGGACCCCCAGGGGTCCGTTGCACTTAAAGTTTTCAGAAAAATATATATATTTTTTTTTTGCAAAAGCTTCATAGTTCAACGAAAATATTGTATGCTTTAAATCTAAAATTGTTCATGGATTACATTCTAATCTAACAAACCTATCAATTTAAAAATCAGGCACGTTACCATGGAAACAATTAAGCTTAGCCCAAAATCACAGATCAGAATGAGGGGGTCCCCGGTATATTGTCTATCTAAGGGGTCCTTGGCTGAAAAACATTTGAGAACCTCTGGTATAGAGGTGTTACAATGGAATAAGGGAAGAAGCCTGTTCATGCTCAAATGTTCTGCCACGTGCCACCATTACCTATGTTCTTGTGCTCGTCCTTTATTTGCAGACAATAGAAAAGCCACCTTGACACTCCCTTTCCTTTCCCTGTGACAGTGGTGCCACCTACAGGCCGTCTGGCAATGTGCAGGATGCAAAAGGCCAGACATGAATGCAGCCTAACTCTTCCGGCCTTGAGCGTAGTGGAGCACTTCTGCAGGGAGAGGCGCTGTCTGGACCAGTGGGTACCATCATCAACTTGCCTGAAGCAAGCAGCAGCAAAGCAAAGCACTGTTCTCTGCACAGGAGGTATGGTGTGAACCCTGATGGACACATGACCTCCCTGAGATGATGGGAAACAAAATCAACGTCTAAATGAATGACTTTGGAGGAGGGGGAAAAGATCCCACTAGCTAGATGGGATGTATTCAAACAGATTTGCACTTGGACAGGTCTGTTGGGAGTTGAGGCTGTCAGCCTTGGCAACCAAGATGAAATGTCAGGACACTTTGTATGTATCTTTTGAATGCTAAGGATTGTATGATGGTTTGTTTGGTAGAGCCTTTGTGACTCAAAACAAGTTGGGAGAGCTAGAAAAGTGAGCTGTTGAGGGGAGCCTCTCTAAAGAAACTATGCACTTGCTGAAACACTGGACCTTTGCCTAGACATCCAATGAGGATTTTTATATGTATCCAGTGTTTCCTATGCCAACTGGTTTTTACTACAAATGGTTAATTTTTCATTTTCTTTTTACAATTGAAGGTATTTCTAATTATATTTAAGTGTATTCTTGTTTCATTTTGTACTTTTGCTATTTGCACAATCTAAGTACAAGACACAGATGTATTGTGTTCAATACATATATTTTTGGAGCCAGAACTAGATGTCTTTTCATTTTGCATTTGTGGAAATTGAGCAAAGCTGAGCTGAGTTTTGACCTATCAGCAAACGGTTGTAAAGAGGAGTCAGGTGGGCGTTACGGCTGCACGATATGAGGAAAAGCTGCGATGTGCGATAACACTGTTCAATATTGCGATGACGATATGACCTGCGATAAATAAATAAATGCTATAAACAAAAATATTAATGGGTAGGGGTGCTCCGATCCGGCTAAGCCACGATCCGATCCGATTCCCATTCCTGGGGTCACGATCCAATTCCAGAATCGATTCTCGATTCCAACGATTCTCGATTCCAGAATCTAGAATCGATTCTCAATTATGTAGTTTTATATTGCAATAACACACAAAGGTAAATCTAAGACAAAAAAATTACAAATGTATTAATGCTGAACTTCAAATTCAACTTCTGAAGTATTACAGTGAGGGCCTAAATTCATTTTGCAATACGAGTGTGTTAATTTAAGCATACGTATCAGTAAGTGGCACAGGATTCTCAAAGCCTGTGTTGAGGGTCATACGAACAAAAATGCACTCTTGAAGTTAAAAAAAAACTCCAAAACTAATTAACTAGTTAATTATTTACATTTTTACTTCAATGTAGAACAGTCATTTCTTACACATGAGATTATTTTTAGCCTTTTAGTCATAACGATTATTGAAAGATATTCCATATTCCAGACTGAAATGTTATAACAGAAGTGGAGTATTGGCCAGAATGACATGAACATTTAGACACTTATTCAGCCGGTATCTTGCATGTTGCGTTCATGTGCACTGTAAAAAAAAAAAAAAAAAAAAAAATTGCGATAACACGTGACTTTTGCCATGTGTTCATCGCGCATTTTCATATCGCGATGATGATGAAAATACAATAAATCGTGCAGCCCTAGTGGGCGTGGCCTCACTGACATCTCTGAGCTGAAGGGAACAATAACAACATGTTCATTCATCGACACAGTTTCCCTTTTCAGCCTCCCTGTGATTTGCTGGGACAGTTTAGGTTGCAATTTCACCAGCTGACTTCCTTGAATAGATTGTGTGACAGTTGCACAAGTAAAAGCGGGGATACAGTGCAACAATGCATATTTTGCATATATTGAATTAAATAAATGGTTCATAATAGAGTGTTATGTTTATGTTTATCAGAGAAGTTGCATCAACTATTGCAGCTCACAGGCAGCTGGAGCCGGTCTCTGGCTGGCTCTGGTCCTGGGAAGAGAAACACTCACTATTTAAATAATAATGCCTTCTTGGTCCCAAAATCTTGACACAGTTTTTCTTCCTCTCGGCAGTTCATGTAGCCTACAAATTAAATGATGGAACGAACAAACTTATAAACAGATAAATACATGCTACTGCCTTTTACAGGTGTGTCAGGTGGATGCAGAATCTGAGGAATGGATTTTTTTACAGCAACTGTAATGCAGCTTGATATAAGCTCATTTGGAGCCGAGCTTTCATCAATATGTATGTTTTCTTTAAAAATAAAATGAACAATCAGTAAATTGAATTTGTAAATCTGAACCCATGATTTCAAAGTGCTGCATTTGTTATTTAATAAATGAAATACAGAATGAATGTTTACAAACATGTAAATTAATGTTTTAGCCTATACATGTTTCTGCTTTGAGTTTAAGGTCGCTTTCACATATAAGCTGTTTAGTCCGCTTTAACCGCGCCAGAGTTCATTTCCTCGGATAGTGCGGTTCGTTTGGGGTCTCGGTTCGCTTCCAAGTGAACCCTGGCGCGGTTAATTTGTTGTGTGAAAGCAAACCGGACTAAACACAAGAGCGCCAGTGCATCTGATGCACTCATGCAGTGCATCATGAGTAGAAGACGGTAGAAGGGAGCAAAACAAACACTGCGGCGTGCACACGTGTACAGTACCTGCGCACCGCGTCGTGACATAGCGGCTACGTCGTCATAACAACAACACATCATTTCTCAACAGCTGGCTTGCGGCTATCTCTTTCGGTACGTAGGCTACTTGTCTCATCTGCAGAATGAAATGTTCAACAGCTTTCTGCCTCTTCTGCTGCTCATATTGGGCACATTCTTGTCAAATATTTATTTGATAACACCAAAGTAAAACCAGAAATCCCAATATCACAGGTGGTGTTGCTCCATGGTTTGTGTTTTGTGGATTCACTTGTGTTGTTCAGTCAGCCCTCAGCCAGGCAAGAAGCCTGCTGGAGAGGAGAGATTTCCCTTCTCTATTCTGTCCAATAGACGAGTGACAGTTTCGACCATGTGACATTGTTCAGAAAGTTTGGTGCTTGTGACAAATTGTTGTGTGAAAGTGAACCGGACCAAATGAAAATCGCAACAATGTTGCAACTTCACCCCCCAGAATCGCACCGAGTCCACCAGCTTATATGTGAAAGAGAACTTAGCCTATACATGTTTCTGCTTTGATTCTTTCATAGATTGAATAAATGAATATGTAAATACTTAGAATAGTATGCATATTTATTATATTTCTTCATTGTTCACCTGGCAGAGGTACTTTTGTATGCAGGGGCTTTTACTGGATGCTGTTTTTACCATAGACAGACAGGTTTAACTAGTCTCCTTAGGGGCCAAAATGGCGGAAGCAAGAGCCCCCCCCCCCCCCCCCCCCCCCCCCTTCCCGGCTCTGAGCACAGCCAGCTGGGGGAGGACACCCCAGGGATCCTGGACCAGAGGACACCTAGCTGGGTATGGACAGCATGGGGCTCCTGGACCTCAGTGAGTAGTAGGGCTGGGTTCAAAAAATCGATTCTCCGATTTTTAATCAATTTTTAGCTTAATCCTTTGATATCGATTCATATGTCCAGAGATCGATTTTTTTTAAATAAATAAATAAAAAATAAATAAATAAACAGGCTCAAATATTATGCTGTGTGTGGTAGTTGAAACATAGTTTCAAGTTGACGTTTATTTATGTTTGTAGTTTAAACAAAAACAAATACTGTAGGCTACATAAATGGAAATGTTTGATCATTAATATCTACTTTTAGAAATGATATAGGCTGAAATCAAATCACTGTGCATCATTGTGAAAGTGTCTTTATTGACAGATGAAAAGGCTGTTATTTACCCTTTGTCACCACCTGTAGCCTGTACTACGAAGCTAGTTTAATGCCTTATCCGAGTAAGTTTGAGTTTAAACCTGGTTTAGCCGTACTACAAAGCAAGTTAACTTTCAATCACCATGGCAACTGACGCTGCAAAGCTAACCTGGTCGCGACCAGGTTAGCTTCAGAGGATAAGATCAAAATCCATGACAGACCCATATAATCGGCTCTCTGGAGTCACTCACCGTTCATATAAGATCGCCATATGAAAAATAGATTGCAGTCAACTGAGAATATAACAAGAAAAACATTTGTGGCTCTGTAGGCTACATACTTAAATTAAGCCTACTTACCACTTTATGTCTTAACAGCTCAACGATGCGTGGAGAAATATGATCACTATTAATCACCGCGGCGCATATCATGAATGGACCCTCAAATGGAGTGAGGGTGATATTCTCCTACATGCCAGAAAAGCCTATACATATAATATAGATATGGGATAAATATGGATAGCCCCAATACTAAATATGCAGGCTATTCTTGCATCTTTCAGCTGGAACTGTGTCCTGTAGGCTGTATGCCAATATATGAGCAAAAATAGGCTAGTTTTTATCAATGATAACTATGCCCGCATCGTCTCAATTCAGTTCAGCAGTTTTCTCTTTTATAGTAGGCTATTAGGCTTTATACTAGGCTATTTTATATATGAATTATTCGATCAGTGCAACCACACACATGAGTGATAGAGATCATTATTCATTGAGCATGCGTTTCTAAATCTATGGTCTAAATAGGCTTACAGATTGTGGAAATGTATAGACTGAGATTACACATTTACATTTGTTGCTGCTGTATCAATGTATGCAGATGTATCAGACAGAAATCGCTGATCAAAGTAAATCAAATGACTGATGTGAATACAAGCTGCTGCTTTAGACAGCCCTTTAGCAGACTATCCAATGCGGATTTTCATTCTGACATTAAATCGCGGATACATTAAATATCCGCTAAAACTCTGATCATGCACTGCGCTTTCATGGAACGAGGAAATGGGTGTGGAAATGGGTGTGGGCGTGGATCAACTCAGCTGTTCATAATGTGATTGGCTAGCGCACCTCTTTCGCGTGGACGCGCGCCTGTGCACGAGCGAAAAACGTGCGCGTGCACAGGCAGATCCCAGGTCCACTTACCTAGTAAAAAACCAGCGTCGTAGTATCAGTTAACTAGATAGCTTTGATCCTGTTCAGTCAAACCAGATCAAAGGGACTTATCGCGGATCTGTTAAACTAGTTTCGTAGTACAGGGCTCTGGTGAGTAAATATATGTGTAACTAAAACCATTTCAATTGACAACCGGTCCGCAACTTTTTTTCCCTATGTGTCTACTTGGCGCAAAAAAGGTTGGGAACCCCTGTGTTACATAACTGGACAGTCATGTAAGGTTACAGCTCAAAAAACACGTTTTGGTATCACTAACCAAATCGATATTGAAATTAATCGAATCGGAATCGAATCGAATCGAATCGAATCGGGATTAATCGATTCGCAACCTTGTGAATCGGAATCGAATCGATTCTTGAAATTTGAACCAATACCCAGCTCTAGTGAGGAGCTCCTGGTCCTAATCCTCTGCAGACTGGACCCCACGTCTCTGCTCAGAGCCGGCTCCACCTGCAGCACCTTGTTCCAGGTCTGCTCCTGCAACTCTCTGTGGACCAGCCACTTCCAGGTAGGCTGAAGCTCACTGCAACACCACCAGCATAGACACGAGCGTGCGTGCATCGTGTGTGTGTGTGTGTGTGTGTGTGCGTGTGTGTGTGTGTGTGTGACTGTGTGTGTGTGTCGTTCTGATATTTCCAATACTTGTGCTGTTTGTGTTCCGATTCTTCTTGTCCAAACACAAGTAAAGATATTAAAATGTGTGTCAAACGCACAGGGTTCCTACGCAGGTCAGGGAACGTTTTAGCCCCTTTCGGGCTCTTCCGGGTATGACGTCATCGTCACGTGATCGTCTACCCTACAAGAGTCCCTTATCCGTACATAGACTTGCCTGCGACTCTCGCTCTCAAGCTGTCTAAATCAGTGATACGCACGTAAGTGTCACAGAAACATTTCAAAGCCACCTACTAGAGCAGAAGGGTTCATTGCTTCTCGTCGGTGGGGTTTGAATTATAGTATTTTAATCACAGAGTTCAGCAACGTTTAGACACGCAGTCTTCATCAGGGTATCTAAGAAACCAAAAACATATAGGCTATTCTGATTATTGTGATTATGTTATTAATAAGCAGATAATGAGTCCGATTTTAGTCGCTCATCAGTCATCATCATGTGTTTATTAGGGGTGCTCCGATCCGGCTAAGCCACGATCCGATCCGATTCCGATTCCTGGCGTCACTATCCGATTCCAGAATTGATTCTCGATTCTAATGATTCTGGATTCAAGAATCTAGAATCGATTCTCAATTCCATCGATTCTCAATTCAAGAATTTAAGATTTAAGGATCTACTGCAGTCCACTGTGTGCTCAGCTGAATATAGCCAAATAAAGTGAATAACATTATGTAGTTTTATATTGCAATAACACACAAAGCCAAATCTAAGACAAAGAAGGTCACATTTATTAATGCTGAACTTGAAATTCAACTTCCCAAGTATTACAGTGATCGTGAACTTTCAACTTACAGTATTTCTCAATTCACAGTCAGTGACCATGCTGAACTTTAATAAAACAAGTAAAGTATTTCTCACAGGGTTCGTACACATTTTTCCCAATGGAATTCCATGACTCCAAAACTAATTTCCATGTCCAAACATTTTGTAAAGTCTACATGTGTATACATGAAGAAGTGAGTCAGTTATAACATTCTACTTTAAAATTTCACTAGCCTAAACTTTGATGCAGCCTTTAAAACCAGGAAAAGACAACATATGCCGTATCACCATATTACCATATCCAGCATCTAAGACCATCTAGTCTCATATCACAATATTGATATAAAATCGATCTATTGCCCTCCCCTAATATTGAGCGCCAGAATCAACCTCCCAGTCCCAATGATGCAATTTGCAGAAAAAACATAATTATCATTTGATTGTAAAGCTTTTACATGGTATACAGTGTTTTGATGTCCCTTATACTTAAAGCGACAGCTCACCCTCAAATCCAAAATACATATTCTTTGGAAGGTAGTAGGGGGTTTCCTCACTCTACGGATGTGCGGTCGTGGGGGAAGGGAGGGGGGACTCTGCAGCTCTGCAGTGTATGGACAGATGCAGACTTCCTCTTTGCAACTCACTTTAGTTCTGAACCACTGACTATTCTGAACCTATTTTCACAAAATAGTAATTGTTTTATAAACATGTTGAAACCTGATTCTTTTTTTATGCTATTGTATGAATTTGCATTCATTCTTCTTCTTCTGGCTGTTTGTAAAGGTTTGTAAAGGTTAGAAACTTCATCATAGCAACAAAGTGTGTACTTTTCCCCCATATATTATTATATTCGTATTAGTATGTTATATTATATTATATTATATTATATTATATTATATTATATTATATTATATTATATTATATTATATTATATTATATTATATTAGATATTATAAAATACATGCAGGTCTAAGGCGTGTCATTGTAAATTTGATTTAATTAATTAATTAATAAAATAAACAAGACTACACCCGTAGACACATGATAACCACTCCTGCAAACTGGACAGTTGCCATTACACAAATAATGTCACAGATATTGTAAATCTCAAATACATTATTTCATTTTCATTCAATGTATTAATTCATTCAATATATGTGGCCTGCTCTATCAAAATCAGTCACATTGACCCCTCATGCTCGTGGGGTCTCCTCCATTGTGACAATAAAGATGTGGGGGGGGGGGGGGGGGTGTCCGATGCAAGCTTTCTGCTGATGTCAAAATGATCTTTGTATTCCAAAGATTGAGTGAGATACACCTGGAATGTGTGTTTTTGGTGACTTGAATGTGAGTAGGCAGTTGTACTGGTAACTCCCATTCATTCATGAATCTAATAAGTGGATGGCTGTACCTCACAGTGTCCTGCACAGAGAGTGATGGTAAAGGCATTGTTTATCTTGTGTATGTGTGGGCAATATGGCAAATAGGTGAATCTCTCAAACAGTTGAAACCTCTCCCTTTAAGAAAAGATCCAGCGTTTGCAGATGAGATGATAAAACTCACTCTACGGATGTGCGGTCGTGGGGGAAGTGTGGGGGGGGGGGGGGGGGGGACTCTCTGCAGCTCTGCAGTGTATGATGCAGACTTCCTCTTTGCAACTCACTTCAGTTCTGAACCTATTTTCACAAAATAGTAATTGTTTTATAAATGGACTGCATTTATATATAGCGCTTCTATCCAAAGCGCTTTACAATGTGCCTACATTCACCCTTTCACACACCGAAGGCGGCAAGCTGCCACGCAGGGTGCTGGCACAGCCATCGGGAGCAATTCGGGGTTCAGTGTCTTGCCCAAGCACACTTCAACATGCGGACTGGAGGAGCCGGGGATCGAACCACCAACCTTCTGATTAGTGGACGACCCGCTCTACCTCCTGAGTCACAGCCGCCCTGTTGTAACCCTGGTTGATTCTTTTTTTATGCTATTGTATGAATTTGCATTCATTCATTCTTCTTCTTCTTCTGGCTGTTTGTAAAGGTTTGTAAAGGTCAGGAAGTGAAGGCGCTGAGGGTGTGTCCCCCCCCATGTATTCAGTGCCTACTGCCCAGGTGGGCTATCTCGTGAAAAGGGCCTTTCTGTGTGGAGTTTGCATGCTCTACTCGTGCTCCCCTGGGGGTTTCCTCCATCTAAGAATCCCCCATGAAGAACATGCAGAAGATCATTCGCTGACCAGTGATGACTGAGAGGAAGTTGGTCCGCGGGCGCTGTGAGGAAAAGAAGCTGCCCACTGGTCCTGTCCTGCCCCGAGGACGAAAGACGAGCCAGGATGGGAGAAATGTGGAGAACACATTTCACAGTGTCACTTAATTGCATCTGTGTGCTGGCGCCTGCATGCGCTGTGGTGGTTGTTTGTGACAATAAAGATGTGGGGTCAGTCTGAGGAAGGGCAGGGTGCTGCCCGAAACGTAACCCTTTTTACAGGTGTAAAATAAATACACTCAACTTGGAGCCTTGCAGTGTGCGAGTTTTCCTTTTTTCATCAGTCTCTACCTCGAACTCTGCACCTGCCCTATTCAGGTTTTGCATGTGCGTGTCTCTCCTTCTTCCCAATGGACAGGTAGACATGGAGGGAGGCAGCAGAGGTGTTGACCTCTGACCTCCCTCCTGAGAGCAGGCTTGGGTGTCACATGTAACAGTGCTGCTGGTGGAAGAGGCCTGAGCTCTGCAGGTGACAGTGAGGTTACAACCTGAGTCTGAGCTGGAGGAGACAGAGTCCACTGTCAGGACAGCTGGAGACACTCGGTCTGGAAGACAGAGGTTTGAAGGCTTTTCCAAACAGGACAGCAGGTCCTACTCTCTCTATCAAAGTGTGAGACATCAAGGAGCCTACCTTCAACTGTGACATTGTATTCAGCAACTATATGGTTTTCATTCCGAGACACTTCTGCAGTATAGATTCCGTGTATGTATAGATCTACTTAGAATTGTGGCTCTGCATTAGAATATAATCGTACTACATTACTCTTATGTACTCCTACAACATTGTATTTGCTTTTGAATGTCCATGTAGTAAACTCAAAGTTCCCTTTCAGAAGATGAGGTTTCTGGACATCCAGGTGGACATCCTCTCCCTTCAGCACAAACACACGGCTCACATCACTGGACCCTGCAAAATTAAGACAGATAACATGATCAAAATAGTCAATATTGAATAAAAGTATAATATGAATAAATAATACAAACATAAAATAATACAAGTCAATATTGAATGTTTAAACAGTTTTGTATTTCTCACAAATTGGACCGCTTTGACAGCTATTAGCCTATTTCAAATCCCACCCAAATCAGCCATTGTGTGTCTAAAACAAATAAGATGCAGTTTTGCTGTTTTGTTTTGCGATATGCTTTTACAGCCAAAATAACTCCTTGCTCTCCTCTCTCTGTGTATTCTCTGTATTCCTAACATACATTTATTTCTGTGCAGCTGACAGGGCAAATCCTATGCTGTGCAGCTGCCCCCAAAATGTATCACTGTATTTGATCACTTAACTCACTGTTTATCACTGTACATATAAACCTAAATGGAAACAGTTTGTAGCTGTATGTTTATAAAAACACATTGGCCATGTTGGAATATACAACATTACAATGACACCATTTGCTACAAGTAAGGAAATAATGACCATAAAAAAAAGAACTGAGCACAAATGAGGAAGTGAGATTGCATTGCAGTCTAAAAGTGCACTGTTTCCGTTTGTGGTTGCAGCAGTACTGTGGAAGTGAACACATTGACAGTCAGTACGAGCTGCTTTCTCACATGTACAGACAGAAGTTCTCAGTGTTTTGATTCTCTCAATATGTGACATAGAAATTATCTCTTAACTGAAACATTTCATACACAGCACTTTGCACTTGTTGCATTTAACCTTTTATCCTCTTTTTTGACAGGAAGTTATTTTTGTACACTTGTATTGAACTGATAAGCAGCAGTGAACTGGTTCAACTTCTACTCACCAATAGAAGATAATCCTCCTCATCATCATCCTCAGTTCATTTTACCTGGTTCAAGTTTAGGTCCCATATTATTTTCCTTACATGCTCCCACATTATGCGGAAACTCTTTTTACTGCTATGCTGATGATTTTTAGATATACCTGCCTGTCAAACCTGGCAACCCAAACTGTCTCTATACCCTCCAGATAGACCTGCCTGTCAAACCTGGCAACCCAAACTGCCTCTATACCCTTTACTTTATTTCATTTGGCAGACGCCTTTCTCCAAAGCGACGTACATACAGAAAATAACAACCATAAGATCATGTAACATACATAGTGGAAACAGAGATAAGGAAAAAGATAAATACAATAAAAGCCAACAAACAAATAAACAGACAGTTGAAGGTCCGTGGGCAGCATGTTAAGGGTGATGGAAAGGGAAGGTTAGGGGGAGGTGAAATGGAGGGAAAAGAGATGGGTTTTTAACCGATTGCGGAAGATGGGGAGAGATTCGGATGTCCTGACCAAGGGGGGGAGCTCGTTCCACCATTTGGGGGCGAGACAGGAAAAGAGGCGAGATTGAGAGCGGCCCTTAAGCCCGCGAAGCAAGGGGGGGGCGAGACGGCTTGCGCTAGTGGAGGGGCGGAGGGAGCGGTGGGAGGGTTGGAACGTGACCAAGGTTTGAAGGTATTGGGGGGCAGTTGAGTGGACAGCTCTGTATGTGAGGACAAGGGTTTTGAATTTGATGCGTGACAGGATGGGGAGCCAGTGGAGGTCATGGAGGAGGGGGGTGACGTGAGAGAATTTGGGTTGGTTGAAAACAAGGCGGGCAGCAGAATTCTGGATGAGTTGAAGGGGTTGGATTGCAGAGGAGGGGAGACCGGCTAGAAGAACATTGCAGTAATCAAGTCTAGATAAAACCATGGCCTGGACTAAAATTTGGGTTGCTTCTGAGGTTAAAAAAGGGCAGATCTTTCTAATGTTAAAGAGGGAGAATCTACAGGAACGTGCCATTGCTGTAATGTGGGCAGAGAAAGATAGTTGGTTGTCGATGGTGATTCCGAGATTTTTGGCAGATTGGGAGGGGAGGACGGTGGTGTTGTCGATGGATAGGGACAGATCGGATAGGGGGGAGTCGTTGCAGGGGAAGAAGAGAAGTTCGGTTTTGTCGGGGTTGAGTTTGAGATGGTGGGAAGACATCCAGTTGCTAATATCTTTGAGGCAGGCAGAGATACCGGAAGAGATATTAGAGTCCGAGGGGGGGAAGGAGAGATAGAGTTGTGTGTCGTCTGCGTAGGAGTGATAGGAGAACCTGTGAGAGGAAATGACGTGACCCAAAGATCTCATGTAGAGAAGGAAGAGGAAAGGACCTAAGACAGAACCCTGGGGGACACCCGTGGTGAGAGTGCAGGGGTCCGAAAGAGTTCCTCTCCAGAGGACCTGAAAAGAGCGAGTAGATAGGTAGGAGGAAAACCATGAAAGTGCAGAGCCGGTGATACCAAGGTCGGATAGGGTGGAAAGTAGAATTTGGTGGTTGATGGTGTCAAAAGCGGCAGACAGATCGAGAAGTATGAGAACGGAGGAGAGTGATGAAGCTTTGGCGGAGTGAAGGGCGGAGGTGACAGAAAGAAGAGCTGTTTCAGTGGAATGTGCAGGTTTGAAGCCAGATTGAAGGGGATCAGAGAGGTTGTGAAGGGAGAGATAGGAGGATAATTGACCAGATACTGTGCGTTCGAGTGATTTGGAGATGAAGGAAAGGAGGGAGACGGGGCGGTAGTTGTTGATGGCGGAGGGGTCGAGGGACGGTTTCTTGAGGAGTGGTTTGATTATGGCTGTTTTTAGGGCAGAGGGGAAAATACCAGAGGAGAGGGAGGAGTTGATGAGGGAGGTGAGATAGGGAGCAATGTCAGGGGAGATGGACTGAAGGAGGGGTGAGGGGATAGGATCTAGGGGGCAGGAGGTGGCACGGGCTGAAAGAATGATTTTGAGGAGATCATCTGAGGAGAGGGGAGAGAAGAATGACATGGAGGCAGGAGGTTGTGAAGAAGAGGAGGTGAGAGAAGGGGTGAGGAGGGATGGTGAGGGAAATGATGAGCTAATGGCAGCGACCTTATTGATGAAGAAGGAGGAGAAATCATTGGCAGAAAGGGAAGAGGGAGGGGGCGGAGGAGGCGGATTGAGGAGGGACGTGAATGTCTGGAAGAGTTTGCGGGGATTAGAAGCAGAGGATTGAATAGTGGAAATGTAGAAGGAGGATTTGGCAGAAGAAATGGAGGAGGTGAAGTTGGAGAGGGAGAGGTGATAAGCGGCGAGGTCATTGGGGTTGCGAGATTTTTTCCATGTTCTTTCTGAGGTGCGGAGTCGGGAGCGGTTGGTGCAGAGAGGTTCGGTGAGCCAGGGTGCAGGGGGAGAGGGGCGGGCAGGTTTGGTAGAGAGTGGGCAGAGGGAGTCAAGGGCAGAGGAGAGAGAGGATATGAGGGTGAGTGAGGCTTCCTCAGGGGATAGGAGAGAGAATTGATCGGCGGGGGGGAGGAGGGAGAGGGTGGCGGAGGATAGGGATGAGGGTGAGAGCGATTTGAGGTTGCGCCGGGAGGAAATGGGGAGAGAAGGGGGAGGGGGAGAGGTGGGAGGGGAGATTGGGAGGGAGAAGGAAATGAAGAAGTGATCGGAAACATGGAGAGGGGTGACTGAGAGGTTGGAGATGCAGCAGGAACGGGTGAAGATGAGGTCAAGGAGGTTACCGGCTTTATGGGTGGGAGGGGAGGAAGATAGTGACAGATCTAAAGATGAAAAGAAGTTGAGAAAGGGGGTAGAGAGAAGAGTTAAGTGTGGGATGTTAAAATCTCCCATGAGGGTCAGTGGGGTGTCTTCAGGAAAGAGGGAGAGAAGGGTGTGTAGATCTTCAAGGAATGTGCAGAGGGGTCCAGGTGGGCGGTAGATGATGATTATGATAAGTTTGGTGGGAAGGGTAATAGTGACGGAGTGGGATTCGAAGGAGGAAATAGAAAGGTGGGAAAGAGGTGAGACAGAATAAGACCAGTTGGAGGAGATAAGAATGCCCGTGCCACCCCCGCGTCCGGAGGGTCTGGGGGTATGGGAGAAGGAGAATGCAGATGAGAGGGCGGCAGGAGTGGCAGTATTTTCGGGGGTGATCCAGGTTTCAGTGAGTGCAAGAAAGTGAAGTGACAGAGAAAGGGCGTGGGCAGATATGATGTCCGGTTTATTGACAGCAGACTGGCAGTTCCAGAGACCTCCCTCAATATTAAAAAGGTTGTTACAGAGTGGAGGGGGGGAGGGGGAGGAGCTAACTGGAATGGATATGAGGTTATTAATATTAATGCCTTTTTTAGAAAAAAATTCGGCAGGGTGAAGGTAAGTGGGAGGGGGGCGAGGGCGGAGCAGAGTAGGGATAGGTAGAGCAGTAATGGGGGAGGGGGAGCAGGACAGGGGAGTTTTTCTGTGTTCAGGTAGATGTTGGCTAAAGGTGAAGGGGGAGGGCGGGGTGGGGGGGGGAGCGAAGTTGAGATAAACAGTGCAATAATGGGGAGGGGGGAGCAGGGCGGGGGAGATTTGCTGAGATCAGGTTGAGATGGTTGTTGACTGTGGATATGGGGGGGGTAGCGGGGGAGGGGGGGGCTGGAGTGTTTTGTTGGAACTGGCCGGAAGTGACCAATAGGGGAGATGGACCTGAAAGTCAAGCGCGAGGGGTAGCGGACGCTTTGACAGCCAGGGCACGATGGAGATTGGCAGCAAGCATTTGTGAGCCTAGCATGCTCGGATGAAGGCCGTCGGGAGAATAGAAAGAGGAGCGCTCCCAAAACAGAGTGAAATTGTGGATGAAAGTGATGCTGTGAGTGATGCAGACGGAGTGGAGCCAGGTGTGGAGAGCGAGCAGGCGACTGAAGTACATGTCGCCGCGACGGGACGTTGGAATGGGACCAGAGAGGAAAATGGATTTTCCAGTGTTGTTGAGCAGGCCGAAAAGAGTGACAAAATGTTTTTTCGTCATTTCAGACTGTTGCTTATTGACATCGTTGGACCCAATGTGGACTATTATTTTCTTTATTGTTGGCGGCATTGTGACTATGATTGCTGGGAGTCTATTGATGATGTCCGTCGTGGTGGCACCGGGAAAACAATGTGTGACTGTGTTAACGAAGCGGAGATTCCGGGTTATGGAGTCGCCGATTATCAGCACAGTGGGGGGTATGAGACGGGGCAGGAGGGATGGACGCGAGTGAGAAGGAGCGGGGGGGTTTGTGGATGAGACGCGGGAGGGCGGGAGGAGGGTATTTGACAAATTATTACTGGATGATGATGGTGGGATAACGTGCTTGGAGAGAACAAGTGCTGGAGGAGCGGACAGAGGGGGCGATCTGGGGGAGGGACAGGGAGTGAAAACGAATTTAGCAGAATGGACGAGAGGGATGCGTCGGGATGATGGGACAGTGGGGACAGCAGGTGGACTGGACGTGGATGGAGGAGATGTTGTTTCTTCACTTAGAGAGGAAAACTTGTTGTAAGTGGGCAGTGGACGGTTCTCCGGTGGGGGACGGCGAGGAAGGAGTTTCCCACCATGATTGCCCTTGCCGGCTGATTTCCACAGCTGGTTCTGAGCGGGGGTGGAGTTTGATAGGACTTTGGGCTTGTTACCTAGCCACTCGTATTTGTCAGTCCGGGAGATATCAATGTCTGGGTCCAGAACAGTGTCTGCCAGGGCTGCAGAGATGTTAACAACGGCAGCGCGACCCACAATAATTAAAGAGTCGGAGTCCAGCTCGGCAGTAGGTGGAGACGAGATTGGGATGCAGGATTTGACCAGGGAGTCCATGAACATTTCTTCATCTTTGAGCTGGTGGAGCAGAGCTACTCTCTCCTCCAGCTGGGATATCCTGGCGTCTTTGTGATGACAACCAGGGCAGCACGGTGAAAGGGTAAGTGAAGGCATGGTTTGTTAGTGTGTGTGTGTGTGTGTGTGTGTGTGTGTGTGTGTGTGTGTGTGTGAGTGCGTGTGCAGGTATATATACCCTCCAGATATATACCTGCCTGTCAAACCTGGCAACCCAAACTGCCTCTATACCCTCAGATATACCTGCCTGTCAAACCTGGTAACCCAAACTGCCTCTATACCCTCCAGATATACCTGCCTGTCAAACCTGGTCAAGAGACGGCTTTTTAGCGATAGTCAGTCAGTCACTCACTCACTCACTCAGTCATGTCACGGAAATAACGCTTATTTCGGGGTCGCTTCATGAGATTCACTCTCGTGTCCCGACGGGGTGGTGTTTCAATCGTGCTGCTTAAATGTTCACCCCCGCCCACTTGCCGCGCTGCCTGGACTACAACGAGCGCACCCACCCATACACACACCCATACACACACACACACACACACACACACACACACACACACACACACAGACACACACACACACACACACACACACACAGACAGACACACACACAGCAACACGGGTCAGCCTCCACGGTTCGGTTTGGCACGCATGTGAACGGTGGATTAATTGCACGTTTCACCATCAGTGATACACAGAGTTGGGGGTAACTCATTACAAAAGTAACATATTACATGTAATATATTACTTTAGCAGTAACTCAGTAATATAACATTACTTATAGGATTTCAGTAATATTATACCAGTTACTTTGTCAAGTAACTCAAGTTACAAATTGAGTTACATTTGTTTTAATCAAAGCACATACAGTAGGCTATTTAAATTATTTCCTAATCAAACTGTGTTTTTAAGCAAATAACCACTATGACAATATCAAAGGAAAAGGATAACATTAAGAATTTTGGATTGTTTACACTGACTTCAAGACGGTTTAAATATTTTTTCGGGATGGTTCCAGGGCGGGGATGTCATTCTGCTACTGCTATTATTACAGTGAAAGTAATGCAAAATTAGTGTAATAAGTAACAAGTTACTCTACATTGTGAAGTAACTTATTACTTTCAAATTAAATTAACTAGTAATATGTAGTATATTACATTTTGAAAGTAACACTGGTGATACAGTTCATGCCGCTGTCCCATTTGACAGTAATAATGATACCTACATCGATGCAGAGTAGCACTGATCCACGCATGCAGTTGCAGTGAAGAAGTGCCTTACTGAATGGGAGGGGAAAAGAGCGAGCGACTGATTAAAGCCGTCCTCTCGCCTCAAGTAAGTCACTGTGACATCGGCCATTGTCAGTAGGCACACTGGGCTTTGTCATCATTGAAATAGATCACAAGATTGTGAACTTTATGCAGCTTTTACTGCGCGATACTGCCACTCACATCTGCCTTCCTTTGAAAAACACAGCTCCGCTCCACTTCGGCCAAGTTGGAAATATATTGACAGATTTGCACTTCCTGGACCAATAGCTCATAAGCGAGCCATTTGGAATGCACAAACAACCCTCTTTTAGTAAGGTAGACAACGAGCTACAACCTCATTTTCACCTAAACGTCCTGAGAGCTGGACAAATAACATTGGTCTCTATGTGCAGCCACCTGTGTGGCCAGTGTTTAGGGACCATCTACAAAGTGCAACACAGACTATAGGCTACACAAATAATCCATAACTTCACTGCCGTACAGTGTAGCTTCACCAAAATCACATCACACATCAATGACCTTCTGCTGGTTATACTACAGCAATAACTTTGGAAAAACATTATTTTGAACTTTTTTGGTGAATTCTTATTGGGAAAATTAATCGATAACTTCATTCTCATACAATGTAGTATCACCAAAATTACCTCACACATCAATGGCCTCCTGTTGGTTATACTGCAGCACTCACTTTGGAAACAGATGATACTTTTTTTTGGGCTGATCCTAAAAATACCTCACACACACACACACACACACACACACACACACACACACACACACACACACACACACACACACACACACACACACACACACACACACACACACACGGTTCTGGGCCAAATTTGCCCTTGTTACTGCTATGCTGACAATTCTCAGATATAGACCTTATTCGCAAACCGCGGACAGCACCATATTGTTGACATACCGTCCTGCAGCTGACAACTATAGTAATGGCCTTATTGTCGTTTCTGTTCCATTACAAAATAGCGATAGTGATGACAGCAATAAAAACCCCAGAGTTGTTGTTTGTATGCTGCCATTAATGCCTGTAATAATAAACAAAAGAAAAAACGAGGTGAACAGACTTTGCTGTGAGGAGCTGTCAGAAAGTTTCACCTGTCTCTCCTAACTATCCACACATCTCCTGTGCTGCTGACGTATCCTCCGTCTCGCTCCCTTCGCGTCTGTGGACGGTAGAGATAGAAACAAACCACGGGGACTTTATTGCTGTCATTACTACAGCCATTTCAATCAGGAGAGACCAAAGGATGAATAAAGTGATATTTATTACAATAAAGTGAATAATTTACTACAGAAAGAATGATGAGAATAAAGTATTGTTATTAGTCTTTGGCGGTTAGACACCGCAGGGAGATCTTGAGAGCTGCACCAGCCCAGAGCAGCATCCAGATATATCCCCCTGCAGTGTCTAGATACTGGTGGTGCTGGTGATCTCCTTCTGAGACTCATGATGACTCTTCCGACTGAAGAATGGGATAGGACTGCGATGACCGGGAGGAGAAGGGGAGGAGGAGGGTGCGAGCCTGACAGCAGCAATGATTGAGAGGCTGAATGAGACAGAAACAAGCATATTTAAGGAACCCGCCTCCAAGCAATTGGCTTACGACTGGGTTGTGGAGCAACGTGATAGGCTTACACTGGAGGTGCGTAGGGTGAGAGGTGATCAGAGCAGTGATGTGACACTATGCAATTGGTTAACAGAGACTGGGCGGCAACCAGCTGATTGTTCATTGAAACCCGGAAATTGACAGCTTATTATGATCTTGTGAGTAGATTGAAGAGTGGAGATATAAAGTGCATTAAGGAAGTGTAAAATATATTATAGTCTTGCTTGAACTTACGTTGAGAACTACATTTCAATCAGGAGAGACTAGAGACCAAAGGATGAATAAAGTGATATTTATTACAATAAAGTGAATAATTTACTACAGAAAGAATGATGAGAATAAAGTATTGTTATTAGTCTTTGGCGGTTAGACACCGCAGGGAGATCTTGAGAGCTGCACCAGCCCAGAGCAGCATCCAGATATATCCCCAAAAGTGGTGCAGCTCAGATCAGCATCCAGATATATCCCCAAAAGATAGGCGAAAGCCCAGAAAACACAGCACTATGAATTTCCCAAATGAAAATGAACTTACCAGTAAGAGACGAACAGGCAGTAATATCTTACCAGGAAGGCGTGATCACTGAGGGATTAAACATAATTAAGCATGGCAGAACAGCATCATTGATTAGAGGCAGCCGAATTTCATGAATGAAAACAAGAGCATCCTGAAATTAGCATTAGGAGCATAACCAGCAATGCTAGTCTGTTAGAAATGACCTGCATGATTAAAGTCAGAAATGACCCAAGACAGTAATGACTTGCTTGATGCTTAAAAGTCAGCAAAGCCCTGCACTAGTATGGCCAGCACTGGCTTAAAGGGCTGCAGAGGATAAAGTCAGCAATGACTTACATAATTGAGGTCAGCAATGACCAAGGTCAGCTATGACCAACATGCATGAACATGTCAGCCTTGACATGGGGTCAGCACTGACCAGCATGATAGAGTTTAAGGTCAGCAATGACCAGCATGTATATGTCAGCCTTGACATATGGTCAGCAATGACCAGCATGATAGAGTTTAAGGTCAGCAATGCCCACTGACCAGCATGATAGAGTTTCAGGTCAGCAATGACCAGCATGATTATGTCAGCCTTGACAAAGGGTCAGCAATGACCAGCATGATAGAGTTTAAGGTCAGCAATGACCACTGACCAGCATGATAGTTTCAGGTCAGCAATGACCAGCCTTGACATGTCAGCCTTGACATGGGGTCAGCACTGACCGGCATTATAGAGTTTAAGGTCAGCAATGACCAGCATGAATATGTCAGCCATGACATGGGGCAGCACTGAGCTTAATCAGCTGTGGATGAAAGTCAGCATTGACATGCACTGATAGCATTACAGCTATGAATTTAGGATGAAAGGACAGCAAGACCTGCAGAGTTAGCACGACAATTATCACAGCCCAATAAAATCCCCAAAATGTTAAATTGTTGTGCGTTTTTTTTTTCTTTTTTTTTTTTCTCCCCTCTCCCTATTATCAGAATCTATATTTATTATTAATAAATAATGACATAGCGGAAGAAGCTGAACACTTGACTAGTTAATATATAGACCACCACCACCAGTCATATGCAATGCTTACTGCAGCTTTAAATACTTTAGGAATGTTTGTGCACTTATGATTGCATGGCATTAAAAAGCACCTACTGTAGCAGGCATATGCGAAACTGACCAATGGCCCATTTGCTGAAGGGAGGCTGACGATTCCCCCGGCAAGGCTGCGGAATTTGCAGAACATAGGCAGGTTTATTATTATTAAGCTATGACCTGAAAGTTAAAAGATTAGAGAAGGCATCCGTTAATGAAAAACAAAAGAGCACCCATGAGGCTAATAGCCAATCTGGCCTGATTAGTTACCAAGATAAGCTTTGCAAGCATTAGATCAGAGCATTTAGATTATGAGTTTAAGCTGCCGAGACTGAAGGTCAGCAATGACCTGCACAGTTAGCCAGCAGTGGCCCAAAGGTCAGCAATGAACCTCGCCATGTGAAGCAACATCATAGTGTGAATTCCCTTAAAAGTGACACCATGACACGACGATAGAACTGAAAGCAAATTAAATTAATAGAAGACCTGCAAAAAGCTGTGCTTCTCTTAAAAGTGACACCATGAAATGACAATTGTATGATAGAACTGAAAGCAAACTGCAACAAAGCTGTTGAATCTGAAGACAAAAATGAGTACAATGTTATATCCGCGAAAGCACTGCTGATGAATCTGAGAACAAACGGGATGAGTACCAAGTTGAAACTGCCAAATCATAACATGAACCTGTACATAAACAAAACCCAACATGAATGTGCCAAATCCCAACTGCTTATCTGTGGATAAACAAGATGAGTTAAATGCTGAGTGAGCTGAAACATGCTGATGAAGCTGCTGATAACATAACCGATACCAGCCACAAATTTAGCCAGCAGTTACGTACATGTTGGCGTTATGAGTTCAACCAAAGATGGAAAAATGAGGCTGAAGCTGTAATAGACAAAACAATGCTCAACAACCAAGCTGAAGACTGCCGGAATGAATGTGCTGCTTCACAACTTTAACGCGGCTGCTGAAAGCTTAGGACAAACGTAATTATTAGAATGCTGGATGAAATGCAAAATTGTGAGTGCTGTGACTGACTAGCTTAACATAGCATATCTTATATTGTACAATGCTGAAATGAACAAGAGCACAATGATCAAGAGCAAAGCAATAGGTTGCATGTAAAATTCACTTGACATGATGCAAGGGGGATTTGAGAATGACTCATGTATGTTGACAACTATAGAATTATTATAGCCTGCTTAGAAGTTGCAGCATCAACAGACGAATTAGCCAGCAATGACTAATAGCCTGCAATGATCTGAGAAATTATTATGATTGCAGCCAGCAATGGCCAACTGGTCAGCAATGACCTAAACAGATATTCATTTAGCCTGCAATAGTCAACCAGCAATGACGGGGCAGCAAAGTTCCTTTTATAAAATGTGATTGAATTTCATTGAATTCCAGAAAACTATCTTCATAATGAAAATAGCTTTAAGCCAGTGTAATTGCAAAAATCCAAGACTATGAAAAACTCGGAGCTGAAAATGATGCAACTGCTGCTTATTCATTTGCTTTTAAATATATACTGAAAGCCAGGCAAGTGTGTTTTTTTGGATTGCAGGTTGAAGAGAGCGTTCATCCAGATTACTGATTCGGCCTGCTTGCTGAAAAGAAAAGAACACAATTTAAGTAAAGAATAAACCATACAAACAATTTGATGTGGCATATGAGGATTACATGTATGAATGCCAGCTGCTGAAGCTGGTTTATGAATGAATTGAGTGACAAGAGCCTCTACAATGATGCACATCATGAAGCCATTAGCAGCATGTGAGCTTCCCAATGTGAATTAACACCACTGCTTAAGCTGGCTGCAGACGAGAATATGAAGGCAAGAGACAACACTCTTTATGCTTTAAACAACTGCCCTGGTGCCATTTTGGCTTGAACCAATGGGCAACACTAGGATGATAATAGCGACATGGCATCCACTCAGAGGTGGTCTTCTATGAACCAAAATGGCAGATTGCTGCTGTTGCAATTGAATGACACTTCTTACAGATTTCTGGCAAGACTGCATTCTGCCTCGCTTGAAACAAGGAAAGAGGCAGAGCAGCTTCTCCTCTTTGACTGTTCAGACCCGAATCCGTCCGGAGCATGTTATAAATATAGTCACGTTAACAACTAACCAACGCTGGTGGCCCTTATGGAAACAATGATGCTCGAAATAGTTAAAAGTTATACAATTTGGTCATTCAGTGGCATTTTACCGCCATGAAAAGTAATGTTAGCTGCTAGCATTAGCCACAGTAGCTGACTACCCATACTGCATTACATTATCCAACACCCGAACGGCTCACGTTGCTTTTAATGCATAAAACAAAGCCGATATACAATGATTCACGTTGAAGAACACCACGTGTAAAACCACCGTAACGTAACAAAGTACCAAAAAATCCATTCAATTGAGGCCCCACAAAGCAGGTTTGAACCCATAGAGGGCACCTTGTGAAAATGATAAAGATTGTAGAATATCTAGCAGTTTGGTCTCAGATGTGAAATTCTGGCCAGAATTCTAAACAAACCACCCCAAAAACCATATATTGGTTAAAGCTGGAAAATGTTTTGGGGTTAGTTAGAAACATTAATGACATGATAAACTGCTGAGACAAGATAACGCACAAATTTAGAATGCAAAATGAAAATTGCAAATGTGACTCACCGAGAATGTAGCCTATGAGCTGCTTGCTGCAAGGAAATACATTTAAGTTAGAATTTGACCATACAAACGATTACATTTATGATGCTATGAGAATTACAGGACTCATGTCTTGCATAGGTTTAATAATGTGATTGAATGAGATACTGAATAAACCCAAACAACGTGTGAGCTTCCATGCTGCGTGTGACTTCCATGCTGTATGAATGAAGCCTGCTGCTGAGGCATGTGCCTTGCGAATGCTGAATACTACCCGACCAGAAAAACGCTTGAAACGGAGCATGAACTACATCTCCCAGCATGCTCGGTGCTGCTCTCTTGAGTAATCACGTCACCTTTCAACATTACCCGGAAATGCAAGCTGCGGTGTTTTGATAAGAAATTCTTGTGAAAAGTTGGAATACCTTGCTTCTGCGTGAGAGAACTTTGCATCTGGCAATCCTGGATTAGACAAAGCAAGGAGTTTGAAGGACTGCTACTGCCGACTGGATTTTCAGTGACCAGGAGGAATCTCCCTGCTTAGTGCTGCGTGAAATGCAGCAACCACGTCGGGGACAAGAGAGGCACATCATTCAATCATGCATCGCCCGAGAATTAGAGTGGCTACAAACAGCAGCGCGACCAGCAACGCTTGATTACGTCATTTGCAGACTGCAACGATTTAGCAGGTAAGCCTGCCTTGCAGCATGATAACATTTAGCAAAGCCGAACTGAGCAGAACACATTGCCTTGATATGAAGCAGCGGTGTGAAGCGACATATAGTAGTATAATTCACTACAGGATCGAACAGATCCTCAGAATCGCTCATGGTGAGTTGAACCAATGCAAAATACACTGACAGCAAAATATATGTAGCGAGCAATCGCCATACAACCTGATGCGAGCCTGACAGCAGCAATGATTGAGAGGCTGAATGAGACAGAAACAAGCATATTTAAGGAACCCGCCTCCAAGCAATTGGCTTACGACTGGGTTGTGGAGCAACGTGATAGGCTTACACTGGAGGTGCGTAGGGTGAGAGGTGATCAGAGCAGTGATGTGACACTATGCAATTGGTTAACAGAGACTGGGCGGCAACCAGCTGATTGTTCATTGAAACCCGGAAATTGACAGCTTATTATGATCTTGTGAGTAGATTGAAGAGTGGAGATATAAAGTGCATTAAGGAAGTGTAAAAGATATTATAGTCTTCCTGCTTGAACTTACGTTGAGAACTACATGTGTAACGCAGGTCACCATCCGAACACAATTGGAATGATACAGGTAACGCTAACGGCGGCTAGCTTCCTATAAACTCTGCTGCTCTTATATAATGTAATGTAATGTAATTTTATTCAGTCATCATAAATAACAAAATCACAGTATAAACAAAGTCAAATCAACCAGAGACTGAACAGGCTCAGGCAGAAGCAAAATGCTTATATTAAGCCTGACCTAATTTCTAGTCAATTAAGCTTTCCTCCAAAATAAAATAAAAACAACAACAGAAAAGTAATTTGCAACAGTCAATGTTTACAACACAGAAAAGAAAAAAAATTAAACAGCATCAGAAAATTTATTCACACTTATAACGCTCAAAAATAGCTTCAGAAACCATTTTTTCGAAAACCAAAAGCGAATTTACACATCTTCAAATGTATATGTGCATCATTCCAAACTTTCACCGCAACAGTGGAAACACATCTCCTTTCAATCTCTTTTTTAGCTTTTTGTACTTTAAACTTGCACACACATAGTAGATCCTACTTGCTGTCCCGTGTTGAAAATAACTTTTGCACAGAGAATGGGAGTGACTTTGATTTTGCTTTAAACATTATTTGCATTATCTTATAATAGAACAAGTCGTTACATTTCATAACACGGGAATTTAGAAACAGTGGATTTGTGTGAGCATAGTAATCCTTTTTATTAATGATACGTATGGCTCGTTTTTGTAGAACAACTATTGAATTTAGAGTTGTTTTAAAGGTTGATCCCCAGAGTTCTACACAATAAGACATGTAAGGTAAAATGAGTGAACAATAAATGATATGCAAGGCCTTATAATTCAATACATCTCTAAATTTATACAGGATTGCTAGTGACTTTGAAATTTTCCCTTTGATATAATCTACATGTTGTTTCCATGACAGTTTATGATCAATCACAACCCCAAGGAATTTGGTCTCAAATACTCTTTCAATGTTAGTATTACAGATTTTTAATTCAATATCATCATCAATTCCTTTCTGATTTCCAAACACCATATACTTAGTTTTCTTAATATTCAGTGATAGTTTATTGACATCAAATACATAGGCTGTCACTTATGTCAACAACATGGCGGCAGTGGGCGTGCCCGTACGTGAGTGACGTCAATCGAATAAGGTCTAGACCTGCCTGTCAAACCTGGGAACCTAAACAGCCTCTATAGCCTCCATGAATACCTCACAGATATTTAGAGCTGCATGACTTAAAAATGTTTAACAGCTCAGCGACAATAACCCCCTAATTGTTCTCTTTGGTCCCCATAGCTCAGGGGTGTCCAAACCTTTTTGAATGGAGGCTAATTAGCTAATGTGAAAATAGTAATACCAAGGGGCCATACTGTATGGGTTATTTAAAAAAATCACATACCATACAATTCTACTCTCAGAATTCTGTTTACCCTCTGAAAACGTTAGTTCTGCCTGTGCTGTTACTTGGTGCTTGCCTACAAACTGGACTATTAGTGAACGGCAAAAATTCTAATTGAACTTGCTTGATTAACCAATACTGTGTGGAGGGCCACATAATATATTTTGAGAGAAAAGCCGAGGGCCACTTAAAATCGGTCCGTGGGTCGCAAGTGGCCCCCGGGCCGGACTTTGGACATGCCTGCCAATGGCCTCCTGCTGGTTATAGTACAGCACTACATGCCTGCCATAGCTCTGCTGACTTAATTCAAAACAAACTGTGCGGTCTTTCATCAAAGCTGAAGCAAGCAACCAGAAATTGAAGGGCGTATTCTGACTCTAACCTTTACTTTGACAAGCAGGTGAAGAGGGATCATGTCTGTGTGCTGAGGAACATTTCCAAAATCCAGCCATTCAATCTTCTGCTGACCTGGACAACATCACCCATATCTTAATATCTATTTAGGGCTGGGGTGGCCAAACTACGGGCCAACTGCTAAAAACACAATGGAATATGGCCCGCCGCACGTTGCATGTAGCCTACATTCTTAGTTTCAACAACATCGCTGCCGCTATGCGCTCGATTCCCGCTGCGCAGCTCGGCTCTGTGACATCACTGATGATGTCATAGACATGATGACATCACAATTGCTCGAGTGACATCACTGATGGCATCATCGAGTGCTCGAATGACATCACTGATGATGTCATAGACATTGTGACATCATCAGTGACATCATTACAAAATCATCACAAATCTCACAATGTGGGACCAAATGCATGCACTGTGCTCAGTGCGCATTTGAAACGCTCTGGAGATGATTTCAAAATCATGAAAAACACGTTTCCTATGGACACAGCCGCTTAGGCAGTTTGACATGCTTGATATTAAAGACAATCTTTCAAAACAATCTGGCTCACAGCCTACATGTTGCTGCCTACAAACACTGTCCGTCTCTCTCTCGCTCTCTCTCTCTCTCTCTCTCTCCCTCGCTCTCTAATCTAAAGATATGCTGTTATTGCAATGTATAATCTGTTGATTGATGTTATATGATGTATATGTTGAGTGTAGATATATGATGTATGTAACCTATGTTGATTGTAGTTATATGATGTATGTAACTTATGTCGAGTGTAGTTATATGATGTATGTAACTTATGTTGATTGTAGTTATATGATGTATGTAAACTATGTCGAGTGTAGTTATATGATGTATGTAACCTATGTTGAGTGTAGATATGATGTATGTTGATATATATGTATGCAACCTATGTTGAGTGTAGATATATGATGTTGTATGAATGTGATAATGCTATGTAAAGCCCTTTGAGACATGCTTGTGTGATAAAGGGCTATTAACATGACACAACTGAACTCTCTCTCTCTCTCTCTCTCTCTCTTGCTCCTCCCTCTAGCCTGCACACTCCCCCTCCGTCTCTCTCTTCCTCATTTGTTTGTATCTTCGTCGTCTCACAGACAACATTCTCCAGCTAAAGGTATTGTGCCATCAGTTTCTACACAGTTTCCATTCTATTTTACTTTCCTGACTCTATCAGTAGATCTACTTTAACATTAGTGATGTTGTGGAAACAAACTCTTCATGTCTTGTATTTGTATTGTATTTACTCGCTGTCAGGCGGAAACCTCTCTCCAAATTCAGCCTTTTTTTCTTTCTTTTTTCATAAATGGATCTTGTGGGTACCCAAAAATAATCTGTGAAACTTAAGGTACTTTAAACCAGTTCTTTCCTCCTTTTTAAAAATTGCTATTTTTTAGATGCAAGGTTTCCGCCTGACAGCGGTGTTACATAACCAGGGGTGTGTTCAATCTGCTAAATACGTTTTCCGAGTTGAACGTCATGTTTCCTCCAAACGGTTTGCAACAGGGCTTTGAGGGATGTTGTGTCTTGTTTGGTGGCCGTGTCAGAGGTGTTACCAGTCAGCAGCAGTGATGTGTATATAAACCTTCCTGTTTAAAGAGGCAGTGTGCACAGCGGATCCAACAGACGGCTACAATGCTTGTGTCACACAACAGGGTGTTCAAAGCACCGCCGTTTCCGTTGAAATAAACCGTTTGCTATGTTGTCGGGGCTGAACTCAAACCAGGTTGCTTGCACTGACTTCCTGCCTTAAGGCAGAAGAGGAAGTGACCGTGGCCGCAGAACAGACAGGCAGCACTGAGAAAGAAGAGTTGTCTTCGCAAGAGGAAAGGTGACAAAAAAGACTTGAGAACAGAAAACTTAGAATGCTCACTCTTAACGTCATCAAATGTGCTGAGGTTTGAACCAGGTGTCTGCCTTACATCATCAAAGAGTCAGAATGTCATTTACATGAAACAATGTTGAAATATAGTCCTGTAAATGTAGCTTTAGTTTAGGTGGACATTGTACTTTTGTGGTGATAGGAAAAAAGTGACTCATTTACTTTTCCCTTTTTTATCAGAAAAACATAAATTCCTGTGAAATACACTGTTACTGGACTGCCTATGATGCTATTGAACAATAACCAGTGGGTGTATGGAGATATCTCATACAGTTGTATTGCAAATGGGGTTTCTTTAGACACACCCCTTGTCTGAAACAGCCAAATGAGGTCATTCTGAATGGGCGATATTTAGGTGGCATAATAGCCTTTTAGTTAAGAATGCTCACTCTGCTGGTCATCATATTTGGGGAGGGAAAGACCAGGTGGCTGAACTACATCACCAAATAGTCAGAATATGAGTAACCCAATAAAGTAAAGTTTAAAATCCAATTTATTAACATAATTCTCCCTTTATTATTTTTGGGGGTCGTTTTGTTTTTCTTTGAGGACCTTGGGGGCCGGATTGAGATGGCCCAGGAGCCAGGTCCGGCCCTGTGTGCCCATGTGTGGTCTAGCATGCAGGAGGGGCCTTCAGATTGTGAGGTACCCGTACCAGAGTTGGAGCAAAACACTTTTCTTTCCCTCCAGGGCCTCCCATTCATGAAATAGATTGTTGGGTAACTTTATTTTAAATCAATAGATACAAAAACTGAGAAAGAGCAGAGAGAGAGCTCTTTCTGGAGGGTACAAGGCTACATAACGCTGTCTAGCTTTTCAAGAGAAGCTCTGATCCTGCTCAAATTTTGTATGTGAGTAGTCAGGTACCTCGTGCACATGTAAGCTATGTTGATCATTGATTTCACTTCTGTGCTGTAAGCCTCTATACACAGTGATACAATAGATGGAAATCATATGAATTAATTTTGATGGTGAAATAACACCATAACAATCAGGTTTTGAAGTCAAATTCATTCTCAGTTAGGATTGTCTCGCCCCTGCCTGATGGAAATATGTCCATCGGTGAGTGTTTTTTTGTGGTGTATGGAATCCATATTAACCTCTAAAGCAGTGGTTCTCAACTGGAAGCCTAAAAAAAAGGCAGTCCCGGCGTCATGAGGGGGCGTGAGGGGGCGTCGCATGAATTTAAAACTAACCATAAAACCTCACCCAGACTATCCCGCCCCCCCAGTCAAGACATGGCCATTTTCTCTTTTTTGTTTGTCTGTTTTCCCAGGATGGCGAAGGTAGATTTTCTTTCCTCAGGATGCCCAAACATGTCACGCCCTACTCTACCTGTGATTGGGTTGGGTTGCATGGGGAGTGAATGAGTGATGATTGACAAACACAATTGACAGGCACTTGGTGCCTGTGTTTGTCTAATAACTTGTCTGTAATGATTTCAAAGATGAGAGGCTCTTTGGAAGAGTGTTATTATATTGGCATAGCAGGCACAATGAATTGCTTGGTGGTGGCTGTGTCTAGTAATGTGTGTAATCACGGTAAAACTGCTGAATTGGTGCCTAGATAAGACAACTGGTCTGCTCATGTTTCTCTAGCTAGGAATAGTGTGTTACATTGTCACCCCCTCTTGAAATGTCAACGCCCCCTCTCCTGTAGTTGGAACTGAAAAAGGTATCGCTGTCCCAGATATATATTCATGTGTCGAAATAGACTCTGGGTTCCCAGAATGCCTGGGGGGCAAAGAGGATTTTACAGATATGGGGACCTATATCTTCGCACACGCGCTATTTCCGTTTTGCACTTGCGAGCCGATTTGCACGCCCTGCACAGCTGCAATCTGTGCATCTGAAACGATAGCCAGTTTTGCCCCAGTGCACCTCTGGGCGTGCCTTATGCTAAACCAGGTGTGCCTTATGCTAAACCAGGCATGCCTTGCTTATGCTAAACCAGGCGTGCCTTGTGCTAAACCAGGCGTGCCTTATGCTAAACCAGGCGTGCCTTGTGCTAAACCAGGCGTGCCTTATGCTAAACCAGGCGTGTCTTGTGCTAAACCAGGCGTGCCTTATGCTAAACCAGGCGTGCCTTATGCTAAACTAGGCGTGCCTTATGCTAAACCAGGCCTGCCTTATGCTAAACCAGGCGTGCCTTGTGCTAAACCAGGCATGCCTTATGCTAAACTAGGCATGCCTTATGCTAAACCAGGCATGCCTTATGCTAAACCAGGCGTGTCTTGTGCTAAACCAGGCATGCCTTATGCTAAACCAGGCATGCCTTATGCTAAACTAGGCGTGCCTTATGCTAAACCAGGCACACCTTATGCTAAACCAGGCGTGCCTTATGCTAAACCAGGCGTGCCTTATGCTAAACTAGGCGTGCCTTATGCTAAACCAGGCGTGTCTTATGCTAACCAGGCGTGCCTTATGCTAAACTAGGCGTGCCTTATGCTAAACCAGGCGTGCCTTGTGCTAAACCAGGCGTGCCTTATGCTAAACCAGGCGTACCTTATGCTAAACCAGGCGTGCCTTATGCTAAACCAGGTGTGCCTTATGCTAAACCAGGTGTGCCTTATGCTAAACCAGGTATGCCTTGTGCTAAACCAGGTGTGCCTTGTGCTAAACCAGGCGTGCCTTATGCTGTTGTGCTAAACCAGTCGTTTCAAGAGAAGCTCTGATCCTGCTCACATTTTGTATGTGAGTAGCAGGTACCTCGTGCACATGTAAGCTATGTTGATCATTGATTTCACTTCTGTGCTGTAAACCTCTATACACAGTGATACAATAGATGGAAATCATACTGTATGAATTAATTTTGATGGTGAAATAACACCATTACAATCAGGTTTTGAAGTCAAATTCATTCTCAGTTAGGACTGTTTCGCCCTGGCTGAAGGAAATATATCCATCGGTGAGTGTTTATTTATGGTGTATGGAATCCATATGAACCTCTAAAGCAGTGGTTCTCAACTGGAAGCGTCAAAAAAAGCTATCGCTGTCCCAGAGTCTATTTAGGTGCCAAAATAGACTCTGGGTTCCCAGAATGCCCGAGGGGCAAAGAGGATTTTACAGATATTTGCGTTTTGCACTTGTGAGCCGATTTGCATGCCCTTATGTGCGTCATGTCATATCGTCTGCCCTCCGCAGCTGCAATCTGTGCGTCCGAAATGATAGCCAGTTTTGCCCCAGTGCACCTCTGGGCGTGCCTTATGCTAAACCAGGCGTGCCTTGTGCTAAACCAGGCGTGCCTTATGCTAAACCAGGCGTGCCTTATGCTAAACCAGGCATGCCTTATGCTAAACCAGGCATGCCTTGTGCTAAACCAGGCGTGCCTTATGCTAAACCAGGCGTGTCTTGTGCTAAACCAGGCATGCCTTATGCTAAACCAGGTGTGCCTTATGCTAAACTAGGCGTGCCTTATGCTAAACCAGGCCTGCCTTATGCTAAACCAGGCATGCCTTGTGCTAAAGGCGTGCCTTATGCTAAACTAGGCGTGTCTTATGCTAAACCAGGCGTGCCTTATGCTAAACCAGGCGTGTCTTGTGCTAAACCAGGCATGCCTAACGCTTAGTTCACACAGACAACCTATGCCTTGCCTTGCCTCAACCCACGCCTACGCCGAGCTGGGCGTGAACCTGTTACACGCTTTTGCGATCACACCGCACGCCTTTTGCACGCCGAACCTGGAGCCGAGTCACAAGCGCCTCTCCTCTCTCCCGACTGTATTTTTTCACTTGTTGTCCAGACTTGTCATGGGTAGCCTCTAGGTAAAATAAATCGGATATATTTAATGTTCTATTGATGCTGGATATGTATAACCAGGTCTGACTATAGTCGGACATTTTAGAGAGGTGATCTTGCAAGAATATGTGCTGGCACAACAACATTGTCCATCTTGCTTCTTCTGTGGCTATTCTCTCTCATGAAGATTTGTTTGCAGACAGGGAGAAAGCCCCACGTGATAGCCACCCCTCAATCTCTCTCTCTCTCTGCTCAACACTGTTGTAGTAACTCCATTTTATTTTGAAATTCAGTTGACTTTGCCATTTCCCACGGATATTGTCGCGTTTTTCTTTCATGGCTTGACAGAAAAGCCTGCCTGCATGCGCCTTGTCGGCGTGAAAATAGAACTCTCGCCTGAACGATAAAACCGGCAAGGCACAGGCAAGGCGTGGGTACACGCAGGGTTCACGCTCAGGCGCCCTGTGTACACAGCCTCGTTGACTAAAACGGACGCCTATTTAAAAGCGTGGGTAAAGGCAAGGCATAGGCAAGGCTTGGGTCGCTGGTGTGAACCCAGCCTTATGCTAAACCAGGCATGCCTTATGCTAAACTAGGCGTGCCTTATGCTAAACCAGGCGTGCCTTATGCTAAACCAGGCGTGTCTTGTGCTAAACCAGGCGTGCCTTATGCTAAACTAGGCGTGCCTTAGGCTGGTTTCACACCGACGACCCAAGCCTTGCCTTGCCTCAACCCACGCCTACGCCGAGCTGGGCGTGAACCTGTTACACGCTTTTGCGATCACACCGCACGCCTTTTGCACGCCGAACCTGGAGCCGAGTCACAAGCGCCTCTCCTCTCTCCCGACTGTATTTTTTCACGTGTTGTCCAGAATTGTCATGGGTAGCCTCTAGGTAAAATAAATCTGATATATTTAATGTTCTATTGATGCTGGATATGTATAACCAGGTCTGACTATAGTCGGACATTTTAGAGAGGTGATCTTGCAAGAATATGTGCTGGCACAACAACATTGTCCACCTTGCTTCTTCGGTCGCTATTCTCTCTCATGAAGATTTGTTTGCCGACAGGGAGAAAGCCCCACGTGATAGCCACCCGTCAATCTCTCTCTCGCTCTCTCTCTCTGCTCAATACTGTTGTAGAAACAACATTTTATTTTGAAATTCAGTTGACTTTGCCAGTTCCCACGGATATTGTCGCGTTTTTCTTTCATGGCTTGACAGAAAAGCCTGCCTGCACGCGCCTTGTCGGCGTGAAAATAGAACTCTCGCCTATTCGATAAAATCGGCAAGGCACAGGCAAGGCGTGGGTACACGCAGGGTTCACGCTCAGGCGTCCGGTGTACACAGCCTCGTTGACTAAAACGGACGCCTATTAAAAAGCGTGGGTAAAGGCAAGGCATAGGCAAGGCTTGGGTCGCCGGTGTGAAACCAGCCTTATGCTAAACCAGGCGTGCCTTATGCTAAACTAGGCGTGCCTTATGC
>NC_139635.1:13011848-13031848 GCF_964638095.1 Poromitra crassiceps
GTCAGACATCACTCAAACTAGCTGTCAGGCATCACATGAAAATGCTGTCATTCGTTGTTTTTGGTTGTTCTTCCGTGTGGGGAAAGAATGCCTGTGAAGTTAGCAACAATTTTTTACAACTTCACTTCCGGTTGAATGCTTTTTGCCTTTCAAAATAAAAGCACACGTTTTTTTGATATTTACAATAGATTAAAGTAGTAATCTATGAGACCCAATAGAATTAACATAGTAACACAGAGGAACATCTAGTTTAATTGACAATAGACTATATATATATTTATATATATATATTTATATTTCTTGAAATTCTTTCAACACAAAGACCGGAAGGCTAAATTTGGACACATGTAAATTAAACATAAAAAGTTAAATGGCTTTAAGGTAGATTCCTAGGATACTTCTTTATTGAATGGGAAAGCATGTGAGAGGAACCATCTTTGGTGGCAAATGTGGAATTTAGGCATGCAGCAGAGGCCATTCTTCAGAATGCTGAATTGTCATCATCAGTGGATGAGTGTCTGGCTGGATATCTAATACTGTTGGATAGTCTCACCACTGCCATGGAAGAAAGGGATATTGCAAGACCATCTACATTTGCAGAGGCCAATGATATATACATTCAGCTGGCTGACATACATGTAGGGCGCTAGCAGGCCAAGCACCAAGGTGTATAGGCTCATTTCCAACGCCATCGGGCGGGGTCTACTCGCTTCCCTCCCCCCCCCCACCCCCACTGGGCAGTAAACATAACGATCTGGGTTGAATCTATACTTTTGACAACTGATTGGTCAGAGAGATTCGGGTTGAAAGGACATCACACACATCTTTGCTGCACAGACTTCTAAATGAATGGACTGCACTTTCAAGTAAATATGTCACTCCGCCTCTCTCATGGTCCTGATAACAGCCAGCTACTCTGCCTCTCTCTGATGGTCCTGATAACAGCCAGCCACTCTGCATCTTTTAACGTTTTGAAATTACATAAAGCCTTCACGTGATGAAAATGAGTATCAAGTATTTTGAGATTTTGACTTATTTGGTTACTTTAATCTCTGTTCATGAAACACAGGGGAAAGTATTTATTTTTATGGTCTTGTTGGAATGTCACTGTACAAAATACGTTGTGGAATGTTATGCCATTTGTTCTCACATTTTACTTTTAGAAGCATAACAGATTAAAATACTCTATATACTATCTCAGTCATTCGAAAAGTTATATATAGGGGAGAGTTGATATGCATATTGGACAAAGTCAAATTCCACTGTGTTATGATTACTCACTGTATTAAAATGAACCTTTAATCTGGACACTTGGGCCTTGAACTGTAGCCTAGCCTATTCATAGCATTCCATGATGTCACATGCATTTCCTACCAATATGGTGCTTCACAATACACAGCTCATTGGCTGCTTTTGTCATTTGAGTGTAATCACCTGCCAATGGATTATAATCACCTGTTATTGACCTACAAAGGACAACTGTTATACTGAATTTTGGTGAATTATCTGTCTTAACCTCTGACAAAAACAAGAATTGAAAATAAAAATGGAAAAGATACATTGTCTTTTTAAATAAATAAATTGTAATAGGAGAGCACTCAAACTACTGCACCGTCAAACTGTTTATTTATTTGGATAGAAAATAATGTTTTGATGGAACTGGGGGTTTTAACTGTTTCTTCCTAACTGCAGCTGACGTCAACACTCATACACATGACTTGTGTATCTAAATTTTGCAAATAACTTCACAAGACCAAAACCTTCCATTTTGCTTAATGTGTATCACCTCTACTTGCTATTCTTTGGATGTCTTCCAAGAGGCCATAACCAAGGCTATTGGAGAAGTCAAATGTTTTCTGCACACACCCTACATTGTTTGGATATCTTATGCCTGATGGAACAACAGTTTACCATTAAATAATTAAATAAGCTTTCCCATTCAATAAAGAAGTATCCTAGGAATCTACCTTAAAGCCATTTAACTTTTTATGTTTAATTTACATGTGTCCAAATTTAGCCTTCCGGTCTTTGTGTTGAAATAATTTCAAGAAATATAAATATATATATATAAATATATATATAGTCTATTGTCAATTAAACTAGATGTTCCTCTTAGTGTTACTATGTTAATTCTATTGGGTCTCATAGATTACTACTTTAATCTATTGTAAATATAAAAAAAACTCGTGCTTTTATTTTGAAAGGCAAAAAGCATTCAACCGGAAGTGAAGTTGTAAGAAATTGTTGCTAACTTCACAGGCATTCTTTCCCCACACGGAAGAACAACCAAAAACAACGAATGACAGCGTTTTCATGTGATGCCTGACACCTAGTTTGAGTGATGCTTGACAACTAGTCTGCAGGACGATCGACAACGTTTTTGTGTGAGACGTGAGGCGTGATGCCTGACAGCTAGTTTGAGTGATGCTTGACAACTAGTCTGCAGGACGATCGACAACGTTTTTGTGTGAGACGTGAGGCGTGATGCCTGACAGCTAGTTTGAGTGATGTCTGACAACTAGTCTGCAGGACGATCGACAACGTTTTTGTGTGAGGCGTGATGCCTGACAGCTAGTTTGAGTGATGTCTGACAACTAGTCTGCAGGAGGATCGACAACGTTTTTGTGTGAGACGTGAGGAGTGATGCCTGACAGCTAGTTTGAGTGATGTCTGACAACTAGTCTGCAGGAGGATCGACAACGTTTTTAGTGAGGCAGGAGGAATGACAGCGTTTTCGTGTGAGGACTGAAGGTGTTTCAGAGCACACTCGACGGTTTACTATAGGAGACATGACAACTGACAACGCTTTAGACTGAGGAACGATAGCCTATACTCTGACTGACGAGGATGCCCTAAAATGGTTGCCGTACGGGAGACAACCCATAGCGCCTTAGAGCCTCCATACACCGAAGGGTCTTGCAATGCTGCGATGTAGCACTAGCTCTATTGCAGCGGATTGGGCGTGATCGGCCCTTCCGCGGGCAACGTTGCAGACAGAGTAGGAGGGCTGATCCGTGAGCGGCTGCTTCTGGGATTCGGGTCGGGGTCTTAATCGACCTTGGCTGGGTCTACTGGGCGAGGGTGTATGATGTTCGACAGACCCGAAACACCTTACGACCCCAGTTAACATCACTGATGACGCATCCCAGCGCATGCTGAAGTATGTATTTGTAACATAGAGTCCTGGCTTCCCTGACCAGTGACACTTAGGAATAGACTAGGTGACAACCAGGTATAGATTGGTGACAAGCTGGAGAGACAGTTGACGGTCGGAGAGACGGCATCCGGTACGGGATGGGTTTAGCACCCCAGCCTGGCTCTCTCGTGAGGGAGAAATCCACAAACGCTACGGATTAGGCTCCTGAAAATCTGTGTAAATATCGGCGCGGCCTGGCGTCCTTCAGGCTAGAGCGAGGTGCTCGGCGCAGCCGAATGACGTGCAACGCACAGGCCTTCTTGAGGCATCCTCTCTGCCTCTGCATGCCTTTGCCCCGGGAGGGCCTGGTGAGATGAAGGAGGAGAGCGTGCCGGGAGACAACCCATAGCGCCTTAGAGCCTCCATACACCGAAGGGTCTTGCAATGCTGCGATGTAGCACTATCAGAATCAGAATCAGCTTTATTGGCCAAGTATGCAAACACATACAAGGAATTGGGCTCCGGTTAGCTTTGCTCTCAAGTACACACAGAGTACACAAGTACACACATATAGAGAAAAATAAAAAAGGAGAAAGAAGGTTACACATAGTCAAGGCAAGAATACTTTGTAAAAAATACTTTAAAAATACTCTTTTTACAGTGACTGCTATATACAATGTGGTGACTGTGCTATATACAATGTAGTAAAGTGGCTGTCTTTAAATATGAATATATTAGGGAGTGTACAGTCAAAGTGTACGGTAGGTGTGCAACAACGTTTGTGAACAAGGTTTATACAGATATTGCATTTTTATATATGAATATATAATGTACAGTAGTGCAACAACGCTACGTAGGTTTGTAAACAAGGCTTATACAGGGATTGCATTTTAAATATGAGTATATGAGAGAATGTACAATAAATGTGTGCAGTAAAATGTGCAACACTAAACAAGTTTCGTAGACAAGGATTATGCAGATACATACTGTACACGGTACAGTTGTATACCGTTCAATGTGAACAAGGCTTGAGTTTACAGTGAACACAGTGAACAATGAACATAAATTAAGTGAGTGGCTGGTTTAAGTGGTTTTAAGTGGTTTTAAGGTGTTCAGCAGAGTAATGGCCTGTGGGTAGAAACTGTTTTTGCATCTATTGGTTTTGGCGTGCAGAGCTCTGAAGCGTCTGCCCGAGGGGAGGAGTTCAAACAGGTCGTGGCCAGGGTGAGATGAGTCCGTGATGATCTTTCCTGTCCTTTTTTTGACTCTAGAGGAGTACAAGTCTTGGATGGAGGGCAGGTTGGCACCGATGATCTTCTCTGCGGTCCTGTTTGGTGGCAGAGCCAAACCAGACAGAGATGGAGTTGCAGAGGACAGACTGGATGATGGCAGTGTAGAACTGTACCAGCAGCTCCTGGGGCAGTTTGTACTTCCTGAGCTGGCGTAGGAAGTACAGCCTCTTTTGTGCCTTCTTGATGATGGAGCCAATGTTGGCCTCCCACTTTAGGTCCTTGGAGATAATGGATCCCAGGAACTTGTAGGAGTCCACCGTAGACACTGTGCTGTTGGAAATGGTGAGGGGGGGCAATGCAGGGGGGCTTTTCCTGAAGTCTACAATCATCTCTACAGTTTTGAGCTGGTTCAGTTCAAGGTTGTTTTGACCACACCAGAGGGCCAGGTGTTCAATTTCCTGTCTGTAGGCAGACTCATCGCCGTCTCGGATGAGACCGATGGCTGTTGTGTCGTCTGCAAACTTCAGGAGTTTGACGGATGGGTCCCCTGAGGTGAAGTCATTTGTGTAGAGCAGAAATAACCAGGGTGAGAGCACGCACCCCTGGGGGGCGCCAGTGCTGATTATTCGGATGCCAGATGTGGTTTTTCCCAGCCTCACCTGCTGCGACCTGTCTGTCAGGAAGTTTATGATCCACTGACAAGTGGAGGCAGGCACACCGAGCTGGGTGAGTTTGGTAAGGAGGATTTCTGGAATGATCTTGTTGAACGCCGAGCTGAAGTCGATGAACAGGATCCTGGCGTATATGTCCTTGGGGAGTCGATGTGATGCAGTATATGGTGCAGTCCTGTATTGACTGCATCATCTACTGACCTGTTTGCCCGGTAGGCAAACTGCAGGGGGTCCATCAGGTGACCTGTTGCGTCCTTCAGGTGGGCCAGCACCAGCCTCTCAAAGGATTTCATGGCTACAGACGTCAGGGCCACCGGTCTGTAGTCATTTAAACCTTTGATGGCGGCCTTTTTCGGGACCGGGATTATGGTGGAGCGTTTAAAGCGGGAGGGGACTTTGCATTGTTCCAGTGATCTGTTGAAAATCTGGGTGAAGATTGGACACAGCTGATCAGCGCATGCTTTAAGGCAAGAGGGAGAGACTCCATCCGGCCCGGGAGCCTTCCTGGTCTTTTGTTTCTCGAAAAGCTTTCGCACCTCTTCCTCACAGATCTTTAGTGCTGTTGGGGGGGGACAGGGAGGGGGATGGTGGGGAGGGTTGCTATGGAGGGCAGTGGGGAGGGGAGGGGGGTTGTCAGGGGAGAGGTGAGTGGCGGTTAAGGCTGGTGACTTGCTGGGAGCATGGGAGGGGGGTGGGGGTGTGGTGGGCTTGATAGTGCATTCAGGGGGTGGGGTGTTATAGAGGGCTTTTTAAAGCGGCAGTAGAAGGAGTTCAGTTCTGTGGCCAGGTGTGAGTTATCCACAGCGGGGGGGGGGGGGCGGCCTTTGTAATCAGTGATCTCTTTGATGCCTCTCCATGCAGCCGATGGGTCGTTCGCAGACAGCCTGTCCTGGAGCTTCAGATTGTAGTCCCGCTTGGCTATTTTGACCTCTTTCGTCAGCATGTTTCTGGACTGGTTGTACAGGGCCCTGTCCCCTTTGCTGTAGGCATCCTATTTCGCCTGGCGTAGCAGCTTAAGTTTAGCTGTGAACCACGGCTTGTTGTTTGGGAATTTGCGGAAGGTTTTGGTTGGCACACACATGACTTCACAAAAACTGATGTATGATGTCACAGTGTCAGCGAGATCGTCTAGGGCCGTGGCAGCAGCCTCAAAGGCATCCCAGTCTGTGCAGTCAAAGCACTGATGTAGCTCTATTTTGGCCTCAGTTGTCCACTTTTTTACAGTTTTGACAACGGGCTTCGCAGATCTTGATTTCTGCTTATAGGTGGGAATCAGATGGACCATACAGCGGTCAGACAGACCTAGTGCTGTGTGTGGAACAGAGCGGTAGGCGTCCTTTATGACTGTATAGCAGTGGTCTAGCGTTCTATTGCCTCTGGTGTGGCACTTGATGTGCTGTCTGTATTTAGGTAATTCACGTTTTAGGTTAGCTCTGTTAAAATCCCCTACGATGATCAGTATGGCGTCTGGGTGTTTTTTCTCTATATCATTAATCTGGTCTGCAAGTTGTTGCTGTGCTTCGTTAACACAGCCCTGAGGTGGTATGTAAACAGTAGCCAGAATGAAAGAGGAAAATTCCCTCTGTGAATAAAAAGGCTTTCAGTTTATGAATAGGGACTCTAGTTGAGGGCTGCACGATTTTTTCAACACTGTGACATCATTACACCAACCTTCATTTATGTACATGCAAACGCCTCTGGTTTTCCCTGAAGACTCCAGAATGCGATCCGCGCGCACGAGCTGGAAGCCAGGCAGATGGAGTGCATTTTCGGGGATGTGATCTCCGAGCCATGTCTCAGTGAAGCAGAGGGCAGCGGATCTGGAGAAGTCCTTGTTAATTCCGTTAAGGAGCTGCAGCTCGTCTATTTTGTTGGAAAGGGAGCGAACATTCTCTAGGTGAATAGAGGGGAGAGCTGTTCTAAATCCCCGCTGTCTCAGCTTAACGAGCGCGCCCGCTCGCTTTCCCCTACGCCTTCTCCTGCTGTAGGTCCCATAGAGAGCTGCTGCTGCGCCAACCAGCACATCAGCACAACTTTCAGGTTGGATGAAAGTCGGCAAAAAAGTTATGACTGCGCTATCCCGAATGTTTAGAAGTTCGTCTCTGGTGAAAGTGATCAGAGAGGGAGGGCTAGCAGCAGTACAGGAACACACAAGTGAAAAAAAAAACAATAATAAGACGAGTGTGCGAGAGCAAAGTACCGAGGCAGCCATCCGTGGCGCCATCTTGGATTACACTAGCTCTATTGCAGCGGATTGGGCGTGATCGGCCCTTCCGCGGGCAACGTTGCAGACAGAGTAGGAGGGCTGATCCGTGAGCGGCTGCTTCTGGGATGCGGGTCGGGGTCTTAATCGACCTCGGCTGGGTCTACTGGGCGAGGGTGTATGATGATCGAAAGACCCGAAACACCTTACGACCCCAGTTAACATCACTGATGACGCGTCCCAGTGCATGCTGAAGTATGTATTTGTAACATAGCCTACATATATGAAATGTATGATGAGTGTAACAGCATCTGATAATGCAGCATAATCAAAGCAGTCTAAACCCAGGCCAGCTCCGTGCTGAAAGGGCGCACTGCGCTGTATGCAGTGATATTCCCGTGTGTTTGAAATGAAAGAAATTGTGAATGAAGTAGCCTATGGCTTTAGATCAAATCACAACATATAGCTTACAGAACACTCAGTTGGTGATCGCCCTCTATAATCAAATCAGTCTAACACTACAGGGACAGCTCCATGGTGCTGAAAGAACACACAGGATACTTCCCAATACCATAAATAATGGAGAGGGGGAAACAACACACAGGAAAACAGACTTTGTTATATTGAGATAACGAAATAAATGATCAATGTTGTGTTTTTCACTGTGGAAAGAGGTTTGCTGCCACACAAAGTTTACAACGGACGATAATGTGCTTAGCATCCTTGACTGACATAGATTCAACGCAATTGGAAAACTTCCAGCTGTTGAAAGTCTGCCTCTCTCCTCACACTTGCTGTTTTAACTCATAGCCTCATCAACCTGCTCACACATGACCTTAAGATCTCTCTGTTTCCCAGGAGGATCTCTCTGCTTCCCAGGAGGATATCTCTGCTTCCCAAGAGGATATCTCTGTTTCCCAGGAGGATCTCTCTGCTTCCCAGGAGGATCTCTCTGTTTCCCAGGAGGATCTTTCTGTTTCCCATGCCAGGAGCCAGAGTACAGGACATCACTGGTGCCGTTCCAAAATGTCTTCAAGATCACCATCTCCACAGTCGTCACATATGGCGAATTGAACATAAAATCACAACAGTCTGATACTCAAAGATGTCTTGCTTCACCTTATGCTGCAAGCGACAGGTAAACAAAACATGCCTGGCCCTGCCTTCTCCCAGATGACAGGCTCTTCTCTGTTATCTGTTCTTGCTTTAGTCCAGTCAAATCTCCTGACTCTCAGGTTCCTGTTTGAAAAAGAAAAAGAAAACACTGTGGGCCCTACCGGCGCTATTGTTTGCGCTGCCGTTTGCGCGCCTCTTATGCTATCTTCCCTGCATCTCTTGTGACCGTGTCTCAAGCGGGTTGGGTCGGTCCGTGTCTCAAGCGGGTTGGGTTGGGTCGGATTAGATTTTTTAGGACCGTTGAGACTCTACATGACAGCCATCAAGAAAGGAGGACAGCACTCCAAGTTGAATACTTTAATTACCACACAGATGTTTGGGCAGCAGTAGTAGTAGTAGAAAACTTTAATGTCCTCCAAGGAGGCAATTTGTTGTACAGCACAGTACATGAGGACACAGACACATTAAATAAAAACATACACAACTCATAAAAATCATAAAATCATCTGTAGTGGTCAAAAATACTACAAAAATACGCAATAATGCTGTGTATTAAGGTGCACGTGTTAGCAGCCCTGCATATTTAAAGTGCACGTGTAAGCAGCCCTGCATATTTAAAGTGCATATCTGATAATAAAACCACAAATAAAAACTTCAGATTCCCTGAATCTCACATCTTATTTAGCTGGATGATTGACAAGGGGATAAATGAATGTTTCGCTCTGTTGGTTCTGATCTTGGGGTATGTGTACCTCCGACCAGAAGGGAGTAGCTGAAACTCTGCTGACAGTGGATGGGTTTTGTCTGAGCAGACCTTGTCTGCCTTCACGGTCAGCCTAGTCAAGTACAGGTGGTACAGGTCAGCCTGCTGTTGCCCCATGATTTTTCCACAGATCTTAACAATCTTTCCCAATTTATTTTTGTGAGTAACTTTGGAATGTCTGTACCAGCATACAATACAATAACAAAGAATACTCTCAATAAACGACTTATAAAAAAGAGTAAGAATTTTGTTATCAACGTTAAAAAAGCTCAATTTCCTAAGGAAATACAAGCGCTGTTGACCCTTCTTAAAGATAGCATCCACACATTGGTCCCAAGATAATTTGTGATCTATAATCAGACCAAGGTATTTATATTCTGTCACCACCTCAATCTCCTCTCCTTTGATCATGGATGGGGTGGATAGTGGAGGGTCTCGTCTAAAGTCAAAATGAACCTCTTTAGTCTTGGCTATGTTCAGAGTCAAATGTGAGGCCTCATGACAAAGTCATTTAGAACTGGGCCGTGTTCAACTTCATCGTGTCCCAGTAGGCTGACCACGGCGGTATCATCCGCAAATTTAATTATATACTGTCCAGGGTAACTGCTACGACAACAATCTGTGTATAAAATATATAAAAAGGTTGACAGCACACTGCCCTGTGGTGTGCCAATAGAGGTGTAACGCACCTCTGACCTGGTACTTCCCACTCTTACCCTCTGCGATCTGCCTATAAAAAAACTCAGAATCCATGCAATTAATTTTGCGTCCATGTGGAAACGTTCCTTCAATCTGTCAGCCAGTATCAGTGGGTGGATGGTGCTGAATGCAGAGGAGAAATCTGCAAACAGGACTCGTGCATGTGTTTTACAGCCCTCCAGATGCATGTACAGAAAGTTTAAAAGCGTTGTAATGGCATCATCTGTACCTCTAGCAGGACGATAAGCGAATTGTAGTGGGTCCAGAACCTGTTTACACTCGTCGTAAATGTGGGTTTTAATAATCTTCTCCAGGGATTTAATTACCAGAGAGGTAAGGGAAATGGGCCTGTAGTCATTAGGAGAGGATGGACGTGGGACTTTAGGAAGAGGGACCACTGTAGATGTTTTCCACAATTGCGGGACCACCTGGGTGTCCACTGAGCGTTGGAAGAGGGAGCAGAAAATCCCACTCAGTTGTGCAGAGCAGTACCTCAGCACCCTTCCACTGATGTTATCAGGCCCTGGGCTCTTCCGGATGTTAGTGCTCCCAAACACTCGCTCGACCACCTCCTCCCTGATAATGAGTGTGTTGTGTGTGTCCTCCAACGCAGCACTGTTCGCCTCTCGCCAAGCAGGGATGTTGTCATCGACGCCCTCTGTCTCAAAGCGATTGAAGAATTCATTTAATGTATTTGCTGAGGAGAGGCACTCCCTCTCACCAGGAGGACAGGGGTCAAATTTGTTTCTTCCCTTAAAGGGAGCATTTGCCATTGTCTTTATGCCAGTCCATGCAACTCTAGCATTGCCCTCCGTCAGGGTACGCTGCATCTTGTCCCTGTACTGACATTTGGCTTTATAAATCTCTTTGTTTACCTTCCTCTGTATCTCTTTCCTATCCTGCAGGCTTCCTGAGGCAAAAATCTTTTTTTTCTCATTCAGTACCCCCTTTAACTCCTTGGACACCCACAGTTTGTTGTTTGGGTACACTCTGCTGGTTTTTGTTGGAATAACCACCCCCTCACAAAATTCTATATATCCCGAGATAACTTCTGTCATCTCATCTAAATTGGCTGAAGAATCTTGAAATATGTCCCATGATGTGCATTCAAAGCACCCTTTCAGAGTCTCAACACTGTCTTCATCCCACACCTGGATCTGTTTTTCCACAGGCTTCTCCCTCTTCACCACCTGTCTATAGGTGGGTCTCAGAAGAACAGTATTGTGGTCTGAACCACCCAGGGGGGCCTTGGCGATGGATGAATAGGCTTTTGGAATAGAGCCATAACACAAGTCAATGATTTTATTTTTCCTTGTAGGGCAGTTAACATACTGCGAGTATGTGGAGAGTGTACGTTTCAGGGTACAGTTATTAAAATCCCCCATTATTAACTTGGGCGCATCTGGGGAGATTTCATCAAATTCTTGGGTAATACTAAAAATAATATCTGCTGCCTTGTCTGTATTTGCTTTGGGGTGGATATAAACGACAGTGATAAATATTTGGGGGAACTCACGGGGCAGATATGAGGGGCGAAGGGACACGGATAATAGTTCAATATCAGGGGTGCAGATCTTCTTCCTCACTACCGTTGTTTTGCACCACCTGTCATTTATCATGATGCACACGCCCCCTCCTTGCTCCTTGCCTGTAGCTTCTCTGCATCGATCCATGCGTGTGATAGTAAATCCATCTGGGCAAACGTCAGAGTCCGGCACCGTCTCGTTTAGCCAGGTTTCAGAAAAGGCGAGAACACAAGCCTCCCTGTATTCATACAAGTAGCGAGTGTTTGCTCGCAGCTCGTCCACTTTTCCTCTGATCGATTGAACGTTTGACAGAATGATAGTCGGGAGCGGGACTTTGGTTTTCCTCCCTCTGAGTTTTTGTCGTGCTCCTCCTTTCTTTCCTCTTTTCCTCTTGTGCCCATTAGAGGGTGGTTTCCTTATAATCTCCACGGGGAAGTTTGCGTCGGGTTGTTGCCACTCGCTTGTGCTGTGTTGCAGGAGGAAGTCCCTGCTGTAGCGTATGTGTGAATCCATTTCGCCATTTGGTTCACTTGCAATGTAGATTGCAAACGAAATAACCAACAATAAAACTAAGCCCCACGCGTTCGTCATGTTGCACGGTGCATAAACCAGCACATCGACTATGACTTATGACACACTACCGATGATTATTATTTAGAGACAAAAAAAGACGAAAAACAAACTCAGACAAACTGTGCTGCAGGTCGCCACAGTGCAGCGCCCCGGAAGCCCTTTTTCAGCATGTGAAATGACAATAATACACAGGTGATTCACAGGTGGGCATGAGCACGTTATTTGATTTCTATGCATGACAGCCTCACATCTCTCTCTCTCTCTCTCTCTCTCTCTCTCTCTCTCGCTCTCTCTCCCTCTCTCGCTCTCCCCATCTAGGCTATCTTTTCTCTCTCACCCTCTTTCTCTGTCACTCTAGTCCCTCTCAGTGAGGAGGAAGCTGCTGGACGTGACGCTGTGGCTTTTATGGGCATGATCACACCTCCACAATGCTTTTGGGCATAAACATGCCGCATACGGGGCTTTGCGCCAAAGATGACGCCAAGCGCAGCGGCCCGACCGACACGGCCACAATTAGGTCTTTGCGCGGCGCTATCCCAGAGCAAAAGGGCGCTAAGGTAAAATTACCGCCGTTGCGACGATACAGCCCTGTGTGTTTCACTCTGTTTACAAAACTATCAGTAACTCTAGATTTAATCACAAAGCACCCCAGATAACAATGACCCATTGACTTGGGCAATGGTCTGCATCAGTCGGCAGCTGAAGACGTAGTTGGACCAGAGTTGGGCCAACGTTCACACTAGCTGGGCAAAGTTGGCTCTGATGAGCAGCATTATGGTTGCTATTATAAATGGTTATTATTAGGGGTCCAAGCACGAAGTGCGTGGATCCCTATTGTATCTGTTCCGTTTATTATTTTTATTAGGGGTCCAAGCACGAAGTGCGTGGATCCCTATTGTATCTGTTCCGTTTATTAGGGGTCCAAGCACGAAGTGCGTGGATCCCTATTGTATCTGTTCCGTTTATTATTAGGGGTCCAAGCACGAAGTGCGTGGATCCCTATTGTATCTGTTCCGTTTATTATTATTTTTATTCTCCGCTAAAACAGTATGCACGGCAAAAACCGTAAGGGGTACAGTAGCCAGACTTTGCACATAGGTTGGAAATGTGCCCCACTACTCAGAGACAAAAAATTAGCCATATTGGCCAGATGGTGGCGCTATAACAGACCCTTTTGCGTATTGACCCATAACTGCTGAACCGTGAGGCGTAGAATCAAAATTCCACATCTGCTGGATTCCCTGGATCAATACGCATCTATCCATATAGACCACGCCCATTTAAGTCTGCTAGATTTTCCGCCATCTTGGACTTTGTCAATAACCTATTTTTGCTATCTCCTCCCAGGCCTTTTGCCTGAATGAGCCCAAACTTTTTCTGTGCAATCTCTGGACTTACCTGACCTAAAGTTATGGAATTCATTTAGATATGTGAAACCGTTTTGAAATGATAAATGTTTACACTTTTGATGACACATGCCCTGACACTAAACACACACAAACACACACACACACACACACACACACACACACACACACACACACAAACAAACAAACAAACAAACACAAACACACACACACACACACACATATACTAAAATGGCCACCACGGCTGTACTTCATCTCCCAGAGTGCTTCACTCCACACACAGGTGTCATACACACATACGCACGCACGCATGCACACACACACACACACACACACACACACACACACATACACACACACACAAACAAACAAACACACAAACACAAACACACAAACACAAACACAAACACACATACACACACACACACACACACACACACACACTGCTGCCTCACTCCACACACAGAGCCCTGTACTACGAAACTAGTTTAACAGATCTGCGATAAGTCCCTTTGATCTGGTTTGACTGAACAGGATCAAAGCTATCTAGTTAACTGATACTACGACGCTGGTTTTCTACTAGGTAAGTGGACCTGGGATCTGCCTGTGCACGCGCACGTTTTTCGCTCGTGCACAGGCGCGCGTCCACGCGAAAGAGGTGCGCTAGCCAATCACATTATGAACAGCTGAGTTTATCCACGCCCACACCCATTTCCACACCCATTTCCTCGTTCAATGAAGCGCAGTGCATGATCAGAGTTTTAGCGGATATTTAACACGTTAAGTGCCATAGCCGAGATAATTCGTCTTACATAATCCAACGCTTGAGTGCCAGAGCCGAGTTTACTCGTCTTACATAAACATTTTTTTTTTTTGACGGTGGGACATCAATCAACAACTTTTACATCTTCGAGATCACTATTGGAGCAAGAGAATGTGTATAATCTATTTTACCGACCCACTAAGTGTTGACAGTGCTCCCCCAGACGACCGAAATCAAAGAAAAAACTGCCGCGGGAGCAAGCCATTCAAGGAAATGGCGAGGCGATTTTACAGTAATCCATTTCAGACTTGTCCTGCCTGAGAGCGGCCGCGCGCAGGCAGCAGCACACAGAGAGCGGAGAGCGATTTGCAAAATAGATTATAGGTGAAACACACTTTGAAACACCTCAGAAAGGCCAGAATCAACATCTGCCCATCGCCCACGCATTCCCCGGCCCATCTTGACTCGCACAAGGAGCGTCCGCACGCAGGCAAGCAGGCAGGCAGGCACGCAGGCAGGCAGGCAGGCAGCAGCAACGCGCTTCTGACACGCCCGCTGTAGAGCCAGGAGGAAGGAGGAGAAGACACACGGAGGGAGGAGTTTGAATGAGAGGGGTGTTTCCTGTTGTTATGGAGGAAATTACTGTTCAAAACTATTGTTTAGAATGTCTGACGGTCTTACTGATGCCAAAAATGAATGGTTAAAGTGACTGTTTCACAAAAAGCCATTTATCTCTGAATAAATTTCCAGACGCTGAAACCATGCTGTACTCAACGGCTAATATCTACATAACTACTAACTCTGCAAACTAACTCTTTTAGACAGAGAAAGCACACATTCTATTAGTTATTTTTAGATGATTGGTGTTCATGAATTCTTAACAGAAAATAATCCTCGGCTGTTGTAAAATGAGCCAGAATCGTCAAAAACACCCCTGGCACAACTTACCTACAGGATTGAAAACATGGCTGGCACTCAATGTGTTAATGTATCCGCGATTTAATGTCAGAATGAAAATCCGCGTTGGATAGTCTGCTGAAGGGCTGTCTAAAGCAGCAGCTTGTATTCACATCAGTCATTTGATTTACTTTGATCAGCGATTGATACAGCTGCATTGATACAGGCAGCAGCAACACATGTAAATGTGTAATCTCAGTCTATACATTTCCACAATCTGTAAGCCTATTTAGACCATAGATTTAGAAACGCATGCTCAATGAATAATGATCTCTATCACTCATGTGTGTGGTTGCACTGATCGAATAATTCATATATAAAATAGCCTAGTATAAAGCCTAATAGCCTACTATAAAAGAGAAAACTGCTGAACTGAATTGAGACGATGCGGGCATAGTTATCATTGATAAAAACTAGCCTATTTTTGCTCATATATTGGCATACAGCCTACAGGACACAGTTCCAGCTGAAAGATGCAAGAATAGCCTGCATATTTAGTATTGGGGCTATCCATATTTATCCCATATCTATATTATATGTATAGGCTTTTCTGGCATGTAGGAGAATATCACCCTCACTCCATTTGAGGCTCCGTTTAGCCTATGATATGCGCTGCAGTGATTAATAGTGATCATATTTCTCCACGCATCGCTGAGCTGTTAAGACATAAAGTGGTAAGTAGGCTTAATTTAATTATGTAGCCTACAGAGCCACAAATGTTTTTCTTGTTATATTCTCAGTTGACTGCAATCTATTTTTCATATGGCGATCTTATATGAATGGTGAGTGACTCCAGAGAGCCGATTATATGGGTCTGTCATGGATTTTGATCTTATCCTCTGAAGCTAACCTGGTCGCGACCAGAGGCCTGTACTACGAATGTTGTATTAGAAGATCCAGGATCTGTCCCTTGATCTGGTTTGTCTAAACCAGATCAGCTCGATTGTAGTTAACTTGTACTACGAACGTCGATTGGCACTTGTTAACTCGAACCAGGTTTTTCTAATCAAGCTGACAGCGCGTGCACATGAAAATGCCCGTGCACTGGAGCTCGTGCCCGCAAAAGAGGCGTGGTTTTTAACAACTGCCAATCAGAGTGCAATATGGACTGCTCGGCTCTGGACTGCTCCAACTCCGACAGCGCCAGACACGCCTATTTCCTCATTGAATGAAACCGCAAATACAAATCTGCGTTGGATATTATTACTGTTCCCGAATGACTGTCTAAAGTGACCACTTTTATCCACACCAGTAATTTATTTGAAGAGCGGTTTCGTAGGCTATCTACAGCTCTCTATCTACAGTCTTTTGTGGAAGCAATGTGTAATCTATCTCAGTCCAAAATCCGTATGTAGCTATAGACCATTTAGGCTCAATGAATAATAATGATCCGTGTCTGTACTTTGTTCAGTATATTGTATTTCAATTTGTAACCGTCAAATAAAATAAAATAAAATAAAATCAATGTGTTTAGTCGCACTGATTAAATAATTCCTATAGGCTAATCAATAAAAAAAAAGAATGATAATAAAATAAAATAAATGCTTCTGAACTGAATCGACACGGTATGTGCGGGCATAGATTTCATTTATAAAAAATAGTCTATTTTGTGGTCACATGGCTATTGTAATGTCAGCAGAGTCGCATATCTCCATATTTCATATAATGATGCTGGAAATATGAAGTTCAATCACATCATACAGGCCAAAAGCAACAGAGTTGCAGCTGCAAAATGCAGGAGTAGCCTAGATATGAATCATCTTAATATGGGACCGCCTGTGTGCAGGTGATCCCATATTAAATTGCTTAGATGTAGTAGGCTGTATGACCATTTCAATTCCAACCCAACGTCAGTCTCAGCTCCGTTGCGCACACGGCACCGTGCGCTTTGGAGACGTTTATGTAACCTTTTTATGCCGTTTAGTGATATGTCTCCACTCACTATTCAGCTGCAATCGATCAGCGGGGTCAAACAACGTATCTAGGCTACTTGAGAGCACAAAAATGAATATATAAAAACATATTCCAAAGTGGTAAGTAGGGCTTAATTAAAATGTAGCCTGCAACAAGTGCAAGGCTTTAGTCCTTGGTTAATTCAACATTACAATTCGTGCTCCTTCCTCGTCCAGAAAGGAGTTGGCCATTTTTCCAAACTGCTGATTTGATTGGTTCGTGGGCGGTGTATTTAAGGTCTAATCTTATCCTTGCAACTTAACCTGCTGCGGACCAGGTTAAGTGTGAAGCATAAGTTGCTATGGAAATATATGTCGGTAAGAAGTTAACTTGCTTTGTAGTACGGCCAAACCAGGTTTAAACCTGAAGTTACCTCGGTAAACCACTAATCTTGCTTTGTAGTACAGGCCCCAGGTTAGCTTTGCAGCGTCAGTTGCCATGGTGATTGAAAGTTAACTTGCTTTGTAGTACGGCTAAACCAGGTTTAAACTCAAACTTACTCGGATAAGGCATTAAACTAGCTTCGTAGTACAGGCTACAGGTGTGAGCATTGAAACAAACCCTTCACTCATCATAAAATGGCTATCACTGCTATTACTCCAACTCCCAGGATGCTTCACTCCACACATAAGTGTCAGGACACACACACACACACACACACACACACACACACACACAAACAAACAAACAAACAAACAAACACACAATGTCACAAACATATATATATATATATATATATATATATATATATATATATATATATATATAATGTGTGTATGTGTGTGTATATATATATATATACAGTATGTGTGTGTGTGTGTGTGTGTGTGTGTGTGTGTGTGTGTGTGTATATATATATATACATGTGTATATATACATGTGTATATATATATATATACATATATATATGCATACATGTATATATGTAGATACAACGCCCATACTGACCACAACGCCTATACTGACCACCACGCCCATACTGACCACCATGCCCTGACTGACCACCACGCCCTGACTGACCACCATGCCCTGACTGACCACCACACCCTGACTGACCACAACGCCCTGACTGACCACAACGCCCTGACTGACCACAATGAAACCACAGAGAAACTGGGGTCAGATATAACCTCTTCAGAGACATTCACTGCCTCTGAGTTAGGCCCTGCAAGGCCGTGTGACAGAACGGCCTGCTACAAAGGTGTTTGTAATCACTGCACTTTTACTATGAACCTGATGAAGCAGCAAGCCTGCGAAACGCGTTGTTCCTCTTAAAATAAATATGATCATTTGATACAACATTGGTCACCTTGTTCTTCTGGAGTGTACGGTCAACTTCATATGGACTTGTTCCTGTAGAGACTGTTTTTATGTTATTTTGATCCTGCTTGCTGTGACCAGCACCTCCCTGCTTGGATTGTGCACGCATTGTGTGCATTGTATACTTTTCCCTATATATATATACTGTATATATATATATATATATAGCTATATCACACACACACACACACACACACACACACACACACATCATCATCATCACATCAGACTTATACATTCATGAATCAGACACAAATTGAACAAAAAAACATACTAGCATCAGTTTATTGGTAATCGATTGCTTTGGAGTGGACATGTGTTTTCATTGCTCCCTGGCTTTACAGCTAAACGGTAACAGTAGCTTACTGTAGTTTATGCATCACAAATGCACTTTGGTTTGAGTTATTTAATGTTTTGGGACAATGCATTTGAAATGTGCTCTTTTTTGGTGGGGGGTTCATGATGTTCTGGAGGAACTCTCAGGGAAAAACATGCAGACTCCACAGAAAGGCCCTTTCACAATTTTAGACAACCTGAGCAGTGGACACTGGGGACATGGAGACACACTCAGTGCCCACAACATCACACAGCCACTTAATCTTCAGCCTACACTTAAGGTATTGCAAAAATTCATTACAACAACAATCTAGACTTGCTGTTCTTAAAATGTGAAGCATTTTTTATAGATAAATTGCACATACTATCACCACATATATAGATTTAATGAAACACTAGACTTGAGATGTTTTTTCAGATCATTGCTATAATGTACTTTTTGTTTTATATGTAGGTAAATGTATTTAGTACTTCAGCGGCTTTAGCTCAGGAGGTAGAGCGGGTCGGCCAATGATGCAAGGGTTGGCGGTTCGATCCCCGCTCCCTCCCAGCTGCTGTCGTTGTGTCCTTGGGCAAGACACTTAACCCTCCTTGCTCGGTGTATGAATGGGTGAATGTAGACTACCTACTGATTGTAAAGCGCTTTGGATAAAAGCGCTATATAAATGCAGGCCATTTAGTACTAACAATTTTGTTGCAATTCAGTGTCTATATTATCTGACATATAACCCCCAAGTCACCAGAAGCTTGGACCCCGCATCGCCGCTTGCGGCTATATTTAGGGGTCCAAGCACGAAGTGCGTGGATCCCTATTGTATCTGTTCCGTTTATTAGGGGTCCAAGCACGAAGTGCGTGGATCCCTATTGTAATTGTTCCGTTTATTATTAGGGGTCCAAGCACGAAGTGCGTGGATCCCTATTGTATCTGTTCCGATTTTTTTTTTTTTTCTTCTTCTCCGGTAAAACTGTATGTACAGCAGAAACTGTAATGCTCAGCGTAGCCAGACTGGGCACATAGATTGTAAATGTGCCTCACTACTCAGAAACAAAAAATTACCCATATCGGCCAGATGGTGGCGCTATAACAGACCATTTCGCGTTATGGTCCATATCTTCTGAACCGTGTGTCCTATACTCAAAATTTCACTTCTCAGGGATTCCTTGGATCAATACGCATCTATCCATATAGGCCCCGCCCATTTGCGTGTGCCTAGATTTTCCGCCATTTTGAATTTTATCAAAAACCTACTTTTGCGAACTCCTCCTAGACCGTTTGGCCAAATCACAAGGGGATTTTTCTGGGACTTCTATGGACTACCCCGACCTAAAGTTATTAAAGGATTTTGGATACGTGAAACCGTTTTGAAATGATAAATGTCTAAACT
>NC_139635.1:13041848-13044348 GCF_964638095.1 Poromitra crassiceps
TGTCATGTGACTTCGTTAGAAGCACACTTGCTCATTATAAGCAGAGAGGTAAGCACCATGAAATGTTTGGCACAATAAATGATCATTTCCTTAAAGGAATCCTGTGGTCTATGCAATGTGTAACTTGTACTGCAATGTAGTCAACCAATGTTTTGAGCTGTGAAAAGGCTTGATGATAAACATAGTGCTATATAGGCAACTAGATGATGTAGGCTATAATTATCTTTGGTGTGGTTATTAGCTAAATGCTAATGCTGCTAGGTCAGCTGGTTGCAAAACATGGGGCAACACAATGCATGCAATGGAAGTAAACGGCATCAACCGCTGTCCTTTAACATACTACTACTCCTAATATCTAATGTATACCTACTGAAACATAAAATGGATTACTTCAATTAAGATGTTCTTGATTTTGTAAATGTCTACACATAATATAGTTACTCTTAATACTGGCAGATATGATCTCACACAAATTGCAACATAAAATGGTAATCTTTCCATTCTCCTGGTCCTGTCTTGCACAGGCCTGGTGTTGTGGTCATTAGGTTGATTGGGTGCACCTGGATCTGGTGCACTCATTAAGCTTAAGAAGACCTTCAGAACTTGCAGTCTCTCTCCCTCCTCACCAATCTGTTAATTTGTGTAATACTTGTTATCTGTAGTTATGTTTCTTTAGGTTAGCTTTTTTATTATTACTTTTACTTTGGTGTATGACTCCCCTCATATGTTACAATCATAGACTACATAGGGAGGTACGGTGGTGCAGTGGTAAGCACTATCGCCTCACAGCTCGAAGGTCGTGGGTTCGATTCCCACCTGGGCCGATGTGAACACTGAAGGAATGCGTGCCCGTCCGCATGTCCTCGAGTGCCCACCACCCGGGTGGGGTTGGCAAAATGGCCTTTCTGTGTGGAGTTTGCATGTTCTCCCCGTGCCTCCCAGGGGTCTCCTTCATATAGGAACCCCCTTCACAAAAACATGCAACATCCTGGTTGCTTATATGGTTCCTCCTCTGATCGTTAAGGGCGCCTGTTCAGAGGGAGGGGAACTGGTTGGAATAGCGTGAACCTCCCATGTGTTATGTCCTACCGGTGAAGCTTCCTCGGGCAGGTGAAAAGAAGCGGCTGACTTGACTGCCCATGTCTCGGAGGATGCATGGAATCAGTCTCGGCCCTCCCCAGATCGGCAGAGGATGGAGTAGCAACCAGGATTGAGTAATTCAAATGAGCACTAAACGGGGGATAAAAATGGGATAAAAAAATCGGGAAAAAAACATAAAAAAAAAAAAAAAAAAAAAATCATAGACTAGATAAATCTATGGAAGTAATAAAAAAGAAATGAGAGGAGTCATAGACCAAAGTAAAAGTCCAAACGTTTTTTTAATGCTATACTGTAATTCATAAGATTTCTGTTTTATTCTCTTGGGTGACACCTATGATGAGTGATAATTGCACATGAGTTCCAAACTATTATGACATTTATCGATTTGGCCATATTATCCACCTATAATGCAAGCAGAAACTGGAAAAAAGTTGTTAGTTATTTTTCCACACAAGAGTTGTGGGGAACCTACAGTAACCTACAGAGTGAGTCTATTGTGTTGGCTCTGCCTACCCTGTGTCACCAGACAGCAAGTGCATAAATGTGTACTGCAAATGTAAAGGTTTTCATCAATGTGCCATAGGCTCAATCATCATTGTGCTAAGTCAATATTAGATATAGTGACTTGACAAATATTTATTTAGATGGAAATATTTGAGATAACTTTAACTAAAACTATTAGATAACACAAACTATATAAAACAGATCAAAAAGTGCATCAGTGAGGAGGGAAAGAAATTGAATTGAAGTTCTGCTTTAAAGGTCCATTCAGCAATGTTTTTGTGTTAAGATAAGTGTTACATGGCTCTATATTCTGACAGCAATCACTGAAATGGAATGTTTGGTCAGTGACTTGAAACCCCAACCCCACTGTCCTATCTCTCTCCTGTAGTCCTGCATGCAGGGCAGACATATTTCCACAACCATAATTCGTAGAGACTCATAGATGGCAATGTTGGATTCAGGATGAAAAAATACACATAGTCCTTAAAGGAGAATTTCGTTTTTTTTTAACCTGTACCCATCTCCTGGCATTAATTATGATTTGGCCACTCACTCAGCGATGTCTGCGGCGTTTCTGGCCGTCCTAGCGTTGTTTTAAGATTAATAGCGTCCAAGTCAGTTGTAAAATGGAGCTGATTAGGGGCCAAGTGTGAGCCTGTCTTTCCTGCATCTAAATAGTTATTTTTATTCCCGTTTTCGCCACATATGGTAATAATGTGATCCCTCAACATCCACCAGAGTGATATTTCGCCCCAGGCCATTTCCTGGACTTTCACAGGGATCAAATTACCTCAAACGTGATCTCGGTCACCAAGTCTCATGAAGTCCCGCGATACTTTCCTGCCGGCTGGCCAACTACAGGTACACGCTTTGCGGTGGTAGTTTTAGCGTAACC
>NC_139635.1:13049348-13051848 GCF_964638095.1 Poromitra crassiceps
CCCAAATCGGCTGTGATTTGACCTAGTCCTGGACGTCACTGAAAGATGATATCAGAACATCATCATGATGTAATTGTGTTTGCTGGGAGCCTTCTTTCAGATATATGAGAGGAAAAACATTCCAATACATTACTGTGTCTTCAGATGGGAAAGGTCCAAAAAGAGAATTCAATCTGAATTATCCTTGTCACTCATGTGCTCATTGTAACAGCACAACCCACACCAATTAGTTCAAACACCTCCATTCAGGGCAGACTTTTAATGGAAAGTGGTGCATTATGTGTGTAATATAAAAATGTCCTTAATGGTAAATGGACTGCATAACAAGCTGCCATGCAGGGTGCTGGCTATAGTCACCAAAAGCAATTTCAGGGATAAAACCCATCAACCTTCTCTAGTGGATGCCACTACGCCCTATGGTTTGATGTGTGTGTGGGAAAGACACAATGACAACTGAAAATTCTGATTTCAGAACACAAAAGCTCCATCATGAGACAAGAACTAACCTCTCCTGTTGCAAAACACGTTCTTGAACGCAGCCATCTCGAGCTAACATTTCCAAGATATTGAAAAAGTTCATGAAACACCGCAAAATAAGGAGGCAACATGTGGGGTTTTAATTACTGTTACTGACTTACCTGTCTGAAGTTGAAAGTTGTTCATCCCACGTGGGGTTTGAACTTTGAGCCGCAATGGTCTTTAGTTAGCATAAGTCATGAGTTTTACCAAGTGAGCTATCCAGACTGTTGTGTTTAACTTTGTAGACCATCTTATATGTATCTGCAGAGCCAGAGAAGTACTTATTTCGTATTTACAGTATGTTCTACCCAAATACCACTTTCTGTCCAGATACTTAAAGGGAAATTGTACACAAAAACTGCTTTCTATCCAAGTACTACTTCAAGTCACAAGTACTTATGTGACCACAACACCCTGACTGACCCCATCACCCTTTACTGACCACTACATCCTTACTGACCTTGCTTGGACCCCGTCATCGCCGCTTGCGGCTATATTGTCTATTTGTTTTTCTTCTTTTTCTGCCCTAAAAGTGTGTGGATCTCAGAAACCATACCCTCCACATCACCTAAACTTTCCACATAGGTTCAAGAGGTCACCCCCTACTCGGAGAAAAAAAAATCAACCAATCCACCAGATGGTGGCGCTATAACAGACCATTTCGCCTTATGGTCCATATCTTCTGAACCGTGTGTCCTATACTCAAAATTTCACTTATCCTGGATTCCTTGGATCAATATGCATCTATCCACATAGGCCACGCCCATTTGCGTGTGCCTAGTTTTCCGCCATTTTGAATTTAATCAAAAAACTACTTTTGCGAGCTCCTCCTAGACTGTTTGGCCAAATCACACAAAACATTTTCTGGGTTATCTATGGACTACCCCGACCCAAAGTTATTAAAGGATTTTGGATACGTGAAACCGTTTTGAAATGATAAATGTCTAAACTTGTGTGTATTTGCTTTTGTTCTTTTCCTGCCCTAAAAGTGTGTGGATCTCAGAAACCATACGCCCCACATAACCCACCTTTCCACATAGTTTCAAGACATCACCCACTACTCAGAGGAAAACATTACACCAATCCACCAGATGGTGGCGCTATAACAGCCAACCACCACTACTACTGCTGCTGCTGCTACTACTACTACTATTCTTAGTACTTCTGCTGCTACTACTGCTACTACTGCTACCACTCCCACTACTACCAACACTACTACTACTACTATTACTACTACTGCTACTACTACTACTACTAGTACTGCTTGGAAACCGTCAGGTCACCGGATCTCAACCAAACTTTGTTTACTTGTGCACATACCAAGTCTGAATAAATGTGCACTATCTGACATATACCCCCCAAGTCACAGGAAGCTTGGACCCCGCATCGCCGCTTGCGGCTATATTTAGGGGTCCAAGCACGAAGTGCGTGGATCCCTATTGTATCTGTTCCGATTATTATTATTATTTTTTTTCTTCTTCTCCGGTAAAACTGTATGTACAGCAGAAACTGTAAGGCTCAGCATAGCCAGACTGGGCACATAGATTGTAAATGTGCCTCACTACTCAAAAACAAAAAATTACCCATATCGGCCAGATGGTGGCGCTATAACAGACCATTTCGCGTTATGGTCCATATCTTCTGAACCGTGAGGCGTAGAATCAAAATTCCACTTCGGCTGTATTCCCTGGATCAATACGCATCTATCTATATAGGCCACGCCCATTTGCGTGTGCCTAGATTTTCCGCCATTTTGAATTTTATCAAAAACCTACTTTTGCTATCTCCTCCCAGGCCATTTGCCTGAATGAGCCCAAACTTTTTCTGTGGCATCTCTGGACTTACCTGACTCAAAGTTATTAAAGGATTTTGGATACGTGAAACCGTCTTGAAATGATAAATGTTTAAACTTTTGTGTATTTACTTTTGTTCTTTTCCTGCCCTAAAAGTGTGTGGATCTCAGAAACCATACACCCCCCAT
>NC_139635.1:13061848-13066848 GCF_964638095.1 Poromitra crassiceps
AAGATGAGTTTAATGTTACACTCCAGATCAGTAGGTGGCAGTACTGCACCCAAAAGCTAACTGTCAACCAATACCCCCCCCCCCCCCCCCCCCAAAAGAAGAAGAAGAGGACTTAGTGTCATGTGACATCGTTAGAAGCAGACTTGCTCAGGAAGCATAAAGGTGAGGCTGCTCAAATGTGTTGCACAATAAGTTATTTCCTTAAAGGAATCCTTTGGTCTATGGAATGTGTAACTTGTACTGCAATGTTCTCGTCCAAAGTTTTGGACTGAAAAAGCATGATGATGAACATAGTGCTATATATGCAACTAGATGATGTAAACTATATCTTGGGAGTGCTGAGCTAATGCTATTAGGTCAGCTAGTTACAAAACATGGTACAACACAATTCATGCAATGGAATGAAGTGAACAGCATCAATCTGCATGTCCTTTAGTATACTACTACTCCTAATATGTAATGTATACCTGCTGAAACATAAAATGGATTATTCTAATTTGGATGTTCTTGATTTTGTAAATGTCTAAATACAATCAATGTACTCTTAGTATTGGCATTATATGATATGAGGTCACACAAATTGTAACAAAAAAATATCTTTCCACTGTCCTGGTCCTATCCTTCACAGGCCTGCTGTTAGGGTCATTAGGGTGATTGGGGGCACCTGGGCCCAGTGCACTCATTGGGCTCAAGATCATCTTCAGATCTTGCAGTTTCTCTCCTCACAAATCTGTTCATTTGTTTCATATATTAACTAGTTAATTTCTTTATTTATATTATTATTGTAACTTTTACTTTGGTCTATGACTCCACTCATATGTTACAATCATAGACTATATAAACATATGGAAGTAGTAAGAAAGAAATGAGGGGAGTCATATACCAAAGTTTTGCAGGCATTCATTTAGTTTGACACTTATTGAGTTGATTTGTGAAAGGTATAGTTTGGTATTTGAAGTGGGGTACTATGTACTTGTAATGTCTAAACTTTTAATGCCACCTGCTCTGACCCCCCCCCCCCCACACCCCCCCCCCCCCCCCCCCCACCCCACACACACACACACACACACACACACACACACACACACACACACACACACACTGCTGCCTCACTCCACACACAGGTGTGAGTCACCTAATTGACTCAGGGCTGTGTGTGTGTCGGAGCATGTGGGATTCTTGATTCTCCTTCTGAAGCAAGCACCACAGACAATACCACCATTCTGAATAAACGCCACTTCCAAAAAGTAAGTAATTTCTTTTTAGACCATGCTGTAAAGCAACAACACTAACCATTCCAACAATTCTGATAGTTATGTTGTATCATATTGACAATGCGCTATACTAAATGTGTTTGCAGTCATGATAGCCCCCTGTTTGACTTCATTGAGAGCTGCAGTACAAGAATGAAATGCTGGTGTATGAAGACACCTCCCATCATCCACATCCCCAACTGTACTGCAAATGAGCAGTCCCTTGAAATCTCTGCTACAGTAGGTATTGTTGACTGAACACATATACCTTATGTCTTTAATTAGTTTTGGTATTGAATAAAGTGCCTTCCCAACAATAACTTCCCTGATCTTTTCATTGACATAAGATATAATATACAATTAGACCCTGACTAGATATGTGAAAATGTTTGCTGGAATGTTGTCACTCTCATTTTCTTTTGAATTGATAACCAAGGTCATTTATATGTGCTGTAACTTCAAGTGGTGATTTGCATTGATCATTGGTTAGATTTGAACATGCAGAGGACAGGGCAGCTGATGATCCCCATGTGTAATGGAGCAGCTGTGTTGCTGGAGTGCTGGTAATGGGGATATTGCATGCAGGTGTGTGTGCCATCACTGATAGGCTAAGCATTCTTTTGAAGACAATCTCATGAAGCCTTGGTACGATTCAGACACTGCGTATATAGTAGTTGGATGTTGTTACGCTATACCATGAACAGGGCAAAGTATATGTTTTGTCAGATTATTTGGAAGAATGTCAATTTACCTATTTTACGCAGAGTATTTTATTTTGTAAACGGCTGTTTTTGTCGCACGTTGGCCAACTTGGTACTTCCTCTTGTTCTTGGACTTTCCCTGGGAAAGGTACACACTATTCTGCTCTCTGTATTTTCAATGTTTTTGGTTGTAAATATAACGTTAACTTAGTGAGGAACACTCCTAAAGTCATTGTATCTACACTGGTATGTTTTAGGTTTGCAATTTTATTTCGTTTCATGCATACATCTAAGTAGAAGAGAAGTGTGTTGAAGCTGTTGTAAGTCACATGGACGCCATGAATCTCGTCATATTAGAGCGTCACGTTACTTTCGAGAAAATCGCGCTAGCCACTAGTATGAGACAGATAGTGATTTCACTGTTATGTTACACAGATGCTGTGAGAGACCATTGTGACTGACTGAACTTCTGAATGTGCTTTTCTCATTGTCAATACAGAAACATCCTATGTCACGTACATGGTTGCGTGTTGCAGAAAAACAGCCATAAACACATTCATTGCGATAGCTGAGTGCCATGCTGTGAATTCTCCTCAGCGGTGAGTCTTTTGTGAAGAACTATGTTAAGTATAAAGTCTGCTAGTGCCATGCTAAGTTGGATGCATTCATATTGTTTAAATACAGGTGCTAGTAGGCTGTTGGCAAGTAATTAGCTACAGAAAAAATTTGCAGGACTCCCTTGTGTTTTCCCAATACAAACTCAATTGAAATACTAATGTGTTGATTAAAACATCAAATGCTACCATGGTTCATGCACATTACCCAAGTGTTGTTGGGTAGCTGTGGTAGTCACTTGTTGGAGTGAATGTTTGAGGTAAATTTTTTGTGCATTTGTGTTGTCAGTAAATAAGGTATTAGCTGCAATGTGCTTAATCACTTGTACCATAGGCCTACAGCTTATGCAGATCATTTGCATCACGTGTACTATAGGCCTATGATAAGTAAGATTAAGCACATTGCAGCTAATGCCTCAGTTGTTTAAGAGTTACTATATAACTCGGGTCCTCAGACCTTATTTTATGAAGTGAAATTCCCATTCAAAAACTTCAAAATTTTCCACCCAAGAAATTGTAACACCTGTTTTCACTTATATTTATTCAAAAAGTGTCGAGTAACAAGTGTCATTTGTCCATATTCAAGCTTATTGTTCACAGCAGCCATTTTTTGTGTAAATGAAAAAAGTAGCATAGATACACCTAAATACTAATTAAGGTTTCCAACTTTCAGTCCATTTATTATTGAGTTGGCTTACTCTTAATCAAACTCCAATTTTAAACACAAAATGGCAGCTGCAAAAAAAGCCCATTGACAGAGTAATCCATTAATCTCTGCTCTTGCCCCAAGTATACACAGCTGACCTCAATCAGGACTTAATCAGTAGCAACTTGCATGGTGCTCTTTAAGCTTCAGTTGATGATTGTTTCAAAGTTGACCTATTCTGTTAACTTCTTTTTTGTACATTTTAAAACTAAAGTAAGTTTTACCTTGACTTTACTGTTAAGCTATTGTTAATGAGTTTAATGAACAATTAGATTAAATTATTGTAGTACAGATTTTTTTTCTGTTTGACACTTTTTACATTCACATGTTAATTATGTATGATTTAATATGTTCCATCTTTGCATATAAATTGCAACACATTCATGAACTTTAATTTAATTTGCAAATCACATTAGAAAACTTTAGAATAACATAAACTAACCATGCCTTTTGCCCACATTTCAGAATTTTTCAATAATGACCAATCCAGCCAAAAAACAAAAAGGGACCTGTGTAGCTACATACACAAAGTTAAATAAACCACCAGAGATCCTCCTTCAAAAATGCCTAAAATAACAAGTATGTATTTTACATTCTGTCTATTTTTCACATTTGTACTTGCCCCTCTGTTAACCAATGTCTATATTTGATCTCATCCACCTATCAATTACATCATATAGCCATCTTCTTTTGCCAACAACCACCTTGCTTTGCTTCACCTGTATCATTGCCTTCCTCAAATGAACTATGTTACCTTTTACCTCCATTTCAGTTGTTATAAAATGGCAAATCCACCAAAAATTGGAAGTGCATGGATTCATCCATGAAGTCAGATCAAACATTTCATACCACCTTCATAACCACCCAATATAACAGTAAGTATTTTACATTCCTAGTAGGGATGCTTGTTAATTATCAGACTGATAAATTATTGCTTGATATGGTCATTTTGCATTTATTATTCCAATAATGGACTTTTTTTCTGTTAAATAACAGCTGACTTGGTTTTGCATTGGAAATGGAGCTAGAGAGCTCAACAGGCACGTGACTTTTTTGCCCCAGAAGTAAGTTCTGCATTCGTTTTCTCCATAGACATTTTGATATATATATATATATATATAATGAATTTTAAGGGTCAAACTAAGCCAACAAATCTTCCAAAGAATCCTGAGTGATCATAAAACACTAAATAAAAACAACAGGGGGAAAAATCCTGATCTTTTTCCCATTGTAGTTTTTTGTTTTCGCAGTCGAGCTGAACCCAAAAATTACTTTTCTTTTCTTTTAGTTCAAATACTGGTTCCCGTTCACTTCGACATTAAATATTATTGCCTGTACCTTTTACACAAAACATCATTTCCTGTAGCCACAAAACAATCTAATTTTCACTTGTGTTACTCCAGATTTTCTAAAGTCAACCTATATGCAAATAGTGTCATGTCAATGTGAAGTTATAAAAGCTAAACATACTACTTCCTATGACTAATTTGTCTGTTTATGCCATGCTCTTCCACAGATCAACATCACTTGCAAAGTAATCAAACTGGTAAAACCCACAACTGAAGCAACAACCTGAGCCGGCACCACCATGAATACAACAACCTTCCTCCTCATTGACGCAACTGGAACCATTGACCTAGCTGTCTGGGTGTACTGTAAACCTGACATTGACGACTGGTACCACCTGACCAACCTATCCATACATGCATACAAACCATTGAAACCA
>NC_139635.1:13074348-13076848 GCF_964638095.1 Poromitra crassiceps
AACATGAAGACTCCACACAGAAAGGCCCTTTCACAATGTAGACAACTTGGGTAGTGGACACTGGGGACATGGAGACACACTCGGTGCCAACAACATTACACAGCCACTCAATCTTCAGCCTACACTTAAGGTATTGAAAAAGTTAATTACTCTAAGTGAGGTCACAATCTAGACTTGCTGTTCTTAAAATGTAGACAAATTATAGACAAATTGCACATACTATCACCACATGGATTTAATGAAGCGCTAGACTTGAGATGTTTTTTTAGAGCTATAATGTACTTTTTGTTTTATATGTTGGTAAATGTATTTAGTACTAACAATTTTGTTTGTTTTACAGGCTGGAATTATATCATTTAATTATGCCTAAATTTGTATGCAATTATTAGAAACCATTGTGGTACAGGATTTTCTCCCATATCATGGAATATAAGTGTTAGATAGTCCATCTGGTATTTAATATTAAGACACTAAATGAACAGATTAAGAGGAGATTAGTATTCTTTGGTTCCTTTTATGCCATTGACTATTGTGTTTATAGTTTGATAGATCAAAAATGAGTTTATTGTCACACTCCAGATCAGTAAGTGGCAGTATTGCACCCGAAAGCTAGCTGCCAACCAATAATCCAACGAAAGGAAGAAGGAGAGGACTTAGTGTCATGTGACTTCGTTACAAGCACACTTGCTCAATAAGCAGAGAGGTAAGCTTCATGAAATGTTTGGCACAATACATGATCATTTCCTTAAAGGAATCCTGTGGTCTATGCAATGTGTAACTTGTACTGCAATGTAGTCAACCAATGTTTTGAGCTGTGAAAAGGCTTGATGATAAACATAGTGCTATATAGGCAACTAGATGATGTAGGCTATAATTATCTTTGGTGTGAGGAGCTAAATGCTAATGCTGCTAGGACAGCTGGTTGCAAAACATGGGGCAACACAATGCATGCAATGGAAGTAAACAGCATCAACCTCTGTCTTTTATTATAGTACTACTCCTAATATGTAATGTATACCTACTGAAACATAAAATGGGATTACTTCAATTAAGATGTTCTTGATTTTGTAAATGTCTACACATAATATATTTACTCTTAATACTGGCAGTATATGATATGATTTCACACAAATTGCAACATAAAATGGTAATCTTCCCATTCTCCTGGTCCTGTCTTGCACAGGCCTGGTGTTGTGGTCATTAGGTTGATTGGGGGCACCTGGATCTGGTGCACTCATTAGCCTTAAGAAGACCTTCAGAACTTGCAGTCTCTCTCCCTCCTCACCAATCTGTTCATTTGTGTAATACTTGTTATCTGTAGTTATGTTTCTTTAGGTTAGCTTTTTTATTATTACTTTTACTTTGGTGTATGACTCCCCTCATATGTTACAATCATAGACTACATAAATATATGGAAGTAATAAAAAAGAAATGAGGGCAGTCATAGTCCAAAGTAAAAGTCAAAATGTTTTTTTAATACTATACTGTAATTCATAAGATTTCTGTTTTGTTCTCTTGGGTGACACCTATGGTGATGAGTGATAATTGCACATGTGTTCCAAACTATTATGACATTTCTCGATTTGGAATCGAGACACACATCCCATATTAGCCACCTATAATGCAAGCAGAAAAAAAAGTTGTTAGTTATTTTTCCACACAAGAGTTGTGGGGAACCTACAGTAACCTGCAGAGTGAGTCTATTGTGTTTGCTCCGCTTACCCTGTGTCACCAGACAGCAAGTGCATAAATGTGTACTGCAAATGTAAAGGTTTTCATCAATGTACCATAGGCTCAATCATCATTGTGCTAAGTCAATATTAGATATAGTGACTTGACAAATATTTATTTAGATGGAAATATTTGAGATAACTTTAACTAAAACTATTAGATAACACAAACTATATTAAACAGATCAAAAAGTGCATCAGTGAGGAGGGAAAGACATTGAATTGAAGTTCTGTTTTAAAGGTCCATTCAGCAATGTTTTTGTGTTAAGATAAGTGTTAAATGGCTCTATATTCTGACAGCAATCACTGAAATGGAATGTTTGGTCAGTGACTTGAAACCCCAACCCCACTGTCCTATCTCTCTCCTGTAGTCCTGCATGCAGGGCAGACATATTTCCACAACCATAATTCGTAGAGACTCATAGATGGCAATGTTGGATTCAGGATGAAAAAATACACATAGTCCTTAAAGGAGAATTTCGTTTTTTTTTAACCTGGACCCATCTCCTGGCATTAATTATGATTTGGCCACTCACCCAGCGATGTCTGCGGCGTTTCTGGCCGTCCTAGCGTTGTTTTGAGATCAATAGCGTCCAAGTCAGTTGTAAAATGGAGCTGATTTGGGGCCAAGTGTGAGCCTGTCTTTCCTGCATCTAAATAGCTATTTTTATTCCCGTTTTCGCCACATATGGTAATAATGTGATCCCTCAACATCCACCAGAGTGATATTTCGCCCCAGGCCATTTCCTGGACTCTCACAGGGATCAAAT
>NC_139635.1:13081848-13086848 GCF_964638095.1 Poromitra crassiceps
AAACCTGCTGAATGAAACCTCCAAAAGCCAAATCCGTGAGTTTAAAGGGAGGTTTACACAATCTGAAATATATTTTCAATGTTATGTAAAGGGAGGTATGAAGGTAATTTGAAGTGACGGCAATGTGTTGTGATTTGAAATGTATTCCTATCTTGTGTTTTAATTAAAGCCAACTGAGATGTTAGTTTTGGCCTTAAAGGGACACTCCACCGAAACAATGCTTATTTATTTTGCACATCTCGCACATCCGAAAACAGTTTAGCAGGCATTCATTTAGTTTGACACTTATTGAGTTGATTTGTGAACGGTATAGTTTGGTTTATTTGAAGTGGGGTACTATGCGGTACTTGCATGCAGTCGGTGTACTGGGTAAAGCACTCTGGACGCATCACACACAGAGATAGAACTGTACTCTAACCACAACAGGCACAGAGCTGTCTGCTGAGTGAAGTTGACCATGAGCAAAAACATAGAAAAAACAAATACATAGAATGCTTCCATACTGCTCAGCTGGTGTAATCAAACTCTCCACAAGCCCTGAGATGCCAAGTTGACTTGAAAATGTCATTTACACCCTGATTCTAGCTTAAATGTTCACTGTAGCAAGGTTGTACCTTAGTTGGTGTAATTCAGCCGCTAGCTCCAGTGCACATTGCCATAGACCTATACACACACACACACACACACATATACACACACATATACACACACATATATACACACACACATATACACACTTACACACATATACACTAACACTACTATTACTACTGCTACTACTGCTTGAACCCGGTCAGGTCACCAAATCTCAACCAAACTTTGTGCACTTGTGCACATACCAACTCTGATTAAATGTGCAATTCAGTGTCTATATTATCTGACATACACCCCCCAAGTCACCAGAAGCTTGGACCCCGCATCGCCGCTTGCGGCTATATTTATTTTTATTTTTATTCTCCGCTAAAACAGTATGCACGGCAAAAACCGTAAGGGGTACAGTAGCCAGACTTTGCACATAGGTTGGAAATGTGCCCCACTACTCAGAGACAAAAAATTACCCATATTGACCAGATGGTGGCGCTATAACAGACCATTTCACGTATTGGCCCATAACTGCTGAACCGTGAGGCGTAGAATCAAAATTCCACATCTGCTGGATTCCCTGGATCAATACGCATCTATCCATATAGACCACGCCCATTTAAGTCTGCTAGATTTTCCGCCATCTTGGACTTTGTCAATAACCTATTTTTGCTATCTCCTCCCAGGCCATTTGCCTGAATGAGCCTAAACTTTTTCTGTGCAATCTCTGGACTTACCTGACCTAAAGTTATGGAATTCATTTAGATACGTGAAACCATTTTGAAATGATAAATGTTTAAACTTTTGATGACACATGCCCTGACACTAAACACACACAAACACACACACACACACACACACACACACACACACACACACACACACACACACACAAACAAACAAACAAACAAACAAACAAACAAACACAGACACACACACACACACACACACACACATATACTAAAATGGCCACCACGGCTGTACTTCATCTCCCAGAGTGCTTCACTCCACACACAGGTGTCATACACACATACGCACGCACACATGCACACACATGCACACACACACACACACACACACACACACACAAACAAACAAACAAACAAACAAACAAACATACAATATCAATATCAATGTAAAACATACAATATCATGCAAAAACCATCTTGTATTTTCTCAAAAACATATTGTTGCCCAGGATGAGGATATATATATATATACACACACACACACACACACACACACACACACACACACACACACATATATATATATACATTATATATATATATATATGTTTGTGACATTGTGTGTGTGTGTGTATATATACACATATATATATATACATTATATATATATATATATGTTTCTGACATTGTGTGTGTGTGTGTGTGTGTGTGTGTGTGTATATATATATATACGTGTGTATATATATGTATATATGTAGATACAACGCCCATACTGACCACAATACTGACCACCATGCCCATACTGACCACCATGCCCTGACTGACCACCACGCCCTGACTGACCACAACGCCCTGACTGACCACCACACCCTAACTGACCACAACGCCATAGCTGACCACAACGCCCATACTGACCACAACGCCCATACTGACCACAATGTCCATACTGACCACAACGTCCATACTGACCACCACACCCATACTGATCACCACGCCCATACTGACCACCACGCCCTGACTGAACACCACGCCCTGACTGACCACCACACCCTGACTGACCACCACACCCTGACTGACCACCATGCCCTGACTGACCACCACGCCCTGACTGACCACCACGCCCTGACTGACCACAACGCCCTGACTGACCACAACGCCCTGACTGACCACAATGAAACCACAGATAAACTGGGGTCAGATATAACCTCTTCAGAGACATTCACTGCCTCTGAGTTAGGCCCTGCCCACTCCAGGGCAACTTCACAGCAGCCACATAAGTCATTCAGGTCAGGCCAGTCAGACCACATGCCAAAGCCAGGGGAACGACTGTCCAGCTTCCCGCTAGGTTTTGTCTTGAATCCCAGGAAGTTAGGATCTGACCCACAGAAGTGCAACTGTAATCCAGGTCACCAATGGTTACCATGTAAACATTAAAGTGGGCAGAAACATGTAGTAATGCAATGTGACTGACACCCCTATCAGCCAATCAGAGTGGGCTGTGTGGTAGAGCTCTGTTGATAGCTGCAGCAGGTGCCCTGAATCACTGAGATGAAGGTGACTGCTGGAGAAAGCAGAAATGCAGGTTTGTGGAGCTGGTTTTAACATCTTACAATCAATTCAATCTATAATGTTTGAACTTGAACTTGCCAATACTTGACAGAAACCTGTTGAATCTAAACTCTGAAGCTGAATTGGTGAGTTATTGTTTGTGTGTTTGCACCCCCCCCCCCCCACCCACCCACCCACATTCTTGAAGTAATTTGTCCAACACTGACACACACACACACACACACACACACACACACACACACACACAAAACACACACACACACACACACACACACACACACACACACACAGACAGCCCCTGGTGCAAGAGATGAGCCAGGGAATGGGATTACTCTCACAAAAAACTACACTTCCCAAGATGCAGCAGCAAAATGGCCGCTCATTACCAGATTGAGAACACCTGAAAAGGAATACATTCTCTCAGTCATACATTCAAACAGACAGCAACCAGAAGCACCAAGCTCTACTCAGAGTTTAATTTCAAAGACGCCAATGGTCGGTGAATATGTTTACATTCCTGTTGTTTTAAAATGCTGCTTAAATGTTTGATGCAATGCTGCTTAATTTATTTGTTAAATTGCTTCAATTGGAAGGAACCATTGTATTGCAGCACTGATTTCATTTTTGTGTTTGCATCTTTGAATTCATATTGTGTTTTAGTTTAATAAGTTAAAAGCATAAGTTAAAAGTATAAATTACGAAAGAATAACACAAAGTTAAAAATGTTAAATTTATGTTTAAAACGCTACTAAAAATGTGGACATGAATGTACCATGTTAATGTTAATGTTTGAACTTGAAGTGATTGGTTGCGCCTTTACTGATCTGTAGATATCCACCGTGCCAATGGTGCCCTGTTGAATCTAAACTCTGAAGCTGAATTGGTGAGTTATTGTTTGTGTGTTTGCATCCCCCCCCCCCCCCCTGGGAAGATGGGTGGAGCTATGGGTATAAAAATTTGAAATGTATTCCTATCTTGTGTGTTTAATTAAAGCCAACTAAGATGTTAAGAGTTTTGGCCTTAAAGGGACACTCCACCGAAAAACAATGCTGATTTATTTTGCACATCTCACACATCCGAAAACAGTTTTGCAGGCATTCATTTAGTTTGACACTTATTGAGTTGATTTGTGAAAGGTATAGTTTGGTTTATTTGAAGTGTGGTACTATGCGGTACTTGTAATGTCTAAACTTTTAATGCCACCTGCTGTGACACCCCCCCCCCCCCATTCCCACACACACACACACACACACACACACACACACACACACACACACACACGTGTGAGCCACCTAATTGACCCAGGGCTTGGAGACTCGGACTCATATTCCCATAATCCATCACTCCCTGGGTGGCTATTCACATGCAACCACCACCATTCTGAATGAAGGACGCCACTTCGAAAAAGTAAGTCTACTATCTTTTTTTGCACCCTATGCCACAGTAGTGACATTAGATAAAACATACAATATCATGCAAAAACAAAATGCCACCTACTGAACCTTGGCCTTGAATCTTTGAATTTGAATTACATACTCCAGATTTTCTAAAGTCAACCTATATGCAAATAGTGTCATGTCAATGTGAAGTTATAAAAGCTAAACATACTACTTCCTATGACTAATTTGTCTGTTTATGCCATGCTCTTCCACAGATCAACATCACTTGCAAAGTAATCAAACTGTTAAAACCCACAACTGAAGCAACAACCTGAGCCGGCACCACCATGAATACAACAACCTTCCTCCTCAGTGATGCAACTGGAACCATTGACCTAGCTGTGTGGGGGTACTGTAAACCTGACATTGACGACTGGTACCACCTGACCAACCTATCCATACATGCATACAAACCAATACATATCTGACAACCACCCCAACCACAACATCAACACCCACCACTGCACTTGAATCATACACAGAACCACCACCACCCACCACTCAAAGCATCTATGGTGAAGTCTCTTCTGCCACCGTCACAAACAAGTACTTCTGTTTTTGGCACCTATCACTACTGTAAACTTTGACTCACATACAAATGTCACAAATGCAATCAACGCCATAAAACAGAAACCGCAAAACACATATCCAATTCTCTCTGTCCATCAATAACCAGGAAACATCATACACCATCCCACTCGCACTTATCACACCACTGCTT
>NC_139635.1:13094348-13229348 GCF_964638095.1 Poromitra crassiceps
AGGAATTCAGACCAAATTTAGCTACAACGTGGCAATTGTTATGAGCCAACGTTGTGCCAATCGTGCAAAAACCTTGAGAAAACGAATATTAGCCACGTGAAAAAAGAAAACTTAGCATTTGATTATTACGTTATATCATAACTTTACTATTGACGTTCCCCACCAAAAATTGTCACAAAGACTTATACTTGACGCCCATTTTTAAATATAAAAACACATTTATGCCATAAATATTATTAACTCATTGGGTGCCAAGGACGCCGTACGGCGTCTTTTTATTAATCTCGCTTGGGTGCCAAAGACGCCGTATGGCGTCTTTTTTTCGAAATTGCTTTTATTCAATTTTTAGATCGTTTAGGACCTTGGGCAAGTATTCAACATGAATCCCTACAAGAATCGGATGCGTAAATCGGCGCAATCTTGACGCGATGCAGTGCTGCCCCCCCCCTTCCTGCGTCAGGGCGCTGCCTTTCTCTTCTTGAGAGCGCGACAATCGGCCATTCCTTCCTTGTCTTCCCTTCCTCTCGGTCCGTTTATTTCCTCTTGAGCATATCCATAGCATAGCGAGTATTTAGCGAGTATTTAGCATAGTCATTAGCGATAGATTATATTTAGATCAGTTTGTGAGATTGTGTGGTGAGTAGATTTGAGTGTTTGGCGTGTTTGGTGAGTGGTTTGTGTGTCTTGAGACACACAAACCACACACAGTGTGTGTGTGTGTGAGTGTGTGTGTGTGTGTGTGGGAGATCGCGTGTGTTAGTTAGCGTTAGCAGTAGATTACCGTAGCTCTTAGTTAGTAGTGTGTTTGTGAAAAAACAAAAAAAAAAAAACAAAAAAAATAAGTGTCGGTGTTGGTGTTGGTGTCGGTGTGTCTGTCTGTCTGTCTGTCTGTGTGTGTGTGTGTGTGTGTAGTTGTCTCTGTCTGTGTGTCTGTTAGCTAGTTTATAGCCAGGTGTAGGCGTGTAGATTAGCTTTAGCAGTATGCCCAGGCGCAGACGGCCTAGGCCCGGAGCTGGCCAGCTTACGCTGGAGCAGGCCCTCTGCCGTGCCGTGAGGAAGAGAGATCTTCCGGAGACTGACTCCGAGGACCCCTCATCCGATCCTTCATCGGATCCTGTGGAATCCAACACGAGGGATGGTGACTGGCATCCACCACCTCGTCATGCCCACCTGGATTCCAGCGATGGTGAGATGAATCGATTTTCAAAAAATCATCTGATATTGAAAACACATATCATGTATCTTATTTTTATAAACTCTCACTTTGACTACAGACTCTGACGAGTTTGATGAGGAGGAGGAGGAGGAGGAGACTGATCTGGCGCCTCAGAGAGGCTCAGAGGAGGGGGATGTGGCGATGGCGTCTTCTTCAAGAGGTGAGAACCTATACTTTGCAGGAAATTCATGTCACGTATACAGCCAGCTACATCTATACTAATAATAATAATAATTGATTGGATTTATATAGCGCCTTTCTAGACACACAAAGCGCTTCACATATCAGGGGAGGGAGGGGGAGGGAACTCAACTCATCCACCATGTATTTGTCAGGACAAAAGGAAACCATGAGAACAATCTAAACATGTGACTTACAGTACAGTATCTATATAGGAACAGGCATCACTGGCCAGCAAGTAAACAAACCATTGGAGGTAATAATGTAAAAAAAAAAAAAACGCACACACTTATTCATCAATTTATTTTTGTCAACACAAAGCTTGGTAAGAATAACAATCCTGAATTAGCCTACTAATACCATGTAAAATATAAAATTTCAGAGTTGCAGCACAGCTCTGAGGAGGGGACTGACGATGAAGGGGCAGGTGCTCCCGCCAGCTTTCGTCGTGCCCGCTTGCAGTCCAGTGACGAAGGTGAGATATAAGCCATTTTAGAATTATGGCTTATATATAATTCTTAATAAGGCTTATTCATCTGATATTGAAAACATAAACTTTTTTCCCTCAAGAATGTATCATATTTTATAAACTCACTTTGACTACAGGGGAGGAGGAGGAGGAGGAGGAGGTGGTGGAGGAGGAGGAGGAGGAGGTGGTGACGACTGAGCGCGTGCGGGCATCTGCAGTTGGGAAGAGAGGGTCTTCCAGAGGTATGCAGATGATAGTTGAGCAGACCAACATCTACGCTAAACAGTGTATCGCGCTGCTGGATGAGCTGCACATGCCCTACACCCGGGTAAACGCCTGGCAACCGCTGTCTGTGGGAGAGCTGAAGCGTTTCCTGGGGCTCCTCTTCCTGACTGGCCTTATCAAGAAGCCCAGGATTGCGGACTACTGGTCTCTTGATGTGGCGATGGAGACCCCATACTTCAGAAAGACAATGTCCCGCAACAGGTTCCAGCTGATATGGCGCTTTCTCCATTTCTGTGACAATCAGAGGGTCGATGCCACCGACCGGCTCCACAAAGTGCGGCTCGTCCTTGACTTGCTCCTCTCCAAGTTCAAGGAAATGTATCAGCCCTCACAAAACATTAGTTTGGATGAAGGGATGCTGTTGTGGAGGGGGAGGCTACGTTTCCGTGTGTACAATCCAGCAAAACCGATAAAGTACGGAATAAAAAGCTACATTCTGTGTGATTCAGATAACGGTTATTGCTATGCAATGAAACCATACTGTGGAATTCACAGCACACTTCTCGACACCGTGCAGTTCCTCATTGCCGGCCTTGAGGGATATGGCTACCGTCTCTGGATGGACAATTTCTACAACAGCGGGACCGTGAGCCGACGTCTCCTCAGCCTCCAGATGCACTCAGCTGGGACACTCCGGGTGAGGAGGGGCGAACCTGCGTCCATCCGGCAGGTGACCATGTCGGATCTGCGAGTAGGTGAACGACTCGCTCGTCATGACGATGGGGTTATGTTCCTGGCATGGCGGGACAAGCGCATCGTCAGGATGATCTCCACCTTCCACCAGGATGTCATGAAGACTGTGGCGGTAAAAGAGAAAGGGCAAAGTGAACGGGTCCTGCAGAGCAAGCCAGCATGTGTTGTCGAGTACAACCAGTACATGAGTGGGGTCGATCGACTTGACCAGAAGATCTCCTACTATCCATTTGTGAGGAAGACGTCCAAATGGAGCTCCAAGTTCGTGGTCTACCTCATGCAGATTGCAATGAGCAACGCGTTTACTGTGTACAGGAAATGCAATCCTACGTCCAGCTGCAAAGTGCTCAAAGACTTCACCCTGTCTGTGGTGAAATCGTGGACGGAGGCGACATCTGCTTGCCCCCCCCCTCCTCCTCCGGCAGACGAGCCACCTCCTCTTCCTCCAGGAAAGACACCAAGACACACACGCCAACGGTCCAATTCAGTGAGGCAGAATGTGGACTTTGCGGGACATGTGCCACAGCCGGTGAAAGTCCCGCCCACCAAGAGCAAGGCAAATCGTAAATGTGCACACTGCGCAGCAAAGGGACACCGTAAAGAGACCAAATTTGTCTGCCCGCAATGTGACCATGTACCTCTCTGCCTCTACCCCTGCTTTTTTGAGTACCACTCACAGTGATTGTTGTATCTTTATACAACAATCACTGTGAGTGATACTCAAAAAGAGACTAGATAACAGTACTATTATTATTCTATAGTTATTTATAGATTATTATTATATATATTATTATATATATTATTATTATATATTATATTATTATATATTATTATATATAGATAGTTATTTATAGATTATTCTATCCTATTCTATAGTACTATAGACTCGCCCCCACATCTCAAAGCAGCAGTTATAAAAGATCTGTATGTTTTGTGCTATAAAAGATCTGTATGTTTTGTGCTAACTCCACACAGGTCATCTGAATATGGCTGTCCCGACAGGGGGACGCCCAGAGAGGCCACGGCCCATTGTTTATAGTACAAGACAATAATATTTTCTATAACAGTGATGCTGATGTCATAACTGTCCTCAATGTCATAGGCTCGGATGATGTCATCGGTACAAGTGTCCAGTGATGTCAGCAGTGATGATGTCATCGCTCGTGACCTTTTTTTGCCTCCAATATACAGCATGTGTTCATTTCCAACTCCTGTGAAGGTTCTTTTCAAGAAAATAAAACAATGCAGGAAATTTTGTGTTTGAATATTTTTATAATGTTACACAAAAAATGAAAGCTTAGAATGTGTAGTTTCATCCAGAAAAAAAAAAAAGTTGATATCTTCTTTCTTTGTGGAAATATGGACTTCAATATCCAGCATGACCCCGTGGAAGTGAGCATTTTGATGTTAGACCAAGCTGCATACTAATATTAGTAGAAAAAAAAAAAAACATTCTTTTGACATACTTTTTTCCCGCAGGTAAACTAGACATTCTAAGCTTTAATTTCAGCTATATCATTTTGTTCAACTCAAAGCAGAATTCATTCTGTCGCCTTTCTAACATAAAGATGTGATTATCTCAGAAACTAAGTTCAGCATGCTGTTTTCGGTCTAAAACACTCTTTTTCAGAGCGGTGTATTTCCAAAATGGAACGGTTTATAAACACAGTTTTTTTTTTTAAATGAAACAGAAGGGTTCAAAGTTTCATTGAGGCTATTGGTTGTCCATATAAGAGGAACACAAAAAATGATATGGCTATATTAAAATGCATTGCGGCCTATGTGGCACAGTACAGCAACCTTTTGCCCAAGGGCCGTGGCACTCAAAGTGTTAACATACATGATGTAAAATATATTTCTGTCTCATCGTTTGCTCTGGAGGACTGTTCAAACCATGACCACTTTGAACTCTCACTAATCTTTTATACTTTAAGCTAGAGACTTTTTCATGCTTCCGCCGGCGATAGCCAGGCCGGAGGCATTATAGTTCCGGGATGTCAGTCCATATGTCCGTACGTCCATCTGATGTTTGATAACGCCATGAACGCCTTGACGGAATTTCATCAAATTTGCCTCAAACGTCCACCTGGACTCAAGGACGAACTGTACATTTTGGTGGTCATTTTCCAAATCGTCACATCATAAAATATGCAGATGATACAGCAATAGTACGGCTCATAACAAACCAAGACAGTGAAAATAATTACATGGATGAAATAAACTCACCGCCTGGAGCAAAAACAAACATCTCATACTCAACACCAAAAAAACAAAGGAAATGATAATTGACTGAGGACGAGTACAAGTTTTATTGTCATATTCATAAAGAGAGTACAATGTGCTTTGTGCTCAGACACTCTCTCTCAACCTTAAAAAGTGTGACTAATCTTTAATAATTAAAACATATTGGCATAATAGAAGAGCAATATAATTGAATATAAAAATATAAAAAATATAAAAACATAGTGGCATAAAAATCAAGTATAAAAACATAGCAGCATGAGAGTGTTTAGCAGCATAGAAAACTATTATCATACAAACATAGCAGCATAACAGAAGTAACAGAATGTAGCAGCATAGACACAGGTACGTAGTCCCTGTGTCTATGCTGCTACATTCTGTTACGTCTGTGTTACTTGTACTTCTTCTGAGTACACCGGAACCGGGCCAAATTGATAATCAAGACATCCACACCGTTGACAGCTACCGTTACCTTGGAATTACAATCGACTCAAACCTCACCTGGAACACAAATATCTTCGCAACGGCGGTAATTTTGCGTTAGCGCCCGTTTTGCGCTGGAATAGTGCAAAGCCCTAATTGTGGGCGTGTCGGCCCGCTGCGCTTCACATCATCTCGGCACAAACCTCCATACGCGTGTTTATGCCCATAACAGGATTCACAAGGTGAGATCACTCCCATTAAAAGCCACAGCGTCACCGCCATCACGGCTGTGATGTCAGCTTCTTTCTTGCTGAGAGCAAGCAGAAAAACAGAGAGAGAGAGAGAGAGAAAAGAGAGAGGGGGAGAGAGAGAGAGGGGGGGGGGGGACGAGAGAGGGAAGAGAGAGAGGGCCGCTGCGCAATTACGCAGTGATGTCCCAAAGCGTGCTGTAATTAGACGTTTCGTTCATAGGGATACTCAACTTGCTTTGCCCGGGGGCCACTTTCGTGAAATGATAGAAGGTCAGGGGCCAGTTAATAAACAAACGATATACATTTTTCTGTAGCGGATTGTAGGTTTTTGGGGTGTCAGCCGGAGTTCAGCCTGACAATGTTGTGCACACCGGATAGTTAGTTAGGTTAAGTTAGTTAGGTTAAGTACATACATAAGTGCCTGGGTAGCGAGCAGACGTCAGTATTTGATTATTGATTATTGAAAGATATTCCATATTCCAGACTGAAATGCTATAACAGAAGTGGAGTATTGGCCAGAATGACATGAACATTTGGACACTTATTCAGCGGGTTTCTTGCATGTTGCGTTCAGGTGCACTGTAAAAAAATATATATTTTTGGCAATTCCATCGCGGGCCACACAGTTACTCAAGATAAGTTACTTGATAAGATAAGTTACTTAAGATACTCAACTTGCGGCCCGTGGGCCGCAAGTTGAGTACAGGTGTTGAGTACAGGTGTTTTACCAAAAAGTGATTTGCGTTTTGAATTAGATTAGGGGAACGGGGGTCTGGCGGGGCGGGAGTCTGTGCGCAGGTTCGGCTAGTGCGCCGGTTGCTGGAGGGGGGTCCCCCCCGGAGAAGGTGGGAGCTGGACGGGTAGGCAGGCTAGGTGGTGGGTCGGTGCCCTGGGTGTTTTGAGCCGGCCATGGGGATCACAGGTTGGGGAGAGGCAGCTTTGCAGAACACCGACACAACTTTCTCAAAAGCAATCTACTGTTTCCTCACACCACAAACCTGTATGGTCGAGAATTATGTACTGTAGCCTAATAAAACCATGACAAACGAATTCTCATTTTTAAATCAATGTATGTAGCCTGGCTTTTTTGGTAAAAGCACTGCGTCCCACCACGTCTCCATCCTGTAAATTCTCCAAGTGACTCGGCTGGCAACGTATTGACTTCAAACTACTCCTCCTCACCTTCAAAGCCCTCCACAGCCTAGCCTTCCCCTACCTGACTGACCTCCTCATCCCCCATCGCCCCTCCCGTACACTCCGATCCTCTTCTACTGCCACCCTCATCATCCCCCCATCCAGACTCAAAACCTTTGGTGACCGTGCTTTCTCCCGCGCCAATTATTATTATTATTATTGTTATATTGATTTTCCATTTTATCCTTCATACTTTTGCCACCAACAGCCCTCCACTTTAACAATGTCACTGCCTGCTACAACCAACAGGCTCGTCAACGCTTTTCTGCACTGGCCATATCCTAGGTTTCCACCTAGCCTTGTTTCAGCTTGAGATGCCCAGAGTGCTCCGCCCAAAAACACTAGCCGCCAAGAGCGCTTAAACGCCAGGTCAGTCCTTGAAAGAGGGGCACTCCTAGTGTGTCCTTACCATAGAGAATGAATTGCAGAAGGGCACTGGCTGGGAGAGTTTTACAGTGAACTCTACTCATCTAAGTACGATGCTGCTCAGTCTGATCTAAATTACTTGTTTGATCCTCTTGAAACACACAAACTTGATGCTGCCAGGGAGGACTTAGATTCTGATTTCACACTGGAAGAAATCACTTCTGCCATTAAATCATTGCCATCAGGCAAAGCGGCTGGGCCGGATGGATTTGGCGCAGAATTCTACAAGAAATTCCGTGAAGTTCTTCCCCCACTCCTCCTCAGAATGACATCCTGCTCTAAGAAGGACAATGCCTTGCCTAAGACACTGTATGAAGCTAACATTTCCCTTATTCTAAAAAAGGGTAAGGAGGAAGTAGACCCGGCCAGCTACAGACCCATAGCGCCCATTTTCTGATATTATATGGGATAGGAGTATGTCCGTGATACAACTCTGCTCAGTTAATAGTAGACACCAACTGATCCAATTTAAGGTCACTCACCGTCTTCACTACTGTAACCATAAGTTGCACAGGATCTATCTGTCTGTCTCACCACTATGTATCCTGTGTCGGAGAGCACTCTGTCTTACGCTTTCTGGTCCTACCCTTCACTTCAACCTCTCGTCTGTATGCAGATTCGTAGGCATCTCGGATGAGGCTGATGACCTCATGTTGCCAGATGGGGTGGTATTAGGAACGCAATACCGCCCCCGTCTGGCAGTGTCAGGTAAGATGCCCGTTGTGTCGTCTGCAAACTTCAGGAGTTTGAATACATTATCAATCACTTTGTATGGTTGAGGACTTGAGGGCACTCTTTCCAAACAGTGGAAATACCATGTTGGAATAAATCTCTTCTCTACTTACTCCCCACTGCGCGTTGCATACGCAGCTCGGCCGCTATGTGGCCTCACCTGCTCTTCAGCCAGGAAGAATGACATCACTGATGACATCATCACTGATGTAATCACATCATTAGGTAATTAGGGCAATCACGTAATTAAAAAATCCGGCTCCGTCAGGTCACCCTGGGTGCTCTTTATACGCCCTGAAATGTTCAGCCCGATCGCACGTAAAACGGCACGTGGCTGGCCAAATTTCTGCTCACACGCACGCACACGGACACTTCTCATTCTTATTAGAGGATAGGATAGTGAAGTAAATAGTTGTTCTGTTTCTCTTGTTGGTTGTCTGTGCAGGTAGAGGGAGGCACACCTGGAGAGCTCTCTCTCCCGCGGTCTCCTGAAGATGTCCGATCAAATGAACTCTCTCCTGGAGAGACAGACCCCCTGGTGTGCCCTGGAGAGACAGGTCCCAGGTCACCAGGACCAGATGAGCAGAAGGTATTGCGAACATCACACACACACACACACACACACACACACACACACACACACACACACACACACACACACACACACACACACACACACACACCTTGTATCCTGAAAATATATTGTGCTTGTAGACTTTGGATTTAGATTGTGTAGTTACACTGTTGTAACTACTGCAAATTATGTATGTAGAGATTCTTTTATTAAGTGCAAATAGTGCAACACAGTCTATGACAGCTACAACTTCTGAAGGAATAGTGGTAAAGTGTAGTTTAGTTTTTTTAGTTTTTTTTAACCTCTTAACCCTTGTACCCTGCTAATCCGATAACCCTTAAACGTCTGCTGGTGCATGTACATGGACCGTGATATTAATTCTTATTTTTGATAGTCTTAATTAATTATTTTTTTATTTTTTATTGATTCTTATCCATTGGTAACTTCATCTCTCATACCTCATATCAACATTTCATGCTCACTGAATTTTAACCCCTCAAATGCCAGTTTACTGTATTTTCTGTACAATAAAATTTTCAGTAGAAAACACAAAATATTATTTTTTTCCCTTCCCATGAATGCCACCTGGTGGCGCTGTGGTGGGATTATCATAGCTATGGATTGATGACATTTTTGGCGGAGGAATTACTTTATCCCAGCTTCCATCTTTTGAGAATTGCAAATTTGCATTTTTTTAACTTTCATGGATCTTGATATTAGTACTTGTTTTTTATATTTATAAGTAAGTATTTTCTTATTTTTTATCGATCCATATCCGTTCCTGATTCCATTCCTCCCACCTCATATGCGTAGTTGAACATCCTGCTCAAAACACACGCTTGAGCGACACCATTTAGGCCATGAGTGAGGGAGCACAGAACTGGCCTCCATGGATGACGCTCTGACCGCCTCCGCCGCCCAAGGCGCTCCTTCGTGGGCATCGGATGTTACTGTGGCCCGCTGCGCCTCGCAGCTTTTGCCTGTCTCAACGCGGAAGTCATTGAAACCTCTTAGAACGGCAATGATCGCGACAAGATTACACATCTAGAGTCACTTTTTGATGCCGATTCCGAAAATGCTCGTCATGAGTCTCTACAACGAACGGGCGCGGAGATACGATGTAGTTTCAACTAAGGTAAGTTTTACAAAAAAAAACATGAAACTGCCCATTTTCGACTTACAGCTAGTTTTCACAAGAAACGCAAATGAGCTTCATCCTATGGAATCAAATAAGGGCCAAGCTTCAAATAATTAGTTTGCACCGGAAAATCCGCGTTCCCAGGTCATATGACCATTTTTCCATGATTGATAACTGCAGGGTACTTTTCATGTAAATCTCCATGTAATTGGTTGCTGTGCTGTGCTGTGTGATGTGCTGGGGAAATAGCGGGGGGGGGCAAACACAATAGAAACTACAAATTTGATGTCTTGAGTCGAACTGAGAGGTGTAAGATCAGAAAAATAATTATTTTTGGGGAAAGTGGCTGGGAGTCGATTTTTTTTTTTTTTTTCTTTTGCAAAATTAACATTGAAGTCAATGGGAAAACTATGCAATGGAATTGAAGCCTTGTAACTCAACCAAATGTTCAATCAACCCGAAGGTTAGATATTAAGGTCAAATTTCAAGGTATTTGGTACAGGATGCCCGCTGAAAAAAATTAAATACATTAATTTTGTAAGAATTTCCTGGAGGTCTCAAAAAGGCGGTTTTAATGGGAGTCAATGGGCGTGCCGGTGGACCCCAGCAGACGTTTAAGGAGTATTTGAGTTTCTGGGTGCCAGGACGATGTTTTTCTATTTTTTTCAACGTGAATTACCATAATAAACCATAAAAACAACCTGTGCTTAATCTTACACTTTTCGCTCCAGGATTTTCCAAATTACACTTACGCGATTATTGCTTCGCACCGGCTGGGTGGACCAGCATTGACTGCCAGCCGTTTTTTTCTTGCTGTAGGTAGCTTCTGCCAAGCCGTTTTTTGAGGATTGTGGCTCATTTTACAAGCGCCGAGGATTATTTTCTGCTTGGAGTTTGTGAACATACAATATCTCAAAAGTACTAATAGAATGTGTACTTTCTCTGTCTAAAAGAGTTAGTTTGTAGAGTTAGTAGTTATGTAAGCATTAGCAGTTGAATACAGCATGGTTTTACCATCAGAAAAAATATTCAGAGATAAACGGCTTTTTGTGAAATTCGATAGAACTGTCACTTTAACCATTCATTTTTGGCTCTCTCTCTCTCTCTCTCTCCCTCCCCCTCTCGCTCTCTCTCTCTCTCTCTCTCTCTCCCTTCCCCTCGCTCTCCCTCCCTCTCTCTCTCTCTCTCTCTCTCTCCCTCCCTCTCGCTCTCCCTCCCTCTCTCTCTCTCTCCCTCCCTCTCGGGAGGGAGACGCACTAGGTTTAATCCTAGTGAGAGGGGGAGAGGGAGAGAGAGAGAGAGAGAGAGAGAGGGAGGGAGAGAGAGAGAGCGAGAGAGAGAGAGAGAGAGAGAGGGAGAGAGCGAGAGGCAGAGTTGCTTCAACTCCTCCCTCTTCTTGGCTGCAGCGGCCCCAGTCTCAGTGCTTTTGCTGCTGTCCTGTGCCTGTCTGCAGGCTGCTGTTTGAGGAAGTCGGCATGGACTCGCTCGCTTCTTGGGAGTTTTGGTTGAGAGAAGCTTTTGCGATTCTGGTCATATTTATGCTGCGTGTTTCAAAGTGTGTTCCACCTGTAATGTATTATGTAAATTTGCAATCCCGCATCGCCAGCAATCAGCGCGAAAACGAGAGCGTTTTCCCCCAACCATTTTCATGAGAATGTAATACTGTAAAATCGCCTTGCCATTTCCTTGAATGGCTTGCTCCCTTTTTCTTTGATTTCGCTCGTCTGGGGGAGCACTGTCAACACTTAGTGGGTCGGTAAAATAGATTATACACATTCAATACCTCCAATAATTGTATAGGAGACGTAAAAGGGATTGATCAATGCCCCACCGTCAAAAAAAAAAAAACGATTTTTTTGACGTATCCATACGTCCTTGGCAGTGAAGCGCTGGATTTTTTTTGACGTATGCATACGTCGCTGGCAGTTAACGTGTTAAGGATCGGGCCAAATTTGCAAAAAACGCCTATGCAATGCATACCCAAAGTAAATTGAAAGCTATTCTTGAACCATTTGTAGCTGATGCATAGTTTTGGCCTCTTTTGAAAGGAAACACCTCAGAATTTCTTCCACAACAGTCAGAATTACTCCAACTGCTACTGTCATAGAGTTACAGAGGTTTGACCACACTGAAATAAACGTTTTTTTAGTGTTCGTCTGAATTATTTTGCAAACAGATGCCTGCAGATGACTGTAGCTGGCAGTTATTAGCTGGAAAACACAATGGGGCCATAGCCTGAAGTCTTTCCTAGTTCAGGTCCAAATTTGATAACAATAACACAGAAAATGAGTGTTTTACACATGTTTTTCTAATGATATTTTTAGGCGAATTTCAAAAAAGGACATTTGGAGACTCCAAAAGGACACTTGGTATCCACAGTCACATTCCTATGATAAAAACGCTATAACTCTTGAACGCTTCAACGTACAGTCATAATCTTGGGCTCTAATGAAAGGTTACACATAGAGTAACTGAATCATAAACATATTATGCTGCATTTTCCCCTTTGTGAAACTAAAGTTTGTGCATACAACGGAGTCAGTACAAGTGCTATGGTAGAAAAGCCGTTTTTATTCAGACTAGGGTTGTCAAAAGTATCAACACTGAAGATTTGAAACAGATACTAAGATGTCATAAGAGACATTGTGAAATCATCAATATTGTCAGGCATGGTGACATCATCAGTGATGTCATAATAGGGATTGTGACATCAGTGATGTCATAAATCATGTTATGACATCATATGTTTTGAACTATTGTCTGTAAAATAGAGTGTGAAAAAAAGCTGGAAGAGCTGGAGGGGCTGTGTGTACGTAGCTGTATTTATGAGCCGGGGTCCTGCTGGATTGGCCGGTCTGAAAGTTGGCTGTGGCGGTGTTATGTCTGGATCATTGACATCATTCCACCGGTCAGACCGGTCGTCTGCTGCCAGCAAAACCTCTCTGGGAATGGACAGGGAGCTCGTCCTCACTGTCCGGCTCGTCCTCACTGTCCGGCTCCTCCAATCTTGGCTGCTTGACAGGCTCCCACTCATCATTTTCATCTTCAACAGATGATTGCCTGTTATATGAAAATAAACATCACTTAGTCATTTTCAAAACTAGAGAAAACGTTGTTTTTTTTTACAGCACACCCTAACATATCAGCTGATCACACAATAACACACACACCCCTTTCCGCTAATGCTCATTTAGTACTGCTAATTGTGAAAGCTAAACTAAACAGTTTTAGTAGGCTGTAGGTCAGAGCCCAAATAGTAACCTGTTGACACACACACACACACACACCCCTAATGCTCATTTGTGAAAGCTAAACTAAACACATAGTTTTAGTAGGCTGTAGGTCAGAGCCCAAATAGTGACCTGTTGATTGTAATAAACGCACAAATTGCAAGTCAAGATTCACGTCATCTATGTCCCGTTAGTATATTTATATAGAAACACCGTAATATAATAAAATACTCACGTGTCCAGTGTAATGTCCTCTCCTTCGCCCTCGCCCAATCTACAAATTGGTCGCTTTCGTTTTCCTCCTCGCAGTCTCTCGTGCTTTGAGAACAAGTTCCAGTGGGTCTCCAGTTGTAAAAGTTGTTTTTGACATTATCCCAACTCCACCAAACTCACACCAAACCATAAAACGAGAGAGAACAGTCGAGAAGCAAGCTACAAGCTGGTTTACGCACGGTTACGCACCGACCATCTAATTAGCGCATATGTGTGGAAATATCAGTGTGACTTTACGCAGGTCTTACGCAGCGAGATACAGAGCTTCATGTTGAAGTGACTCCGTCAGCAAGCACATGGCTTTTTCAGAATTTTAGTGGCTACTCGAACTGTCAATCATTTTCAGTGTCAGTTGTGATTGGACCAGTCGTTGAGAGGCGGAACCAGCTGACGTCACGTTTTCACAACTGAAGCTAGTTGGCTGTTTGAGCTTATATCCCGAGATTGGAAGCATATAATAGGCCAAGCATGGTGTCAATCAAACGACGACAAGCATAGCTTTCAAATGGTATGCTGGTTCAGTATATACTAAGACAATGGGCGCCAGCAGAGGGCAGTGAACACGTTTTAATGTGTGGCGGCCCACCTGTGGGCCGCCGATCCTTAAGAGGTTTTAAGAGAGAGAGAGAGTTAAGTTAGTATAAGAAGGGCCCAGATGGAGCCTGAAAAGGTGTCTTTAGGCTTTTTCGAAAGATCGGCAGTGATTCGGCCGTCCTGACCAAAGGTGGAAGCTCGTTCCACCATTGAGGTGCCAGGGACGAGAAGAGTCGCGAACGGGATGAGCGACTTTTAGCGGAGGAGGGGTGCGCTGGTGGAGGAGCGGAGGGAACGGTGAGAGATTTGGAGCCTGACCATAGATTGTAAGTACAGAGGGGCTGTCTGGTGTACTGCCCTGTAGGCCAGAACCAGTGTTTTGAATTGAATGTGTGCCGAGATGGGAAGCCAGTGAAGGTCCCGGAAGAGGGGAGTGACATGAGAGAATTTGGGTTGGTTGAAAACCAGATGGGCTGAAGCGTTCGGAATGAGCTGAAGCGGACGGATGTCAGCTGCAGGAAGGCCGGCCAGAAGCACGTTGCAGTAGTCCAAGCGGGAGATGATAAGTGACTGGACCAGGAGTTGTGTCGCTTCCCTGGTGAGAAACGGGCGGATTTTGCAGATGTTGTACAAGGAGAACCTACAGGAGCGTGCTGTCGCAGCAATGTAGGCCGAGCAAGACAGCTGGTTGTCAATGATCACCCCAAGGTTCTTAGCTGTTTGGGAGGGAAGTACAGTGGTATTGTCAATAGGGAAGGAGAAGTCTGCTATAGAGGGCAGTCTTTCCCTGTGAGATAGAGTAGCTCTGTCTTACCAAGATTGAGCTTAGGGGGTGGGCAGACATCCAGCCACCAATGTCTTTGAGGCATGCAGAGATGCGTGCCTTTGGGTGTCTGAGGGGGGAAGGAAAGGTAAAGCTGAGTGTCATCGGCGTAGCAGTGGAAAAGCCATGAGATGAGATGACATGACCGAGAGATCTGATATAGAGAAGGAAAAGCAAGGGGCCCAGGACAGAGCCCTGGGGGACACCGGTGGTAAGAGGGCAGGATCTGGAGAGAGATCCTCTCCATAAGACCTGGTATGAGCGGTTAGAGAGATAGGAAGCAAACCAGGAATGTGCAGATCCTGAGATGCCTAGGTCAGACACGATGGAGAGAAGGATTTGGTGATTGACTGTGTCAAAAGCAACGGACAGGTCAAGGAGGACAAGGACAGAGGAGAGGGATGAGAACTTAGCAGTGTGAAGGGCCTCTGTGACTGCAAGCAGAGCTGTCTCAGTAGAGTGAGAAGCCTTGAAACCGGACTGCAGAGGGTCAAGGAGGTTGTTATGGGATAGAGAGAAAGTTGGTCGGACACTGTTCGTTCGAGGGTTTTGGAAGGGAATGAGAGAAGAGAGACAGGTCTGTAGTTCTGAATAGCAGTAGGGTCAAGCAGGCCCGTATCCAGGGTTTCGAAATTGGGGAGGTCCAGACATGGCAAGGGGAGGCGGATTTGAGTTTGAGTTTGAGTTTTGAGTTTTTTTCACACCTTTTTTAGCCATATTTAGAGTAATATATTGTAACGTATCCGGTATCTCATGAGGCAGAGGCTTCTTGATGGTACAAGGGTCTTTATTCACAGTTAGTTATATTACAACTCTCAGCGGTTGTCACCCTCAAAGCTAGCAGCTTTCCCTTCGAGTAGTGTGTGAAGACTGACGCGCATGCTCAGTTCACTCCGGAAGTATCCCCACAGCATAGTGTTCCCCAATACAACACTCCCACACATCAGTTCCTATCTGCAGTCGAGACACTACCAATGCTCACCCCTGTATGTGTACTGCTGATTCGCTACATACTCCCCGCCCAACAATAAGGTCAACGCCCACGTTGATAACACATCACACACCCCCTTGTACCAAAACATCTTTTTTTCTTTAACAGCTTCTTTGTTTTTTTTCAATCACAGCATGTTGCACTCTCAGACTTCCCCACATCTCCTCCCCCACAATATCTCATGTCATGCACCTCTTTTACTTTCTGTTACAACAATACAACATCTCCAACCACCATCTCCTCTCTTTTTTTTTTTTTTTTTTTTTAGTACAACTCAAAGTTGTGGAATCGTCCTGGAGCCCTTGGCTCTCTCCGTGGCCGTGTTAGTCTCTGTGAATCTGTCTGCGGGGCTGATCCCACCTGCAGTGTCTCTAGGCTTTCACGTCCCTGGGTGGGGCCCGCCCGGTCATAGCCGGACGCCCCTCTCTGTGGGAACAGAGTCCTTCTTTCAGCCGGTCTAGGTGAAACCGCCGGGCGGCCGAGATCTGGGGGAAAGGTGCACCCCCCCCGGTATGGGGCCAACCTGTCTCTGTGGAGTACCTTCCTGCCACCAAGTGGCATCTGCACTCGGTACACCACTTCCCCCATTCTCTCCATGACCCTGCATGGGCCTGTCCAGTGACAGTCCAGTTTAGGGCTACGCCCTTTTTTTCTCTGGGGTGTGTACACCCAGACCAACTCCCCCCCCTGGAAATGGTTTCCTTTTGCCCTCACATCATAGTTCCTTTTTTGTTTCATGCCTGCTTTCTCTAGCTGGTCCCGAGCGAAGTGGTGAGCGGACTCTAAGCGATCTTGTAGCCTCCTGGCGTACTCTCGCCCTGGGGGAGCGTCCAGTGCATCTGGTGGCTTGCAGAACGCTATTTCTGCTGGTGTCCGCAGTTCTCGACCTAACATGAGCAGAGCTGGGGTGCAGGAGGTGGACTCGTGTGTGGCGGATCTGTAGGCCATGAGGATGAGCGGCAGGTGCGTGTCCCAGTCCCTCTGGTGTTCCTCCGTGAGGATGGCCAACTGCTTTTTCAGCGTTCTATTGAATCTTTCTACAAGGCCATCGCTCTGGGGGTGCAATGCTGTGGTCCGTGTCTTTTTAATGTTCAGTTTCTCGCACATGGTGGCGAACACTCGTGACTCAAAGTTTCTCCCTTGGTCACTGTGTAGGGTCTCTGGTGCTCCGAACCTACTGAACATGCCGGTTACTAGTGCGTCGACCACCGTCCCCGCCTCCTGGTCGGGTAGTGCGTACGCCTCTGGCCATTTTGTGAAATAGTCCATGGCGACCAGGACGTACTTGTTCCCACTGTCTGAGCAGGGAAAAGGTCCCATCACGTCTACCCCTACCCTCTCCATGGGGGCTCCTGCTGCTAGCTGTTGAAGCGGGGCGCGAGACTGATCTAACGGGCCTTTGTACGCTGCGCAGAGGTCGCAGCGTCGACAGAAGTCCTGTACGTCTCTCCCCATCCTCCCCCAATAAAAACCTTGTCTGATACGGCGGAGCGTTTTGTTTACCCCAAAGTGCCCAGCCCCTACAGTTCCATGGCAGCTCCTGCACACCTCCTCCCTCAACGTTGTCGGCACTACTTTCCGCCACTTATGCTCTCCTGTCGCTGGCTCCTTCCAGGACTTCATCAGCACTCCGTTACTCAAACTCAGGGTGTCGAACCCCGCCCACAGCCCTTTGGTTGTGTCGGTGGCCCCCGCCACCTCTTCCCAGGGCGGCTTCTGGCCCTCTTCTACCCATTGCAGTACTGGTGACAGCTCTCTGTCGTTTTGTTGGTGGCCCCTCCAATCCGCTGCCTCTGCTACCCGCAGCGTCCTGCACACTGGCCCATCCCCCGTGTGGTTAGGGCAGATCCTAGCTTCCTCTTGGAGCTCTCTCTCTCTTCCTTCTCTCTTTTCGCAGTACGTACACCCTCTCTCTGCACAGGGTCGTCGTGACAGGGCGTCTGCGTTGACGTGGCGCGCCCCTGCCCTGTGTTCTATCGTGAAGTTGTAGTCTGCCATTTTCTCTAACCAGCGGCACACTTGTCCCTCCGGCTCTCTGAAGGACCATAGCCACTGCAGCGCTGAGTGGTCGGTCCGTATGGTGAACCGTGGCTGTCCCAGGAGGTAATATCTAAGTGTCTTAGTGCTTCTACTACGGCGAGGAGCTCCCGGCGGGTGACGCAGTAGTTACGTTCTGCTTTATCGAAAGTCTTGCTATAGTACGCCACCACCCGCTCCCCGTCCGGCCCCGCCTGGGACAGCACGGCCCCCATACCCCCATTGCTGGCATCAGTGTCTAGTAGGAACGGCAGGGCGGGGTCTGGTGCTCTAAGCACTGGAGACTCGGTCAGTGCTTTCTTGAGGGCTTTGAATGCTAGGTGGCATTCTGTCGTCCAGTGGAAGTCTGCGTTCTTCTCTTTTAACCTGAACAGCGGTTCCGCTATTTTAGAAAACCCGTTCACGAATTTCCTGTAGTATGCGGCTAGCCCTACGAAGCTCTCGAGTTCGCCTTTGTTTCTGGGGGTGGGCCACTCCATGACCGCCTGAGTCTTCTCTTCTAGGGTGCGAATGCCCCCCGCGCCGATGCCATGCCCTAAGAACTCCACCCTCCTCTTCAGGAAGTGGCACTTGTCTGGGTGTAACTTTAGACCCGCCTCTGCTATCTTCTGCAGGACTTTTCGTAACGCCCCCACTGCTGCCTGGAACGTGCCCCCGTGTGTCAAGATGTCATCTAAATACACGACGCATTCGGATCGGGGAATGTCTCCCAGCAACTTCTCCATTAACCTCTCGAACGTTGCTGGTGCGTTGCACAGCCCGAAGCTGAGTACTCGAAACTGCCACAGCCCCTTCTCTGTGCGGAAGGCGGTCTTTTGCTTGGCATCGTCGCGGAGGGGCACCTGCCAGTACCCGCTACGGAGGTCTAGGGATGAGAACCAGGATGACTCTCCCGCGGCGTCTAACAGTTCCTCTATGATGGGCATCGGGTATGCGTCTTTTTTCGTCACTTTGTTCAGCCCCCTATAGTCTACACAAAATCGCATTTTGGGGCTATTTTTCTTTTTCACCAGCACTACCCCTGACGCCCACGGGCTGTCTGATGGCTCAATGATCCCCGCCCGCAGCATGTTCTCTACAGCTTCGTTCGCTATCTCTCTCCTCGCCGCTGGGACCCGACGGGGATATGACCTGACGGGTCGCGCCCCCTCCGTGTCTATTTCGTGTTCCACCAGGTGGGTACAGCCTAGTTCATCATCTGACATGGCGAAAATGTCTTTATATTCCTCTAGTACCCTCCACAGTTCATCGCTCTGCTGGGTCTCTAACCCTTCGCTCTGGCGTTTGTGCAATCCCCTGAGCATCTCTAACCTCTCTCTCTCCCCCTCTGCCTGTTGCGCTGGCTGAGGGCAAGTGTTTGGAGGTGGGCTAGGGGTGGGGCTTTGTGGAGGGGCTTGGTCTGCTGGGTGGGGCTCATGCACTACGGTGACGCGATATACAGTGATGTTATTTACATTAGCTCTCTCCTCTGGAACGGTGGGAGGGTGGCCCATCTGGACTACTGGCCCCCCTGCAAATGTCAATGTGCTTTTTCCTAGGTCTACTGTGCATTTGTTTAGCGTCAAGTAGTCTTCCCCTAGGATGCAGGGTCCCGTCATTTCTACCACCCACACCGGAAAGTCCACTGTCTGTTCCCCCACTGTTATCATTACGTGTCCCCTCCCCCTCATTGGCATCAACTCACCGGATACTGTTCTTAGTAGTTGTGCTGCTGGCTGCTCCAGGCGCGTCCCCTCGGGCATCATGTTGACGTTCACCAGCGTTGCCGTACACCCTGTGTCCACCAGGGCGGCGCAGTATCTCCCCTGTATGTAGACTGGAACATGGCAGCCGTTCATCGCGCGCGGCCCGCTCTGCATGCTGACAGCTCCGGCGATGTCGTCTACTTCGGGGCCCGGCGGAGCCCCACCTCCCCGTTGCTGTCGGTGGGCCCCCTCCTGCGATGATGTGGCTACGGGGACTGTGGCATCGTAGACCCGTCTCGCCCCATCTGGACGGGCCCTGTGCCGTTTCCCTGGTTCCACGCTCTCCGGCGGCAGTCTGCTTCCCGATGTCCGGGGCGTCCGCATCCCCAGCAGATCATGTTCCCTCTGGCCCAGCTGTTGTTCCGCTGAGTGGGCTGTCGAGCGGGGTTGGGCTGCAGGGTCGCTCTGCGGAGCAGTTGTTCTGTCAGCTGTTGTACTGACTCGGACAGTTCTTTCACCCTGTCGCCCTGCTCTCTCACCGTGTTGCTTTGCTCTGCCCAGGCCGTCTTCCACGCTGGTTCTTCTTGTAACTGGCTCTCCGCGGCCATTCTGACCACTGGGGCGGCCTCCATTATGCCGCTGCTCTTGTCCCAGCCCTCTACTGTCTCTATCTCCAGTGCCAGCCCCAGCGCTGCTCCCAATGTTTTCGGGTGTCCCAGCGTTACCTTCTGGCTTAGGCTCCGTGGCTCGATGGCCTGGACAAAGTAGCTTAGGGCTAGTCCATCCAGCGTCTCCGTCGGTAGCTGGCTGTATGCGCACCGGCTGAGAGTCTCAATGTCCGTTGCCAGTGCACGTAGTGACTCACCCTGTCGTCTGCGTCTGTTACACAGTTCTGCGGCTACGATGGCCCGCTCCTCGCATCGGCCGAAACGTCTCTGCAGGACCCCCATCACCACATCCCAGTCCTTTGTATCAGCTATTGCCGACACGCACGCTGTAGCTTCGCCCTCGAGGGCCATGACGAGGTAGCTGGCTCTCTCCCTTCTCGTCCAGCCATTCCAATCTGCAGCCTCTGTAAACTGCTTGCAGTATGCCTCCCATTCGACTTTACCGTTGCATTTTGGCGGGGTGATTTCCTTTCTTCCCCGCCGCTCGCCGTCCTTTGTCGCCTCGACCCGTGTCCCGTCTTTGTCCTCGGGCCGTAGGCTGGCTCCGCTGGGCTGTGGCACAGCCTCCATGGCTACAGCGGCAGTGTCAACCCGCTCGATCTTCACTCTCACCGGTCCCGGTTCTTCCGCTCCTTCTCCCGCCTCGCTAGCTTGCCTGCTAGCTCCCTTGGGCTGCGGGCTAGCTTCCGTGGCTACGGTGCTAGCTCTGTCTGGCTCGGATTTTATTTTCACCAACCCCAGGCTTTCTGTTGTTTTTCTTTCTTGGTTCCCTGTGGTAGCAGCTGCGTCTACCCAGACATCATCCTCCTCGGCCGGCTGGTAGTCTGCCCCGGCTCTCGCCTCTCCCGCCTCTCGATTGAGCCGCTTGCGCTCTTTCTTCAGGAACTTGTTAACCATTTCGCCAATCTGGAGGCAATATTCACCGTTTAAACTTCTGACGCCAGTGTAACGTATCCGGTATCTCATGAGGCAGAGGCTTCTTGATGGTACAAGGGTCTTTATTCACAGTTAGTTATATTACAACTCTCAGCGGTTGTCACGCTCAAAGCTAGCAGCTTTCCCTTCGAGTAGTGTGTGAAGACTGACGCGCATGCTCAGTTCACTCCGGAAGTATCCCCACAGCATAGTGTTCCCCAATACAACACTCCCACACATCAGTTCCTATCTGCAGTCGAGACACTACCAATGCTCACCCCTGTATGTGTACTGCTGATTCGCTACAATATCATTTTAAATAAAATAAAAAAAAATTTTTTACCTTTTTTAGGCATATTTAGAGGAATATCTAATTTTTTATTAACATTAGGATAATGTTGGGATGTAATTATTCAGTATTTTCTCCTTTTCTCACTCATTCAGAGCAAAGAGGGAGATATATAGCATGATGATAATGCACTATATCTCCCTATTTGCTCTGAATACACCAGTTAACATGACACAGACTTAACATGATAGAAATATTATCAGCAAACTTAATGACTAGACTAATTATTCTGATCTGAATGGCATATATCAAGAAACATTGACTCCTCTCTTTGCTGTATAGTGGGAGGTGCATTTTTGAGTAGGCTATTAAAATAGCATGTCAAGTTCACATTTCTTTATTGCCAGATTAAACAATTCTTATTGGTTGTTGGTTGGTTCAACACAACATGCATGCGCGCTTCTTCTTCTCTAGCCTACAAGCATGTAACTTCCTTGATTGTTATTGTTGATAATTCTATTTAAATAGGCTACATTTTCATTTCCCGAAACATTCTTAAACAAGAAAGGAACATAGTGCACTGCAAAAGTTTACAAATTACATTTGTAAAAAGAAAAAAAAAAAAAAGACCCCCCCCCCTCTGAAATTATTACGGAGGTCCGGACCTCCCTGTCCTCATAGCTAGATATGGGCCTGGGGTCAAGGGAGGGTTTCTTAAGCAGAAGCTTGACTAGCATTCTTTAGAGTTGCCGGAACAAGACCTGAGGACAAATATTCTCACCTTTAGATTTTTAGCCTGGTTCCCAGTTCCCTAACAACCATCACATAAAAACAGGATAACAAAAATCATCAACATCTTAAGTAAAATCTGTAGAGTCAAATGCCAGGACATTACATCACTCTTCAAATCACGTGCAGTACAGAAAGCAAACTGGATTATAGCAGACATTACTCACCCACTCAACAGCCAATATGAACCACTCCCTTCAGTTTCGAACCCCACTCCACAGGACAACAAGGACAAACAAAACATTCCCTACATCTATTGGACGAATTAACAGACTCTGATACCCCCTCCCAACCTCCTACTCCTCTCATCTTTTCTGTCTTGTGATGTGATAGTGGTGTCGCCAATGCTTGTTGTCTTGTTGTTGATGTTTTGTTTTAGTTTTTACCACAGACGATGATGTACAGAACAATTTTCCTAACAGACAAATAAAATACTTCATTCATTCAAGGTCAAAGTTCAAGGTCACTGTGACCTCATGAACGTCATTTACAAGACTGTTAACGTGATACCTCAGGAGCGCGTTGACGGAATTCCTTCCAATTTGGCTCAAACGTCGACTTGGACTCTAGGATGAACTGATACAATTTTGCTTGGCTGATTCCAATATGGATATATATATATATATATATATATATATATATATATATATATGTCCCACCCTAAACCTACCGTTGCAATACAATCGACTTCCGAACTTTTGTGGGTGTGGCCTAGTTCACAAAAACCGCCCTAAGTCTGGAATGCATTGTCCATTGATAATGAACCTTGGTACAGGTGTGCAGCTATGTACTGATAAAAAAAACAATTGTGTCATTTTGACTATAGGGGGCGCTATGGCAACAATAAGTACCCGTAGCTCACAAACCATAAGAGCGACGGTTCCCAAATTAGGTACATAGGTTCATAGAGTACTCTTCTACTGTGGCCTAAAAAATTACACGGATTGACATCACGGTGGCGCTAGCTGCTCTCTTTACGTTTCGGTGCATAACTTTGGAACCATAGCTTCTACAATCAACATTCTTTTTATATAGACCAAGCCCATTTCTGTCTAACTAGATTTCCCGCCATTTAGAATTTTGTCCAAAAGCATTTTTTCACTTTTTATCCTTCAGATTTTGTCAAATCTTCACCAAACCACATCTGTCCTGCACAAAACCTGTTTTGCTGTCTTTTGAAACACCTCACCGTTGCGATATAATCGACTTGCAAAGTGTTGTGGGTGGGGACTATTTCACATAAATCGCTATTTCGCCTTCTAATTTTGTCCAAACTTCACCAAACCACAGCACACAGCATCTGTGGACTGTGCTGCTCAAAACTTTTGTGGTGTTTTGAAAGCCCGCACCGCAGCGTAGGCTATTTCATCATGAACTTATGATTTTGGGATACTGCTAACTGGGAGAGATGTAATTAGAACAATAGAAGTTGAAAAGGCACCATGAGGCTATACAGTGGGGTGGGGTCCTTTTAATGCGACAAATACACATCTTTTAGAATTTCACAATAAATACACGTGCGCACGCACGCGCGCGCACACGCACACACACACTATGGAGTTCTATCGACGTCACTATTCACTGACACATGCGCAGCAACGTGTGTGTGACTGCATGACTTAACATAGTCGTTCTTTTCACGCGTGCACACGTACGCGCACTATGATGTGCGCAAACTACATCACGCGTAACGACAAGCTGCGTAGCACAGCTACTTACAGCGTGTACACGTGTGACCAGTGTTGGAGAAATTTCGTTACGCGTTCACACACACACCCGTTGGCAGGTTTGAGTGTTACGCAACCGGAAGTGTATCTGCATCGTGCACAACACTGCGCGTACATGAACGCCTCGCGTAGTTCTCTTCTGTTTTATTCTATTTCTTTCTATGTTACATTTTCAGCCAGTAGATGGTGCCAGTGACCAAAATATTATCCACAATCCAATTTCCCCACAGTTTACAACATAAATCGCCCATTTATCTTCATAGTATATAGTGCCGCGCACTGATATGGTGGCGGGGGGAAGTTTGATGGTGTGGCACCACCGGATATAGAGATGTGTTAGACTGTTGCTGGTTCTGTAATAAACACAGAGCGTAGCTCATTGGAGTTAAAACATAGTCTCGTGCATATTCCTACAAGTCATCATGGACAGCAGTCAGATGAAACTATAACAATATAAACAGAATTGAAACGTGTAATAATGGATATGAGTCGTAAAAGAGTTTTTCATGCTGTCAGGACTGTACCAGTTGACAACTTGCTTCTACCATCCAGCCGCAAGGGGTCAGTTTAATCTAACTCGGCAATCCCAACACAACCTATTTATACTACAGCTGTTGGGTCTGCGTCTCTAACATGGTGTCATTCATTCACGAAATAAAATAAAATAAAACAACTAATAAAACAACTATGAAAACAGTTTTACCGACTCATGTATCCATTATTACACGTTTTAAATGCTGTTTATGAGGATTAATGGGCGATTTATGTTGTAAAATGTGGGCCCAAGGGATTGTGGGTAATCTTTGGTGCTGACCACAGAATAGTCTGCGAGCAATCTTGGGACAGTAACCTGCTAGCGACATGCTTGATCAACTGGTTGGCGTACATTTACGCGTAATGATGTACGCGGGGTGCGCAGCCAGAGCGCGTAAACGCACGCATGAAGATAATAGAACCAATTTCGTTACGCGTTCACACACACACCCGTTCGCAGTTTTGAGTGTTACGCAACCGGAAGTGTATCTGCATCGCGCACAACATGAACGCGTAATTTTACGCGTAAATGTACGCGGGTTGCGCAGTCAGAGCGCGTAAGCGCACGCATACACGCATGACCATTACAAGTCAATGGGGAAACTACATGACACGTCAAGCGTTGTGTGACACGTTCAGTCGTAGCTGCGCATGTTTATTGAGTCGTTTGGCACTTCAGATCCGGTCGCGTAGTATCAAAAACTGCGAACGCGTGTGTGTGTGAACGCGTAACGAAATTGACTATGCTACTCAGGTGTCAAAGCATGCGTTGTGTGACACGTTCAGTCGTAGCTGCGCATGTTTATTGAGACGTATGGACCTTCATACACACACACACACACACACACACACACACACACGCACACACACACACACACACATTAATGTATTATAATAAAATGTTTTATTAAATGCAACTACATAATTAAATAATTATTTTCTAGGGATTTCTTACCATACTGATTTTCCATTCTATCCTTCATACTTTTGCCACCGACAGCCCTCCACTTTAACAATGTCACTGCCTGCTACAACCAACAGGCTCGTCAACGATTTTCTGCGCTGGCCATATGCTAGGTTTCCACCTGGCCTTGTTTCAGCTTGAGAGCGCTCCAAAAACACTAGCTGCCAAGAGCGCTTAAACGCTAGCCTGGTAAACCAGCCCGTCACGTGAACTCACATTTCATTTGGTTCTGCGTGACGGTCTGGCCCCAACTCTTCACCCAGTCTTTAGCAGGGGCAGGAGCATGGGCGGGCGTAGTTGCCTTGACAGACAACTCCTTCAGCCAATCAGGGTCGGATACAGTCAAACCCAAATCCACTCGGGAGAATGGCAAAAACAAAAGCCGAGAAACTCCACGGTTGCGGCGATACTCCTGTACTTGTTTAATTGTTGTTATTGAGTCTATTTTTGCAATAACTGCACTTTATGGCTGTTTAAACTAGACAAACGCTGACATTACTCCTCAAGACGATCAGGCAAGGAGGCAGCTATTATTGTTTTGTTAGTGCGGTGCTAGTAGCGTTCCTGATTGGCCAACTTGCGTTGTCAATCACAGTGCAGTCACTGATTGGCTCTTCCGCTCTGCAGCTTCTGCTAAACCCCCCCACTGGCTTTGGGGCCAGACCGTCATGCAGAACCAAATGACGGACACTACAGCATACAACAGACCCAGGCACTGCAGCAGGCTCGATGCACAGAGAGCAAACAAGCTAGAATAGGCTATCTGATGCCCACCAGCAGTAAATCAAGACCAGCATGAAGGTGTAGGGTCTGCGCACGCAGGGGCCAGCGCTGCTGGTTGCAGCTAAAAAGTATTATTTGGCCAAACAAAATTCCTTTGTTTTCACTCTTTTATTGAAGGAAATTATTTTTGAGGTGTCATTACATCAGAAAATATTAGCAATGAGTCAATGATGTGCTTGAAATGCTTCCTTTCACAAAAGGCTGAATATCTCAGGTTTCTAGAAAAAAATGGCTGTTTTTGGTCTAATCAAGCTATCTTCTCCGGCTCATAACTAAAGAACGGAAAATGGGATCAATAAACTTTTTTTTGCAGGTGATAGAAGAGAGTCTCATCGTTATTTGTGCGTGTTCAGTGTTTACATAGTAATTATTAAAGAAATTATATGACTGTTTTAAAATGCATTGCGGCCTATGTGGCACAGTACAGCACCTTTTGCCCAAGGGCCGTGGCACTCAAAGTGTTAAGGAGCGAGCCGCTCGGTAGAGAAGCAGAAAGAGTCCTGACTGGTGAGCTCAGAGTTGTTATTTTTTATTTCAACCAAAGTAGAAGGAGCGAGCGAGACACTGGAAGAAACTGCAGGTCTAAGAGAGAGCAAACAGAAGTGTGTTGTGTGACGTGGGAGGCATGGAACAGTGAATTTATAGGGGAGGAGCTCTGTGGCTCTAGCCAGTAGAGACAGACTCAGAACAGAGCGCAGCAATACATGAGGAAATGTGGCTGACGAACACAGATAATGACACGTTATAATGGGATGATATCTGTATTTGAAAAAAAAAAAACATGATCCGTAACAAGTTATTCGGCTCATCCCTAACAGTGACGGTAAGTTATTCCACAGTAAGCCTAAGCAAATTATTCAAGTAGCTGGTTTAAGTGTTCATCAGAGTAATGGCCTGTGGGTAGAAACAGTTTTTGCGTCTGGTGGTTTTGGAGTACAGTGCTCTGTAGCGCCTGCCGGAGGGCAGGAGTTCAAACAGATCATGGCCAGGGTGAGATGGGTCAGTGATCATCTTCCCTATGCTCTCCCTGCCTTTGAAGCTGCATATCACGTCTCAAAATCCTCTGAAGACTATGATGAGATAATGAAGCTAAAGTATGAACTGCATGCTAGGTGGTCAAATAAACACTCTCCTCCTAAAGCTGAGGCGAAAGCTATTTGAATTGGGAGACAAGCCCGAGGGGCTCCTGTCACGGCAGCTCAAGAGCGCCCAAGCCTCCAGGTCAATCCCCTTGCAGTATATTTTATACTAACTGTGTTCATCTAACATCACTTTTCAGTCTTCCTGTATAGCAGGCTATGGGAGTTTGAGTGACAAGGTTGGATGGAAGCCAGATGTTGTTTTTCAGGGCCTAGGAGGAGACCCCGACACCCTCTATTAAATCAAAGTTGGGCGCCTTGCTGACTAACCCAAAACAGATAAATGATGGTTTTAGAGAGTTTTACAGTGAACTCTACTCATCTAAGTACAATGCTGCTCAGTCTGATCTAAATTACTTTTTTGATCCTCTTGAAACACCCAAACTTGGCGATGCTGCCAGGGATGACTTAGACTCTGATTTCACACAGGAAGAAATCACTTCTGCCATTAAATCATTCCCCTCAGGCAAAGCGGCTGGGCCAGATGGATTTGGTTGGTGCAGAATTCCACAAGAAATTCTGTGACATTCTTCCCCCACTCCTCCTCAGAATGACATCCTGCTCTAAGAAGGACAATGCCTTGCCTAAGACACTGTATGAAGCTAACATTTCCCTTATTCTAAAAAAGGGTAAAGAGGAAGTAGACCCGGCCAGCTACAGACCCATAGCGCCAATTTTCTGATATTATTACGGGATAGGAGTCTGTCTGTGATACAACTCTGCTCAGTTAATAGTAGACACCAACTGATCCAATTTAAGGTCACTCACCGTCTTCACTACTGTAACCATAAGTTGCACAGGATCTATCTGTCTGTCTCACCACTATGTATCCTGTGTCGGAGAGCACTCTGTCTTACGCTTTCTGGTCCTACCCTTCACTTCAACCTCCCGTCTGTATGCAGACTGGTAGCCATGAGGATGAGGCCGATGACCTGATGTTGCCAGATGGGGTGGTATTGAGAACGCAATACCGCCCCCGTCTGGCAGTGTCAGGTAAGATGCCCGTTGTGTCGTCTGCAAACTTCAGGAGTTGAATACATTATCAATCACTTTGTATGGTTGAGGACTTGAGGGCACTCTTTCCAAACAGTGGAAATACCATGTTGGAATAAATCTCTTCTCTACTTACTCCCCACTGCGCATTGCATACGCAGCTCGGCCGCTATGTGGCCTCACCTGCTCTTCAGCCAGGAAGGATGACATCACTGATGACATCATCACTTATGTAATCACATCATTAGGTAATTAGGGCAATCACGTAATTAAAAAATCCGGCCCCGTCAGGTCACCCTGGGTGCTCTTTATACGCCCTGAAATGTTCAGCCCGATCGCACGTAAAACGGCACGTGGCTGGCCAAATTTCTGCTCCCACGCACGCACACGGACACTTCTCATTCTTATCATAGGATAGGATAGTGAAGTAAATAGTTGTTCTGTTTCTCTTGTTGGTTGTCTGTGCAGGTAGAGGGAGGCACACCTGGAGAGCTCTCTCTCCCACGGTCTCCTGAAGATGTCAGATCAAATGAACTCTCTCCTGCAGAGACAGACCCCCTGGTGTGCCCTGGAGAGCCAGGTCCCAGGTCACCAGGACCAGATGAGCAGAAGGTATTGTGACCATCACACACACACACACACACACACACACACACACACACACACACACACACACACACACACACACACACACCTTGTATCCTGAAAATATATTGTGCTTGTAGACTTTGGATTTAGATTGTGTAGTTACACTGTTGTAACTAGTTAACAGAGACGAGACTAGGCAGCTAGGCTAACATTACCACTGAGCTATATTACATGGAACGTTACAGGCTGCGCTACCCACACTATACCAGTAAACAACGTAGCATAAAGCGTCAATGTTAGATTTGTAAAACCAACATTTGCTCCAAAAGGAATTCAATCATAAAGTTAATCAAAATGCCACAGAAACATTAGGCTAGCTTAATCAACACAGCAGTGCTACGGATAATCCCCCCAGTGAGGCTGAGGGTGAGTGAGTGAGGCCTGCCTCCACTTCCGGTCCGGGCTGAGAGCGCTGAGAGCACTCAGCAGTCAGCAGCAGCCCGGAGGTCTGAAATCTCCGACAACCAAAATCAGATTTTCGTACAGACGTCATTTTGATAAACTGATCTCATAGTGGAAATCTTCCTGGTTACTTTTGGCGAGACAAAAAATATTACAACTTAAAGTGCCATATTTACAGAGCTAGACTGTATATAAATACACAACGCACTGTGCGCATTCTAGAAACCGCAGCTCTACATAAGAAAGTTCAGAGGGGCGGGGAGCTCTCAGAGGTTCTAACTCAACAGAGCTACTGCGCAGACTCTGGTTCACTGATTTTCACAGGATTTTGGCTTCAATACACATACAGGGAGGAGATAGGGACACTCTCTCCATTCATATATCTCAGTGCCATATACCAACTACAGTTACATCGCCAAGCCCCGCCTCTCTGGGCGTGGGGGGGGGGGGGGTCTCGCCGTTCTCCATAAACAATCTCTACTCATCAACGAACTCAACCTCAACCTCCCATCCCTGTCCTCCTTTGAACACCTTGCCTTCTCTCTTCCCAACTCCATCACTGCTCTTCTTCTTTACCGTCCCCCCAAGCCCCACCCCTCTTTTCTGTCTGAACTCTCTGAACTCCTCACCATCGCTTCTTCTCTTTCCTCCCGCCTCCTTCTCACCGGTGACCTGAACATCCATGTTGACCAACCTGACTCCCCTCTGACATCTGACTTCCTCTCTCTCCTCGGCTGTTTTCACCTCACCCAGCATATCAACTTCCCCACCCACACCAAAGGCCACATTCTTGATCTAGTCTGCTCTTCCTCTCTAGCCATCTCCAACCCTCACCCTCTCTTTTTCCCTCTCTCTGACCACCACTGCATCCTCTTCTCTGCTCCCCTGCCCCCACCCCGCCGCCCCAACAAAGGCACCATCTCCTTCCGTAATATCAAATCCATTGACCTACCCACTCTCTCCCAGACTATATCCTCTGTCCTCCCCCCCCCCCCCGACTCCGCCCCCTCCTCCCCTGACGACTATGCCACCCTCCTCAATTCTGCACTCACTGACTCCCTTGACTCCCTGGCCCCCCTGGAAACCTCCACAGTCTCATTCACCTCCTCCTCCCCCTGGTTCACTCCCCAACTCCGCACGATAAAACAGACCGGCCAACAACTGGAAAGACTTTTCAAGAAAACCCACCTCACTGTCCACGCCGAACTTTACAAGCAGCACCTCTCCTCCTACCGTGATGCACTCCTAGCCTCCAAATCTGCCTACTTCTCCACCCTCATCAACAGCACCAACAGGAGCCCCTGCACTCTCTTCTCCACTGTTAAAAAGCTCCTCCAACCCCCGGACAATAGTACACTCTCCTCCCCTGAACTCTGCAACTAATTTCTCCACGCCTTCAACAGCAAAATCTCCAAAATCCACTCCTCCCTGACTGCCTCCATCGCCAACCCCTCCACCCCCCCCCACTATCATCTTCCCTCCCCCCTCCCTCACTGCCTTCTCCCCTGTTGACTCCTCCCTCATCACCGACATTATCACCGCCTCCAGGTCTTCCACCTGCTCCCTTGACCACCTCCCCACCCCCCTGACCAAGGCCTGCCTCCCCGCCCTCATCCCCCACCTCACTGTCCTTTTCAATCAGTCACTCTCCCAAGGTCACGTCCCCTCTGTCTACAAACTCGTCGCCGTCACCCCCCATCCTCAAAAAGCCCAGCCTCGACCCTGCCAACCTCTCCAACTACCGCCCCATCTCCAACCTGCCATTCCTCTCCAAAACCCTCGAGCGCATCGTTGCCACCCAACTTCACTCCCACCTTCATTCCCACAACTTCTACGAACCCCTACAGTCTGGCTTCCGTCCCTTCCACAGCACCGAAACCGCCCTCTCCAAAGTTATCAACGACCTCCTCACCTCCGCTGACTCCGGTGCCCTCAACATCCTAGTTCTACTAGATCTGAGCGCAGCCTTTGACACTGTGAACCACTCCATCCTCCTCCAAAGGCTGCGCCAACTGGGTGTTGAGGGCACCGCACTGGACTGGCTCACCTCAAACCTCACCGACAGACAACAGTTCATTTCCCTCTACGGTCTCTCCTCCACCCTCTCCTCTGTTTTGCAGGGGGTCCCTCAGGGCTCAGTCCTCGGCCCCCTGCTCTTCATCTGCTATATACTCCCCCTTGGTCACATCATCCGTCAATTCAACCTGGACTTCCACTGCTACGCCGACGACACTCAGCTCTACATCAGCACCAAATCCCTCCAGAACCCACCCCTCATCCACATCGAAAACTGCATATCCGCAATAAAAACCTGGCTAACCCACAACTTCCTCCAACTCAACAGCGACAAAACAGAACTCCTCCTCATTGGCACCAAATCCACCCTCAATAAAACCGGACCCATCACCCTCACCATTGACGACTCCACCATCACCCCCTCCGCCCTGGCTCGCAACCTTGGTTTCATCCTGGACCCCACCCTCTCCTTCGATCCCCACGTCAGCTCTGTTGTCAAAACCTCATATTTCCATCTCCGCAATATCGCCAAAGTCAGACACTGCCTATCCCCCCCTGCTGCTCAATCCCTCATCCATGCCTTCATCTCCTCCCGCCTCGACTACTGCAACTCCCTCCTCACCGGCATCACCTCCCGTTCCCTCCATAGACTCCAGATGGTTCAAAACTCAGCCGCCCGCCTGCTCACTCACACCCGGTCCCGCGATCACATCACCCCTGTCCTCCACTCTCTCCACTGGCTCCCCGTCAAGCAACGTATTGACTTCAAACTACTCCTCACCTTCAAAGCCCTCCACAGCCTAGCCTTCCCCTACCTGACTGACCTCCTCATCCCCCATCGCCCCTCCCGTACACTCCGATCCTCTTCTACTGCCACCCTCATCGTCCCCCCATCCAGACTCAAAACCTTTGGTGACCGTGCTTTCTCCCGCGCTGCACCCCGACTTTGGAACTCCCTCCCCCAGACCGTCCGAGACTCTCCCTCACTCCCCACTTTCAAAACCCGACTTAAAACCTACCTGTTCTCCCAAGCTTACAACCTCCCCTACCCCTGACCACCTCCTCCTAACCATCACCCTCCGCCTCCCCCTCCTTCCCCCTCCCCCCCTGCCCCTCCCTCCTGTTCTCTTCCTCTCCTCTGCTTCTCCATACAACCTTGCCCTGAACCGCCACTGTTATTTGTACCTGTTGCCTGTATCTGTTGCCTGTTGCCTGTATCTATTGCCTGTTTATGTTGCTTGTCTTTTGTTTTACTGTCAAGCGTCTTTGGGTTCTGAAAAGCGCTATATAAAATAAATGAATTAATATTATTATTATTATTGTTATATTGATTTTCCATTTTATCCTTCATACTTTTGCCACCGACAGCCCTCCACTTTAACAATGTCACTGCCTGTTACAACCAACAGGCTCGTCAACGCTTTTCTGCGCTGGCCATATCCTAGGTTTCCACCTGGCCTTGTTTCAGCTTGAGACGCCCAGAGCGCTCCGCCCAAAAACACTAGCCGCCAAGAGCGCTTAAACGCCAGGTCAGTCCTTGAAAGAGGAGCACTCCTAGTGTGTCCTTACCATAGAGAATGAATTGCAGAAGGGCACTGGCTGGGAGAGTTTTACAGTGAACTCTACTCATCTAAGTACGATGCTGCTCAGTCTGATCTAAATGACTTTTTTGATCCTCTTGAAACACCCAAACTTGACGATGCTGCCAGGGGGGACTTAGATTCTGATTTCACACTGGAAGAAATCACTTCTGCCATTAAATCATTCCCCTCAGGCAAAGCGGCTGGGCCAGATGGATTTCGCGCAGAATTCCACAAGAAATTCTGTGACATTCTTGCCCCACTCCTCCTCAGAATGACATCCTGCTCTAAGAAGGACAATGCCTTGCCTAAGACACTGTATGAAGCTAACATTTCCCTTATTCTAAAAAAGGGTAAGGAGGAAGTAGACCCGGCCAGCTACAGACCCATAGCGCCCATTTTCTGATATTATATGGGATAGGAGTATGTCTGTGATACAACTCTGCTCAGTTAATAGTAGACACCAACTGATCCAATTTAAGGTCACTCACCGTCTTCACTACTGTAACCATAAGTTGCACAGGATCTATCTGTCTGTCTCACCACTATGTATCCTGTGTCGGAGAGCACTCTGTCTTACGCTTTCTGGTCCTACCCTTCACTTCAACCTCCCGTCTGTATGCAGATTTGTAGGCATCTCGGATGAGGCCGATGACCTGATGTTGCCAGATGGGGTGGTATTGAGAATGCGATACCACCCCCGTCTGGCAGTGTTAGGTAAGATGCCCGTTGTGTCGTCTGCAAACTTCAGGAGTTTGAATACATTATCAATCACTTTGTATGGTTGAGGACTTGAGGGCACTCTTTCCAAACAGTGGAAATACAATGTTGGAATAAATCTCTTCTCTTACTCCCCACTGCGCGTTGCATACGCAGCTCGGCCACTATGTGGCCTCACCTGCTCTTCAGCCAGGAAGGATGACATCACTGATGACATCATCACTTATGTAATCACATCATTAGGTAATTAGGGCAATCACGTAATAAAAATTTCTGGCCCCGTCAGGTCACCCTGGGTGCTCTTTATACGCCCTGAAATGTTCAGCCCGATCGCACGTAAAACGACACGTGGCTGGCCAAATTTCTGCTCACACGCACGCACACGGACACTTCTCATTCTTATCATAGGATAGGATAGTGAAGTAAATAGTTGTTCTGTTTCTCTTGTTGGTTGTCTGTGCAGGTAGAGGGAGGCACACCTGGAGAGCTCTCTCTCCCGCGGTCTCCTGAAGATGTCAGATCAAATGAACTCTCTCCTGGAGAGACAGACCCCCTGGTGTGCCCTGGAGAGACAGGTCCCAGGTCACCAGGACCAGATGAGCAGAAGGTATTGTGACCATCACACACACACACACACACACACACACACACATGCACGCACGCACGCACACGCACACGCGCACACACACACACACACACACACACACACACACACACACACACACACACACACACACCTTGTATCCTGAAAATATATTGTGCTTGTAGACTTTGGATTTAGATTGTGTAGTTACACTGTTGTAACTACTGCAAATTATGTATGTAGAGATTTTTTTTATTAAGTGCAAATAGTGCAACACAGTCTATGACAGCTACAACTTCTGAAGGAATAGTGGTAAAGTTTAGTTTAGTTAGTTTTTTTTAAGAGAGAGAGAGAGAAATAAGTTAGTTCAAGAAGGGCCCAGATGGAGCCTGAAAAGGTGTCTTTAGACTTTTCCGAAAGATCGACAGTGATTCGGCCGTCCTGACCGAAGGTGGAAGCTCGTTCCACCATTGAGGTGCCAGGGAAGAGAAGAGTCGCGAACGGCATGAGCAACTTTTGAGCCCCCGTAGCGGAGGAGGGGCGAGGTGTCCTGTGCTGGTGGAGGAGTGGAGGGAATGGTGAGAGATTTGGAGCCTGACCATAGATTGTAAGTACAGAGGGGCTGTCTGGTGTACTGCCCTGTAGGCCAGAACCAGTGTTTTGAAATGAATGCGTGCCGAGATGGGAAGCCAGTGAAGGTCCCGGAAGAGGGGAGTGACATGAGAGAATTTGGGTTGGTTGAAAACCAGACGGGCTGCAGCGTTCTGAATGAGCTGAAGCAGATGGATGTCGGTGGCAGGAAGGCCGGCCAGAAGCACATTGCAGTAGTCCAGGCGGGAGATTATAAGTGACTGGACCAGGAGTTGTGTTGCTTCCCTGGTGAGAAACGGGCAGATTTTGCAGATGTTGTACAAGGAGAACCTACAGGAGCGTGCTGTCGCAGCAATGTCGGCCGAGCAAGACTGGTTGTCAATGATCACCCCAAGGTTCTTAGCTGTTTGGGAGGGAAGTACAGTGGTATTGTCAATGGAGATGGAGAGGTCTGCTATAGAGGGCAGTCTTTCCCTGGGAGGAAGAGTAGCTCTGTCTTACCAAGATTGAGCTTAAGGTGGTGGGCAGACATCCAGTCACCAATGTCTTTGAGGCATGCAGAGATGCGTGCCTCGATTTGGGTGTCTGAGGGGGGGAAGGAAAGGTAAAGCTGAGTGTCATCGGCGTAGCAGTGGAAAAGCCATGAGATGAGATGACATGACCGAGAGATCTGATATAGAGAAGGGAAAGCAAGGGGCCCAGGACAGAGCCCTGGGGGACACCGGTGGTAAGAGGGCAGGATCTGGAGAGAGATCCTCTCCATAAGGCTACGTTCACACAGGGCACCCAAGCCTTGCCTACGCCTTGCCTTTACCCACGCTTTTAAATAGGCGTCCTTTTTAGTCAATGAGGCTGTGTACACAGGGCGCCTCAGCGTGAACCTTGCGTGTACCCACGCCTTGCCTGAGCTGCACCGATTTTATCATTTAGGCGTGAGTTCTATTTTCAAGCCGACTAGGTGTGTGAAGGCAGACTTCTTCTGTCAAGCCATGAAGGAAAAACGCGACAGTATCCGTGGGAAATCGTGGGAAATGGCAAAGTCAACTGAATTTCAAAATAAAATGGTGTTACTACAACAATGTTGAGCAGAGAGAGAGAGAGAGAGAGAGTAATTGACGGGTGGCTATAACGTGGGGCTTTCTCCCCGTTGGTAAACAAATCTTCAGGAGAGAGAATAGCGACCGAAGAAGAAAGATGGACAATGAAAATTACTCCACTTAGTACAACAGCATCCAGTTCTCTATGCCAGCAGTCACCCAAGAAGGAGACCTGGTTATACATATCCAGCATCAATAGCACATTAAATATTTCCGATTTATTTTACCTACCCATGATAATTCGGGACCACACGTGACCAAAAAAAACACTCGGGAGAGAGGAGAGGTGCTTGTAACTCGGCGCAGGTTCAGCGTTGAATAGGCGTGCAGTGTGATCGCAAAAGCGTGTGATAGGTTCACACACAGCTCAAGGTATGTAGGCGTGGGCATGGGTTGAGGCAAGGCAAGGTGTAGGTGCCCTGTGTGAACATAGCCTAAGACCCGGTATGAGCGGTTAGAGAGATAGGACGCAAACCAGGAGTGTGCAGATCCTGAGATGCCTAGGTCAGACAGGATGGAGAGAAGGATTTGGTGATTGACTGTGTCAAAAGCAGCGGACAGGTCAAGGAGGACAAGGACAGAGGAGAGGGATGAGGCCTTAGCAGTGTGAAGGGCCTCTGTGACTGCAAGGAGAGCTGTCTCAGTAGAGTGAGAAGCCTTGAAACCGGACTGCAGAGGGTCAAGGAGGTCGTTATGGGATAGATAGAGAGAAAGTTGGTCGGACACTGTTCGTTCGAGGGTTTTGGAAAGGAATGAGAGAAGAGAGACAGGTCTGTAGTTCTGAATAGCAGTAGGGTCAAGGGAGGGTTTCTTAAGCAGAGGCTTGACTCTAGCATTCTTTAGAGTAGCCGGAACAAGACCGGAGGACAAATATTCTCACCTTTAGATTTTTAGCCTAGTTCCCAGTTCCCTAACAACCATCAATAAAAACAGGATAACAAAAATCATCAACATCTCAAGTAAATTCTGCAGAATCAAATGCCAGGACATTACATCACTCTTCAAATCACGTGCAGTACAGAAAGCAAACTGGATTATAGCAGACATTACTCACCCACTCAACAGCCAATATGAACCAGTCCCTTCAGGATGTAGGTTTTGAACCCCACTCCACAGGAGAACAAGGACAAACAAAACATTCCCTACATCTATTGGATGAATTAACAGACTCTGATACCCCCTCCCAACCTCCTACTCCTCTCATCTTTTCTGTCTTGTGATGTGATAGTGGTGTTGCCAATGCTTGTTGTCTTGTTGTTGATGTTTTGTTTTAGTTTTTACCACAGACAATGATGTACAGAACAATTTTCCTAACGGACAAATAAAATACTTCATTCATTCAAGGTCAAAGTTCAAGGTCACTGTGACCTCATGAACGTCATTTCCAAGACTGTTAACGCGATACCTCAGGAGCGCGTTGACGGAATTCCTTCCAATTTGGCTCAAACTTCGACTCGGACTCTAGGATGAACTGATAAAATGTTGCTTGGCTGATTCCAAAATGGATATATATATATATATATATATATATATATATATACAGTATATATATATATGTCCCACCCTAAACCTACCGTTGCGATACAGTCGACTTCCGAACTTTTGTGGTTGTGGCCTAGTTCACAAAAATCGGCCTAAGTCTGGAACGCATTGTCCATTGCGAATTAACCTTGGTACAGGTGTGCAGCTATGTACTCTGAGCTGATAAAAAAACAATTGTGTCATTTTGACTATAGGGGGCGCTATGGCAACAATAAGTACCCATAGCTCACAAACCATAAGAGCGACAGTTCCCAAATTAGGTACATAGGTAGAGTACTCTTCTAGTCTGGCCTAAAAAATTACACCGATTGACGTCACGGTGGCGCTATAGCTGCCCTCTTTACGTTTCGGTGCATAACTTTGGAACCATAGCTTCTACAATCAACATTCTTTTTATATAGACCACGCCCATTTCTGTCTAACTAGATTTCCCGCCATTTAGAATTTTGTCCAAAAGCATTTTTTCACTTTTTATCCTTCAGATTTTGTCAAATCTTCACCAAACCACATCTGTCCTGCACAAAACCTGTTAGGCTGTCTTTTGAAACACCTCACCGTTGCGATATAATCGACTTGCAAAGTGTTGTGGGTGGGGCCTATTTCACATAAATCGCTATTTAGCCTTCTAATTTTGTCCAAACTTCACCAAACCACAGCACACAGCATGTGTGGACTGTGCTGCTCAAAACTTTTGTGGTTTTTTGAAAGCCCGCACGGCAGCTTAGGCTATTTCATCATGAACTTATGATTTTGGGATACTGCTAACTGGGAGAGATGTAATTAGAACAATAGAAGTTGAAAAGGCACCATGAAGCTATATACAGTGGGGTGGGGTCCTATTAATGCGACAAATACACGTCTTTTAGAATTTCACAATAAATACACGTGGACGCGCACACACACACACACACACACACACACACACACACACACACACACACACACACACACACACACACACACACACACACACACACACACACACATTAATGTATTATAATAAAATGTTTTATTAAATGCAACTACATAATTAAATAATTATTTTCTAGGGATTTCTTACCATACTGATTTTGATCAGTTTATCAGATTTTTACCATTATATCCTTCATACTTTTGCCACCGACAGCCCTCCACTTTAACAATGTCACTGCCTGCTACAACCAACAGGCTCGTCAACGATTTTCTGCGCTGGCCATATGCTAGGTTTCCACCTGGCCTTGTTTCAGCTTGAGACGCCCAGAGCGCTCCAAAAGCACTACCTGCCAAGAGCGCTTAAACGCTAGCCTGGTAAACCAGCCCGTCACGTGAACTCACATTTCATTTGGTTCTGCGTGACGGTCTGGCCCGAACTCTTCACCCAGTCTTTAGCAGGGGCAGGAGCATGGGCGGGCGTAGTTGCCTTGACAGACGACTCCTTCAGCCAATCAGGGTCGGATACAGTCAAACCCAAATCCACTCGGGAGAATGGCAAAAACAAAAGCCAAGAAACTCTGCGGTTGCGGCGATACTCCTGTACTTGTTTAATTGTTGTTATTGAGTCTATTTTTGCAATAACTGCACTTTATGGCTGTTTAAACTAGACAAACGCTGACATTACTCCTCAAGACGATCAGGCAAGGAGGCAGCTATTATTGTTTTGTTAGTGCGGTGCTAGTAGCGTTCCTGATTGGCCAACTTGCGTTGTCAATCACAGTGCAGTCACTGATTGGCTCTTCCGCTCTGCAGCTTCTGCTAAACCCCCCACTGGCTTTGGGGCCAGACCGTCACGCAGAACCAAATGAAATGTGAGTTCACGTGACGGGCTGGTTTACCAGGCTACTTAAACGGCAGGTCGGTCCTTGAAAGAGGAGCACTCCTAGTGTGTCCTTACCATAGAGAATGAATTGCAGAAGGGCACTGGCTTCTCAAGTACACATGTCCTATTGACACAGCTGCTTAAGGAGCGAGCCGCTCGGTAGAGAAGCAGAAAGAGTCCTGACTGGTGAGCTCAGAGTTGTTATTTTTTATTTCAACCAAAGTAGAAGGAGCGAGCGAGACACTGGAAGAAACTGCAGGTCTAAGAGAGAGCAGACAGAAGTGTGTTGTGTGACGCGGGAGGCATGGAACAATGAATTTATAGGGGGGGAGCTCTGTGGCTCTAGCCAGTAGAGACTCAGAACAGAGCGCAGCAATACATGAGGAAATGTGGATGACGAACACAGATAATGACACGTTTCGGATGATATCTGTATTTAAAAAAAAAAAACATGATCCGTAACAAGTTATTAGGCTCATCCCTAACAGTGACGGTAAGTTATTCCACAGTAAGCCTAAGCTAATTATTCAAGTAGCTGGTTTAAGTGTTCATCAGAGTAATGGCCTGTGAGTAGAAACAGTTTTTGCGTCTGGTGGTTTTGGAGTACAGTGCTCTGTAGTGCCTGCCGGAGGGCAGGAGTTCAAACAGATCATGGCCAGGGTGAGATGGGTCAGTGATCATCTTCCCTATGCTCTCCCTGCCTTTGAAGCTGCATATCATGTCTCAAAATCCTCTGAAGACTATGATAAGATAATGAAGCTAAAGTATGAACTGCATGCTAGGTGGTCAAATAAACACTCTCCTCTTAAAGCTGAGGCGAAAGCTATTTGAATTGGGAGAGAAGCCCGAGGGGCTCCTGTCACGCTCCTGTCACGCTCCTGTCACAAGAGCGTCCAAGCCTCCAAGTCAATCCCCTCTATTAAATCAAAGATGGGCGCCTTGCTGACTAACCCAAAACAGATAAATGATGGTTTTAGAGAGTTTTACAGTGAACTCTATACTCATCTAAGTACGATGCTGCTCAGTCTGATCTAAATTACTTTTTTGATCCTCTTGAAACACCCAAACTTGGCGATGCTGCCAGGGGGGACTTAGATTCACACTGGAAGAAATCACTTCTGCCATTAAATCATACCCCTCAGGCAAAGCGGCTGGGCCAGATGGATTTGGCGCAGAATTCTACAAGAAATTCTGTGACATTCTTCCCCCACTCCTCAGAATGACATCCTGCTCTAAGAAGAACAATGCCTTGCCTAAGACACTGTATGAAGCTAACATTTACCTTATTCTAAAAAAGGGTAAGGAGGAAGTAGACCCGGCCAGCTACAGACCCATAGCAATTTTCTGATATTATTATGTGGGATAGGAGTCTGTATGTGATACAACTCTGCTCAGTTAATAGTAGACACCAACTAATCCAATTTAAGGTCACTCACTGTCTTCACTACTGTAATCATAAGTTGCACGCAGGATCTATCTGTCTGTCCCACCACTATGTATCTGTGTGTCCAGACCTAAACAGCCTATCTGGGTTGCTATTGTAACGACGTGGGCGGGCGTCAGTAAATACCTACGTTGGTGACGTGGTTTTCCTGCGCAGAAGCATTTGATGACAAGTTGCGAGTGACGTTCAAATCAGATTTGGTGGTTCTGCACGTCCGCACTGAAGACAAATCAGTCAAAAGCACAATTGAAGCAGATTGGAAACTACCTCCATAGGTGGTTTGGGACAAGTGACACAAATCAGACTTGGAGCGTCCAGACTCATAAAACCAATCTGGATAAAGTCATTAATAGGTCACTAAAGTTCACAAATCAGATTTGGCCTCCTAGTCTGAACATGGCCTCTGTGTCCTGTGTCGGAGAGCACTCTGTCTTACGTTTTCTGGTCCTGCCCTTCACTGACCGGATTTTGGGCCAGGGTATTTGACTGGTACTCTAAGGCCTACAAAATAACCCTTCAACCAGACGCAGAACTCACCATCTTTGGCTGCTCAGAGTCCTTGGACTTCCCTACGGCTGTGGAACAGTCTCTGACACAAGGAACAATTGTTTCCAAGAAACTCATCCTACAGGAGTGGAAGTCCCCCTCTCCACCCTCCTTTCAGCTGTGGCTGACGGACATGCTCTCTGTCATACGGATGGAGAGACTCAGATTCCTGAGGACCAACTCACTTGTATTTGTAGCTGTTTAGGACCCTTTTCTGGCCTACCTCAGCGAGGGGAGATAAGTAATTCGCCCGGCTGGTCTCCCAGAGATCCCCCCGCCCCCCCTTGCACAGGATCCCACACATTATACATAAATATATATACACACATGTATAGTATATACATATATTTTTCTTTCTGTAAAAAAATAAAATATATCACCACGTTGTAATATCGGAGTGTGTTTGTATGTTTTGTTTTGTTTGTTCCTTGTTTTTGTCTTTTGTTTTCTATCTGAGTTTGTTTGTTTTTGTGTGTTGGTGTTAAGGAAGGGAGAAAGGAGAGCTGTACATTTCAAATTGCATGTTATCATCAATGTTCTTGTAGAAAAATTTAAATAATTGCTTTACTGTTTACCAATGTTCAATTGTACCTTGATTTGCAATAAAAAAATATTCTTAAAAAAAAGTGATAATCTTCCCTTCCCTTTCCTTTTCTTGACTCTGGAGGAGTATAAGTCTTGGATGGAGGGCAGGTTGGCACCAATGATTTTCTCTGCGGTCCTGACTGTCCGTTGTAGTCTGCGTCTGTTCTGTTTGGTTGCAGACCCATACCAGAGACAGATGGAGTTGCAGAGGACAGACTGGATGCTCAAGGTTGTTCTGTATGCAGACTCGTAGCCATCTCGGATGAGGCCGATGACCTGATGTTGCCAGATGGGGTGGTATTGAGAACACAATACTGCCCCCGTCTGGCAGTGTCAGGTAAGATGCCAGTTGTGTCGTCTGCAAACTTCAGGAGTTTGAATACATTATCAATCACTTTGTATGGTTGAGGACTTGAGGGCACTCTTTCCAAACAGTGGAAATACAATGTTGGAATAAATCTCTTCTCTACTTACTCCCCACTGCGCGTTGCATACGCAGCTCGGCCGCTATGTGGCCTCACCTGCTCTTCAGCCAGGAAGGATGACATCACTGATGACATCTTCACTGATTTTTATTTTATTTTATTTAACCTTTATTTAACCAGGTCGGTCCCATTGAGATACAAAGACCTCTTTTTCAAGGGAAGCCTGGCCAAGATAGCAGCATAAAATAAATAAAGTTACAACATTAAAACAAACAAATACCAATGCACAAACATGCAATAAAACAGGCAAAAGCAGTTACAACGTTCATAAAAAACATGTGCATCTACTTCTATGACCTTCATTAGATTTTTGAAAGTTCCAAGTGGAACAAGTTCCTTCAGTTTGAGGTTGCTCTGAAGTGAGTTCCAACCTGTATAGTCCATGGGCCAAGGCAAAAATTGGTACCACCTGAGGTGACCGCACGATTTTGTTATTTTTGTCTTCCTACATGTCTCTAGTTTATATTTTGGTATGATAACCCTGCCGATTTGGTAGCTTAAGGATAGTTATCACTCTGTAAACAAACCTACCCCCATATAAATGACAAAACCCTGATTTCTGTGTATTAGTCCAGATGATATGTGAAAATGATGTTCCCTTTTTCGTAAAAGCATGAAACTTGGTACGCTTATAGTTTGGGGCCCTGTACATTTTCAGAAATTGAGCCATCGCAAAAATGCCTTGTGGCGGCCATTTTAATTCTGCCATAAGCAAATTATGTAGTTTGCATCATATCTCCCGAACCACACATGCTAACACTGAAAAGGAGATGTCTATCCCAACGTTTTCATGGTCAAGGATTACAATGATACCATATAGAACATCATAAACTGTTAAAGTGACTAATCAATGGTGAATTTGATGACGTTGTGAGAAGGAAATGACAGTATCTGATAACCGATGCTATAACTTCAAAGCCATGAACATTCTCTGGCTAAGATGTTTTGATGAGTGATTTGACTTATTATAGACCTTTTGTTAAAATCGAGCCCAGGTCCCTCCTAAAGATTCTGTGATTTTCCTTGCCAGATGGCCAAATCCAAGATGGCCACTGGCGCCATGTTAAAAAATTGACTTTTGACCCAGAGTACATAGAATAATGTATGAAGACACTTTTCGGTGTAAGTCAACCACGAGGAATCAGATTCTGACATCAGTTTGACATTATGGCATAGTTTTGACCCAGAATTCCAAGATGGCTGCCATCCAGTATTGTGGAAATGTAACTTTTGAATGGGAAGGTATAGGCGTTTGGGGTTTACCACAAGGAAGGAGATTAACAATGGTGGATGTTTTGGGAGTCATTTCAGAATTATGTTCACTGAAAAGATGTTAATGTCAACACCCATTTTACCTTGGTACTGCTGTACCAACTACCCCCAGGATTTCTTGCATTAAAATATTTAATGAATGTAGATAACTAAAATAAGCTATTTTCATTAGCTGTAGCTATAGATTCTGAATCATCCGATTCCGCTCATCATCTTTAGCCAAGTATGCTGTGTCATACCAGTCGATCACACAGATGATATGTCAACATCACCATGGCGGGCAAGGATGATGGATGACACCATGTGGACATAGTCCGACCACTTGTATGGGGTGCCATCTTGTGTCTGCCGATCCAATTGCTGATGGAGTTGCCATCCTCTCTAGATCATGCCCATGTCAACGAGAGTCATGTAGGGTTATTGCAGCCCTACAGATTGGAGATAGAGCTTCTAGATGTGCTTGCTCTTCTGCGTCTTCCTGTATGTGCTGTTGGAGTTGAATAAGGCCACACATTCATCAAAAACACAATGTTCCAGCAACTCGTGGAGGTTTACAAGTTGACCACAACCAGGTCAATCACTGCCTTGGAGCGCTCCACTCCATCTCAGCAGCTCCTACCTTGAGTTCCTCCCCGGGTAGTCTCGCTTGCCAGACTCCCTCCCTACAATGGCAGAGTCTGGCTGCTAATACCTCCACCCTGGTATAGGGGAAAAAGACTCTGTTCACCTTTACAACTATCCACCAAAAGTATCAAGCAGGCCTGCTTTATTGCACAATCCAGATCCAACCGTTTTCAGCATGTAGCAACGAGCTAGCATTGTGATGCTGTTGTTTCACAGTGGCACAGGCATTTGAGATAGACAGATTCGACACGGAGGGAGTGGAAACGAAATCCATAAATGGTCGCCACCAGTCATTCAGAGCGGGTTGGAGCATGCATGCAGGGAGGAGGGTGGATGATTGTGATGCTGCAGACGCAAAGTGCAGCTGTGTGTAAATTCAGCTGGAGCAGGACCCTGGCCATTCACACCAGACGCACTGCTTTGCTCCGCGCCGGTGACAACTTGTACTGACTTCCTATCTGGCTTCACACAATCACTCGCGGGTCTCACATAAAAATAGATCAGACGCTGAAACAATCTCTGCATGGGGCGAGCCGGCCGCATCACGGCTGGTCTGACTGAACGGTCTAATGTGCTAACAAGTGCGCCAAAATTAAACTGGCTGCGCTTCCAGATGCTTCGTCACTTCAGCGTCTGGTGTGTTTGCACCTTTTCGCATCCATTTTGAGCCATGCCTGCATGCATGAGTTCAACTCCTTCCCGTTTGACCTGGCCTCCCCAACCCTCCGCACCCTACAGTCTGCCTGCCTCTGATTAACTCATTGCAGACTTAAAATCAGCCCATGCTGCAGGAGAGGAGAAGTTGACCAGATTCTTGCAAGTCCTGGGGGCCCTATCTTCGCAAAAGCGGTATGCCGCGCGCAATGCAAATTGGGGGCGTGCACAAGCGCATGCCTGTTATAATTTTATTGGACATAGGCATGCCACAATCAGGCGTTTCTGCGCAGAATACGGGGCTGCACCTCTTACGCGCTAAAAGAAAGCACCTCTTACGCGATAAATACTCCGCTGCGCTTGAGCGCACCATAATCTCTATGCTGCGCAGCGCAGAGTAAAATTCCTTTTGGATATGTCATTACACACGGACGTGCCACGCCAGGACATCAAATTCTGCTGCTAAAATTGGATATTAGCAGATAATTCAGTGAGGCAATGAACTATAACTCACTGAGAAACTTTTATCAGATCACAAAGAGGGAAATTATTGAGAAAATTGAGAAAACTTGTTGGACAATGGACATAGGCTATTCACCTTCACCTATCCCATAGTCTCGCTGGCCAGCCTCCCCTCCCACGCAGGTCTCCATAGTGGGATTATTTGCGATGGGCGGCGCTTAGCGGCAGTGCCCTTGGAAAATAGTTTCCAACAATCCAACTTGCCCTTTTCAGCGTGTAGCAACAAGCTAGCGTGTAGGTTTCTGCCGTTGGCTTGCTAGCTAGTTAGCGTTGTTGTTTTCACTGAGGCGGCAGGGCACTATTTACAGCGACATACAGGGAGGAGGGAGCAGAAGCTGCTCTGATTGACGTGGTCGGAGCCAATGACAGAGTTTGTAATAAGCCGGGAGCAGACATCCGGCAGCGACTGAAACAGTCGCTCCAATGGGGAGCAGAGCAGGGGAGGGCTTATCCCAGTTGCCTGTTTCCGTGGCGCCAGACTCCTCTCTCGGTAGGGAGGGGAGGCTGGCCAGCGAGACTAACATAATTATGAAATTACCCTCAAAACACAATAATTGTCATTACTAAACCATGTTTGGTAGGCATGAATTTGCAATTAAAATAGCTATAGTTCAACATTGTTAATCTCCGTCCTTACTCTAAAAATGGTAAACCCCAAACACCACATACGTATATGTTGCCATTCAAAAGTTAAGTTTTCACGCTACTGGATGGCAGCCATCTTGGAATTCTGGGTCAAAATTATGTCAGAATGTTAAACTGATGTCAGAATCAGATTCTTTGTGGTTGACTTACACCGAAAAGTGTCTTCATACATTATTCTAGGTGCTCTGGTTCAAAAGTAAATTTTTCAAGATTGTACCAGTGGCCATCTTGGATTTGGCCATCTGGCAGAAAGTCGCAGGATGTTTGGGAGGGGCCTGGGGGCTATTTTAACAAAAGGCCCATAGAAGTAACCCTAACCCAAATTACTCATCAAAAAATGTTAGCCAGAGAGTGGTCATGGAATTGAGGTTATAGCGTCAGTTATCAGAAACTGTGATTTCCTTCTCACGTCATTAAATTCACCATTGATTAGTTACTTTAACAGTTTATGATGTTCTATATGGTATCATTGTAATCCTTGACCATGAAAACATAGGGATAGACATAACCTTTTCTGTGTTATCATGTGTGGTTCAAGAGATATGATGCAAACTACATAATTCACTTATGGCGGAAATTAAAATGGCCACCACGAAGCATTTTTGTGATGGCTTAATTTCTGAAGATTTACGGGGCCCCAAACTATATGCGTACCAAGTTTCATGCTTTTATGAAAAGTGAACATGATTTTCACATATCATCTGGACTAATACACAGAAATCAGGGTTTTGTCATTTATATGGAGAAGGTTTTTTACAGAGTGATAACTATCAATAAGCTACCAGATTGGCAGGGTCATCATACCAAAATATAAACTAGAGACATGTAGGAAGACAAAAATACAAAAATTGCGCGGTCCCCTTAGGTGGTACCGATTTCACCATTGGCCCATGGACTAATTGCATTGTATCCTTCTCAAAACACCACTGAATTCACCAAAACACCACTGAATTCACCATTAACTATTCATGTGAACAGTTTATGATGTTGTATAGGGTGTCATTGTAATCCCTGACCATGAAAACATAGGGGTAGACATCACATTTTCTGCATTATCATGTGTGGTTCAGGAGATATGATGAAATCAGGGTTTTGTCGTTTTTTGGGGGTAGGTTTGTTTACAGAGTGATAACTATCCTTAAGCTACCAAATCGGAAGGGTTATCATACCAAAATATAAACTAGAGACATGTAGGAAGACAAAAATAACAAAATCGTGCGGTCACCTCAGGTGGTACCGATATGTCAAAATTTCAGTCTTGGCCCATGGACTAGTAGGGGCAGAATCTTCTCACGGCTTCCAATATCATTGTTATGCAGATGACACACAACTTTTTCTTTCTTTCCCCCCCTCTGACACCAGCATAGAAGCACGCCTGGCATTATGCCTCAAAGACATCGTATCTTGGATGTCTGCCCACCATCTCAAACTGAACCCCGACAAAACTGAGCTCCTCTTTCTCCCCGCAAAAGACTGTCCTCTCACTGACCTCTCAATCACCATTGAAAACACTACTGTATTGCCCTCTGAAACTGTAAAAAACCTGGGAGTAATTCTTGATAGCCAGCTATCCAGCTCCGCCTTCATTGCAGCTACTGCCCGTGCCTGTAGATTCTCTATGTACAACATCCGTAGGATTCGGTCCTCTCTCACAAATGAGGCAACTCAACTCCTGGTCCAGGCACTTGTTCTCTCCCGCCTGGACTATTGCAATGTTCTGTTGGCAGGGCTACCTGCATCTGCCATCCGACCTCTTCAGCTTATCCAAAATGCTGCAGTGCGTCTGGTGTTTAACCTACCCAAGTTCTCTCATGTCACTCCCCTCTTCCGTAAACTACACTGGCTTCCCATTCTTGCTCGCATCAAATTCAAGACACTGGTGCTGGCCTACAGGGCAGTCCACAGGACAGCCCCGGTATACCTACAATCTATGGTTAGGTTCCAACCACTGCATAGCTCCCTCCGCTCCTCCACCCGCCCTGATCGTCTCGCCCCTCCACTGCTGCGCGGACTCAGGGGTCGTGCATCTCGATCGCGTCTCTTTGACTACCTGGCGCCACAATGGTGGAATGAGCTCCCCCGTTTGGTCAGTTCGGCCGAGTCGCTGCCGATTTTTCGGCGTAGACTAAAGACTCACCTGTTCAGAATTTACCTCGGCCCTTCTGGAATTGACGTTTCATAAGTGCGATTTTTATTGTCTGCCTTTTTGTGCCACTTTGTGTTGCTTGCTATGTTTTCTTTTTAATTCTATAATTAACTCATTCACCGCCAATGACGTCTTTGACGTGTTATCAGCAATGGCCTTCCCCGCCAAGGACGTGTTTGACGTGTTTTTGTTTTTATTGGTGCAGCGCCTGCAGCAAACACTTGCCCAGCCTGTCACACAGACACAGGTCCCTGCCTTCAAAGGGTAGCCGACAGCACGCGATCAAACACATACCGCAGCTGTTGTTTTGAAATTGATGCAAGAGGAAATGCAGAGAACGGGTAACGCTTCCTTGTGCAGACAGGAGAAACATTGAAACGCCGAGCTGGAGTCGCCTTCCTCTGTGCCAGCCAGGAGAAAACGGGAGAAAGTAATCAAGAGATGTGTTTGATCATCGGAGGAATGAGGAAATGATCGATCAGTTTGCGAGGGCGGTGAGGACGTGTTGAATAGCCGAGGGGAAAACGGGAACGATCATAGATATGACAGGGAGACATGGACGAGGACGGTGTACCAGAACAAATCAAAATAAACACAGGAACAGCTAGGCAGCAGCGGGCAGAAGGCACTCACAGCAGCCCGCTGTCCTTCTCAAGAGCTCTTGGGCTGCTCGCCCTCCAGTGTTGCTCCTGGCCAATCCCAGCGCCACAGGGCGTGGTTATTGCTTATCCTATGTTGGGTTAGAAATCTAAAAGGGGGATCGTGTGTGTGTGTGTGTGTGTGTGTGTGTGTGTGTGTGTGTGTGTGTGTGTGTGTGTGTGTGTGTGTGTGTGTGTGTCTGTCTGTCTGTCTGTCTGTCTGTCTGTCGGTGTGTCTGTCTGTCTGTCTGTCTGTCTGTCTGTCTGCACACTCACACCGAGTAAACTGTATTGTTGAATGTAAAAAAAAGCACTTCATGTGTGTATATATATATATATATATATATATATATATATTTTTTTTTGTCATTTGTGTCCTAACGAATAATATTTACATGTCTGATGTCAATACAGTTCAAAATAAAAGAATTGAGAGTGAGTTATGCCTGAGATTGTGCCCTTTTACAAAAATGCTTTTTTCTCCCTTTTCTCTTCCCAGACAGGCTTTTTTGGTGAACATGGGGTGTATAAAAAGGGTTATAAGTAGAGTACAGAACATGCTAAAAGCTAACTTTCTTTTTGGGGGTGAAAGTAGAGACTTAGATCTTCATTTCGAGGTATTGGACATCACTGTAGTCCTAGTACAGAATTTACTGTGGGTCTTGAAAGATGACCAAACATTATGGAAATACTTGGCCTGTGCCAAAAATGCCAGTCAGATATTGGCAGTGAATGAGTTAATGTTGCCTATACTGTAATTAATTTGAACTTGTTGTATTTTGTTGTAAGTCGCTTTGGATAAAGGCGTCTGCTAAATGAAATAAAGTAAAGTAAAGTAAAGAATACATGAAAGCATGTTTGCCAAGATCCGTACGAATTTTGGGGACATTTAGCTGGTAGTAATCGGTTGAGCGTAAGCGGTAACTACTGTGGGCTCTACAAATATAGCCACAGAGGTACGATGGAATTAATCCAAGGATGGATTTATAGATAAACATGTACCAATGGGTGAGCCTACGTGCAGCCAGAGAGGGCCACTCAACCCTGGCATATAGGGTGCAGTGGTGAGTGAGGGCTTTACAGCCCGTGACAAACCTCAGAGCACCATGATACACAGTGTCCAGAGAATGGAGACAATAGACAGGAGCATGCATATACAACAGATCACCATAGTCAAGCACAGGGAGAGATGTGATGTCATCACATCATTAGGTAATTAGGGCAAGGGTTAATTAAAAAATCCGGCTCCATCAGGTCACCCTGTGTGCTTTTTATACCCCCTGAAATGTTCAGCCCGATCGCACATAAACGGCACGTGGCTGGCCAGAATTCTGCTGACACGCAGACACTTCTCATTCTTATTATAGGATAGGATAGTGAAGTAAATAGTTGTTCTGTTTCTCCTATTGGTTGTCTGTGCAGGTAGAGGGAGGCACACCTGGAGAGCTCTCTCTCCCGCGGTCTCCTGAAGATGTCAGATCAAATGAACTCTCTCTGGCAGAGACAGACCCCCTGGTGTGCCCTGGAGAGACAGGTCCCAGGTCACCAGGACCAGATGAGCAGAAGGTATTGCGACCATCACACACACACCTTGTATCTTGAAAATATATTGTACTTGTAGACTTTGGATTTAGATTGTGTACACTGTTGTAACTACTGCAACTTATGTATGTAGAGATTTTTGTATTAAGAGCAAATAGTATTGTTATTGTTTAATTGTTCTTGGATTTGACTTTATTTATTTATTGTTTAATTGTTCTTGGATTTGACTATTTACTGTGATTTTACCAGGGAGCAAAGGTGGCAATGGATAAACAGACGCTCTTGGAAGTGTTGGATGATTTAGAAGACGAACAGTTCAAGAGGTTCAAGTGGTTCCTGCAGCAGCCTGGCAGTCTGGGTTTCCCGGCCATCAAAAAGCGCCTGTTGGAGAAAGCAGACAGGGTGGACACAGTGGATGAGATGACCCAGACCTACACCGGAGAGACTCTGGAGGTGACCAAGAAGATTCTATTGAAGATGAAGCGGAAAGATCTAGTGGAGCGTTGGTTAAACAGCAGCTCAGAATCCAAAGGTATTGTGATAAATGATGATGTAATATGCTGCAGAGCAGCAGCATGGCTCTGTGACGGCTTTTTAATGAGCATGGCTACATGGACCAGACAAATTCATTCATTCATTATTTTAATAGGATTTGGTGACAGGAAGCAATGCTTAAAAAAACACTTATCCTTTAAAGGAGAATTTCATTATTTTTCAGCATGGACTATTTTTTTTTTAACTTTTTATGTTTAACTAACTAAATCAAGCAGAAATATTTGAAACTGATGCAGTATTGAACGAGATCCAGCTGCGCAACGGGCTGGAACAGAGGCAGGCGGGGCATCAGGGTACCATGCATCTAAAGAGCTTATTTTTGCCACACACAGGCTCATATCGTTATTATATGATACCAAGACACAGGCTCATATCGTTATCGTTATTATATGATACAGAGACACAGGCTCATATTGTTATTATATGATACAGAGACACAGGCTCTTATCGTTATTATATGATACAGAAACACAGGGCCCTATCGTTGCAAAAGCGGTAATTTTGCATTTGTTTTGTGCTCGTTTCACGCCAATTGGGGGCGTGCACAAGCGCATTTGTATTCTCCCTTCCGCGCTATTACGTCTATGCCTGTTATAATTGTACTGGACATGCATGGTGTAGGCGTGCCACATGCCAAACCAGGCGTATCCACGCAAAATGCGGGGACACAGATGGCATTCTCCTATCTTCAGCATGTGCGCAATTACTTTGCGCTAAGAGCTTGAAAAGCACCTCTTAAGCGCAAAAATACCCCGCTGCGCTTGAGTGCACCATAATCTCCGTGCAATTGCTTTTGGATACGTCATTACGCACGGACGTGCCATGCTAGGTCAAATTCTGTTGCTAAAATTGGATATTAGCAGATAATTCAGTGAAGCAATCAACTATAATTCACTGACAAACTTTTATCACATCGCAAAGAAAAAGTTGCCTTCCCTCTTATTCAAATGATTAAATTAACTATAACTGAAATAACTAAAATAATTCACTCACTGAGCCTTCCCTCAACTGTTTGAGCTCCACTGGGGAGGCCCACCTCCCACTTTGGAATCCTCTGAACTGGAGTGTTATAGTGTTCAGGCTAAAATCAGACTAAAGTAGAGTATGACAGGGCAGACTAGGCTGTAGATTAGCTAGATTCCTTGTGTGCTAGTTAGTTCCGGTTAGTCAGATTGTCTGAGCTGCTGCTCATTTGGACTGGCTGCTCTGCTGCTGGTTCCAGTGTGCCGCTGCTACCTCGGCCGCTGCAGTGAGATGGCCAGGCGGATTGAGTAGCTGCTGTTTGCCCTGGGGCTGGGCGATGAATGTCAATTTGTTTCTTGCTTATTCAGTGGCTCTTTTTGCCTGGTAAGTAAAATATATAACCTGATTGCAAAATGTTACTGTCCCTTGTGACTATTCATGACCATATCACCCAGCCACAGTATATTCTATCTGTTCTGCTCTCCTCTTCTCCTCTTTCCCTGCTGCTCTCTCAGGGGGAGGGGGAGGGGTTAGAAACAGAAAATCTCTGGAAACCACGCCCACCCCTGGATAAACATACATTACCTTTACAATTTTGGAGCCGAAATTGTAACATAGCAACGTTGGTCCAAAAACTATTGCTATTTTACAATTTGTTTGGAGATCGAGTTGTCCTACCTCCCGACCAGGTTGACACCCCCCTTTAAAAAAAATCCTGTCATCAGGATTATGGTAAAACTACTGCTGTGATTTTCATAAAATTTGGTGGAAGGGTGTAACGTGGGCCAAGGAAGAAACTACTACATCTTGGAGCGAACCAGCAATAATAGCAGATGATCGGCCTTAAGGCGGGGAGGTCTGCGCTCTCAGAGTGCCCTTCTACTCTGAGGAAGTGCAGCACAGGTGGCTCAGCCAGAGAGAGAGAGAGAGACAGAGAGAGACAGAGAGAGAGATGCAGGACTGAGAACCGTGCATAGCTCCCCTCTTCACACTGCAGACTCAGAGCTCAGAGAGAGCTGTGAGTATTCCCAGTAACCTAGTAGCAATAATAATACCAATGGGAAGATCTGAACAATATAATGCGAAGGTGGGCCTGCAACTTTGCACAATGCTTTCTGTTGTTTGCACAAGTGAAGACAGATTAAGCCTCAAATCTTTCTCAGCAGCATCCAGTCTTTGCAGATATTTAGTCTTCACTGCTGTAAGAGCAGGGAAACCAGCCTCACACAGATTAACCATTTTGGTAACACTTTACAATAACAGTAGATTAATTAAGGGTTAGTTAATGCTTAATACATTAATTAACAGTCAACTAATGTGTCTCATCATTATTTACTGGTGTTCATGTTAACTATTAAGTTCTACATTATTTAATACTTTTAGGTTGCTAATGTTAGTTAGGGTTAGAGTTAATTAAGCCTAAGGGTGCATTCACACCTATCTCGTTTGGAGCAGTTGTTCCGAAACAGAGAGCGTTTTCCCCCTTTTTGCGGTTTGTTTGGGGGAGTGTGAACACAGCAATCGCACTCGGATGCGGGACGAAACAAGCGGACCGAGATCGCCAAGAAAGGGTGGTCTCGGTCCGCTTCCAAACTGGTGCGGTTCGTTTGTGGTGAGAACGTGATCCGACCTCGATCCGACACAAAGCAGGAAACAGAGCGCATTTTTGGATAAAACAGCTGCCGTAGCCAGCTGCACTGTGCATAATGGCCTGAAAAACTAGCATTTTTATCGTTTATCGATCATCTTACCTCTGGTCTCCATTAAATAACAAGTCATGGTAATCAGAGCTAGCCTTCTTTGTGATAAGATTGTCTGGTTCAGTCAGACAATCAGACTGATTGCATGTATTCCTTGAAATGTCTGTAGGCTATTATTAAATTATTTATTAATATTTTATTCCTGACAGGACAGGTGTTCATATAGGCCCCATCTTCCCACTGGCCTTAGGCGCTAAAACTGGCGTTAAACGCAATAAAAACGCGCCTTGCGCGATTGCCTCGGGAAGATAGCATCATGGTTTTAGGCCCCGAAATGCGCTTTACGCCGAAGAGGCGTGGCGCAGTGCCAGAATAGGCCAGAATGGGCGTTTCGGCCTTAAATACCGGCCTAACGTCCCCCCTGGCGTTAATTTAGCGTTTAGCGCTTTTCAAAACCAGGCCTTATTCAGTGCGCCAGAGATATGCAGCTCTCCTCTGCCATCTCACTCTCTCTCCCCCTCTCTCTCTCTCTCTCACTCCCGCTTTCTCACACATCAAACAGGCACAATGACCGAACATTCTAGAACATTCTTTTCACTTTGATCTTGCTATAGTGTAGCGTATTTACATGCTTGTTTACTGCACTTTTTTTTTGTGATCAAATATATATATATTTTTTTCTTTCAGGGGAGCAAGATATTGACATCTATTATACAAGTATATGTAGATACATGTGTGGGCATGAAGACACACAGGCACATTATGCAAGTTTTAACTCGCTCGCTCTCTGTATACGGACTGTTACAGAAGTAGCACACTATCAAATCACAGGTTGTTAAAGCATTATATTAACAAGCAAACACAAACAAACATCTCACCCTCTCATCTCTTTTAGCTTATTATATGCATCAGCCCATTGTATGATAGTGCTCTCAGTTGCACCATGCATTCTGGCCACAGATAGCTCAATAACAATTATATCAAGATACGAGTTCAACCATTGTGTGCGTGTAAGTGTTTTTTTCTCTGCTGATTCTTGTAGTTTGGGGGTACCTATTCAAAATACAGGAGGGTGCCCGGTGAGTACCCTTGAGCATTTTCAGATATTAACCCCTTAATTGCCAAAATTCCAGAAAAATAGGGATTTATGGGATTTCATGCAAAATACTCAAATCAAATGCATCTAATTAGTTTTTTCCAATGTCTATTCATAAAGGAGGTCATGTACAATGTATTTCATTCCACATTACATAATATTAACCCTTTTAGGCCGTGCCAGCAAAACAAACGGTTTATGACAATAGGGGTTGTGCTGGATGAGAACATCCATTGAGCCTTTGCTCATTGGCATGTAGAAATTCAGAGTAGATGATACACATTGGGAGGTGTGAAGGGCAGATTTTGCTGCTGATGGTCTGATGGTAGTTAACACGTTCACTGCCATTGACGAGATATCTCGGCTTACAAAATCCAACGGTTGACTGCCAATGACGAGATATCTCGGCTTAAATTTTTTTTTTTTTTTTTTGAGGGTGGGACGTGGATCAACGCTCCCCACATCTCCTATAAAAATATTGGAGCTACCGAACGTGTACAACCCATTCCACCGACCCACTAAGTGGCGACAGTGCTCTCCACACTAGAGGAAGGCAAGCAAAAAGCAGTGTGAGGAAGCCATTCTCATGAAAATGGATTGGCGAAAACGCTTTCGCGCTTGGGAGCTGGCGGTGGGGTTTTGCAAATTTGCATAATAGATTACGGGTGGAACACACTTTGAAACACGCAGCATAAATAAGACCAGAATCGCAAAAGCTTCATCAAAGCTCTCAACCGAAACTCCAAGAAACGAGCGAGCCCATCCAGACTTGCACAGCGGCCGCCAGCAGACAGGCACAGCAGCAGCAAAGCAGTGAGCCTGGTGACGCGAGGTTACAGCAGCAACAGAAACGAGCTTGTGACACGCCCGCTGCAGCCAAGAAGAACACACACGGAGGGAGGAGTTTGAAGGAGAGGGGTGTTTCCTGCTGTTATGGAGGAAATTACTGTTCAAAACTATTGTTTAGATGTCTGACGTCTTACTGATGCCAAAAATGAATGGTTAAAGTGACTGTTCTATCGAATTTCACAAAAAGCCGTTTATCTCAGAATAAATTTTCAGACGCTGAAACCATGCTGTATTCAACTGCTAATGCTTACATAACTACTAACTCTACAAACTAACTCTTTTAGACAGAGAAAGCACACATTCTATTAGTTCTTTTGAGATATTGTGTGTTCACAAAATCCTAACAGAAACGAATCCTCGGCTCTTGAAAGATGAGCCAGAATCCTCAAAAAAAAACCTTGGCAGAAGCTAACTACAGTATTGAAAAACGGCTGGCAGTGAATGTGTTAAGCCTATTTGGATCTTGAACGTCCAACCCTGAAACATGCACAGAACATTGTGCATGGCAAACCATGCACTTTACAGTTGCACTTATTGGAGTTAAAAGGGTTTTGCAGCCACACTTGATCATCTCCAAAATGTAGTCTGGGACAAGTTTGCAATCTTCCGGTAGAGTGGGTGGGCTCAGTGACCTGTTACATGTATTTTTTTTCCATCCAAATGCCTCAGTGTTCAATGCTAGTCGCATATTTACATTGATATTTCAATATATTGCTTGAAAGTGGGCCCTCTTAACATTCTCAATGAATGCTTCATTCGCTGGCGGTAGAGCAGCTAAGTTTGGAGCAGACATGTGTCCTTTCCCATTATTTTCCTCCCAGACAAGTAGCCTTGTGTGTGAGATGTCTGTGCTCTCCTTTATACCAGAACAGGCTGAGATGAAGGCAGTGGCTTGGTCGGGGACCTGCTGGAACGGTGCATCCACATTGCTAATAGCAGATAGTTTGTAAAGTTTTGAGGACTTTGATGACAGAGCCTTTTCCCAACCCATAGTAAGATGCTACAGTGTCACATCCCAATATGGCATGGGCTGGTAAAAGGTTCTTCACAATTTGTGAAGGCTTGGCCAGTGTTGACTTGATGTCCACTATTGCCCTTTCCTTGTGGGGTGATTCAATAATGTGTGGTGTACATCCAGTCCTTCCTGATGGTAATGGTGAAGGAGTAGGATGAACACATCTGTGTCATCAGAAACCACCGAGATTTGATGGGCTTCTCCAGCACACCTCAGGTCCTTTTGGACAATGATGGTGTCAGTTTCTTCCTGTTGATTTTATATATCATATTGGCTCCTCCTTTCTTCCAACCTGATCTCAATGGGGCATGGCTCCTCCCCTGTCACCACCAACTTGTGTTTGCTTGTCCTCTGTAGATGGAAAAGCTGGGTTCCTGGGTCAGTTCCTCACATAAGAGCTAAGATATGGTGTTTCTAGCTGACCCCCGTCTCTGTGACATCTCAGGTGATGGACTTGATACAGTACTGTAATCAGAGTAGCTGCCGAAGATGAGGTAGGCGTCACTGTCTGATAGGTATGAATGCAGCCGTGTCTTATCATTTTTGATGAAATCGGCTATGGTGCCATCAGCTGGCCAGTGGATGTCCAAAGAAGGGCTGATCCATCAATGACACTGGCATTCCTCCTGGAGATTTTGACTTGGAATGACTTCTTCAGTGTAGACTTGGATTTACAAATTTGCATTCCGTCCTCGTCCTCCCAAGACAACAGTGTAATTACCCTTGAATTGATGGCATTTAGGTCATAAATTGTGGAGTTGTCAAATTGGATTGATTTGGTTGTTGTCATTGTCTTTACTTTGTTTGAGATGGTGTTGTAAAATCCCTCTGGCCAGGTCTTCTCAAAATCTTCTAACATTGCCTCCCCAATCATTACGGCACTGTCACTGGTGGGGTGATCTTGATGTTCACAATGCTTTTGCCCCTGGATGTTCGTTGGGATCCAATGGATGGAGGCAGGTTTCCAGTTTCTGACAAAGTCCAGCCCTGTCCTTGACTTTGGCATCTGCTTAAGCCATGGCTTTAGCCTCCTCCTTGTGATAGAGATGAACCTTTGTTGTATCTGTCTCATCCTCTTCCATCTCCTTCATGTCTGACTCAATCTTGCAGCATATGTGGTGGCTCAGGGCCCAGATCTTCAGTGCCTCTGGCTTCATGGTTATTCCAATGATCCCTCCATCACTGTGGCCATACCTCATGAAAGTAGTTATGAACTGGTTGATCCACAGGCCATTCCATATTCCACTAATGTGTCACATCACATGCTGCCCCTGGAGAAAATTCCTTTGTGGAGGAAGCTTCTCCATGGAACGAAGATAGTAGAGGCCATACCAGACATGGTTGACATGGCCAGCTGCAAAGTAGTAGGTAAGCATCTTCTGGAATGTGGTCAGATGGAGAAGCCAGTCACCCTCACGTTCAGCCCAGATGTATGACATCAGCATCAGCATCATTGGATTCACCAAGACCTAAACCCAAAGTTTGGCTGTTCTGGTCTGACTCACAATCTGATCCATAAGGCTCTCATCAGGTCATCTGCTTTCTGGAAATGTCCTACCGGAACTCCAGAGAGCCCACTATCAGCCATCAGTGAACATAAAGCCCCAACAAAACTCATCAATGCGTGCATACCCCCAAGACACTTTAAGCAGCGCAGCCACATCTATAAGTGACATGTGTGTCTGAGGCGAGATATGCGTGAGCCGAGATGCAGTGTCCCAGCCATTTTGAGTGGGGTGGCCCAGGTGGGGCACATACTCAAGCAAGGGTGGCACTGATTGCGGCATTTAAGAAGGATGTAGAAAGGTTTTCCCTCGCCAAAATTTAGCCTAACGTCACTCTAGCTTAAAAATGAGCCCGCTACAGCCTCTGAAAGACGGTATTGTTGGCCAGCACCCTCAGGATTTTGGGGTGGCCAAGGCCACTCCCTAGAAACTCCCCTGCTGAGATGTGTGCACAGGATTTGAACAGTGCACCTAGACCATCCCCCCCCCCCCCCCACTGGCTGTACAAGGAATTGAGAGTGGAGACAGAAAGTGCCATGGCTCAAAGCCGGTGAAACATGCACGCACGCGCACATGCACGCACACACACAGTGCCAGAGAGAGGAGAAGGGTCTGACTTGCGCAAACCTGCACCGCTTCAACACCTAGGATTGATTTATCAGACTAAAAGTCCTCTGCTAATTTCATGTTTTTATTGGGCGGCGGGGGGGGGGGGGGGGGGGCACATGGCGGGGGGATAAAATAGGCTACATTATACATGACCTCATTGGTCCTTTATGAATAAACATTGGAGAAAGCAAATTTTATGCATTTGATTTGAGGATTTTGCATGAAATCTCATAAATCCCTATTTTTAAGGGGATTTTGGCACTTTAGGGGTTAATATCTAAAAATGCTCAAGGGTGCTCACCGGGCACCCTCCTGTATTTTGAATAGGTACCCCCAAACTACAAGAATCAGCAGAGAAAAAAACTTTATCCAACGAAACAAGGTTCATCAAAAAAACAGCCTTTGGCTCCCGGACTAAAGGTCACACAGTGGGGAAGAAATCATTTTCATTGTGTGGCATTTTCTTGGGGTAAGATAGGTTCTATGACTAAAGTTTACGTGTATCTGTTGATGATCAGGGTTCTTAGAGGATTCCACCACTGACCCCCATACTTTGTTCCATAGAATAGATTCATCATCAATAGGAAGATTCAGGTCCCTAGACCATACTTGTTGAACTTGCAAGGGTTTATAAGAAGACAAAGACAACAAAGAATACAATGCAGATACTAAGCTCTTGGTTTGACCTTCGTTATCTAAAATGTTATGTAAAACGTGAGGAGTGGGTTGTGTGTTCCAAGGCACACCATATGCCCTCATAGAAGACCTTAACTGAAGATACAGAAAAAAAGAGAAACCAGGCAGGTTATATGCATTACGTAAATCATCAAAAGTGCGGAGACCATTTTCACCAAAAATGTCTTTAAAGACATGTATGCCTCTATCACTCCAAGCAGAAAAAGAAAAGGGTGCGTTCCCAGTAAGTAGTGAGTGGTTATTAAAAATTGGGCTATTCAAATGCCATTTTTGAGCCATTTTAGATATTTTCTCTGCTGCTCGCCACACAGTGAGAAGGTAGGATATTATAGGCCCTAGATGTAGCTTAGCTCGTTTAAGTGGAATAGCTGCATGAACCAGATCTTGTAGCCTGTGGGGGGAGGCAAGCCTCTCCTCCACAGGTCTCCAAGAGGCTGATGAGTTCAAATTGAACCATGTTGAGAGGGGACGAAGTACAAATGACCAGAAATAGTATTTAAAATTTGGGATGGAAAGACCACCCTCAGATCTGTGCCGTTGCAGGGTAGACATCTTGAGCCGGGGACGCCCTCCCCCCCATATGAATTTGGAGACAAGTGAGTGTACTTTGTCCCAATAATTAGTGGGAGGAGGTAAAGGTAATATAGATGAAAAGAAACCCGAGGCAAGATGTCCATCTTAATAATAGAGATTGATTGATTGATTTTGTTTATTTATTAAGGTGTCATGCACATTGTTGTGCCCAGCCCACATGGGCTTACAGGACACACAGAGAATACAGCAGTAAGAGCAATGTATAAAACAATACAATAAAAACGTCACAGCTACCATCTAAGTACACACGTCTTTGCGGCCAACATTTCATCAAAGGTAAGCTCAAGTAACGTTACAATAATGATTAAAATACCCCGTTAACGTTACTTGAGCTTACCTTTGATGAAATGTTGGCCGCAAAGACGGTTAGTGCAACCGATAGCACAACAGGTAATCGGCATTTTGGCTGAACAAACACAGCGTGAGAAACTAGTCGACTCGGCGGGCAGCGGAATGAACAAGTTTTTTTTGACCGTCAGGTGGGCGTTCCCGGCAGCATGTAACGCCCCTTGAAAGCTATGAATAGAACCAAAGTTAAATACAAAAGAGCTCCTCTCTTTTGATGTGGGTCTAAAATGTACTATTTGTGTATTGTCTTGATTCACCAAAAGTCTCCATTTCGTGCACCAATCAGCAACAATGTTCAGCATGATCTGCATGTCGTTTTCATGCTCAGCGAGCAAGACTATATCATCTGCGTACAGTAATATGCTCACAATCTGGTCGTCAATTTTAATTCCCCTGTTGCATGCCTTAATTTGAAGGGCTAAATCATTGACAAAGATTGAAAATAGGGTTGGGGACATAACATCCCCTTGTTTGACGCCGGATTGTTGGGGGAACCATCCAGTAAAATATTCGTTAAGTTGAACACGAGCTACAGGTGCTTGGTAAAGAGACTTAATGGCATAATAGAATTTCCTATTGACCCCGCAGTCTAACAACCTATATAGAAGAAGATCTCTATTTATCCAGTCGAATGCCTTCTGGAAGTCAATAAAGCAAACAAAAGACGACGTCCTTTCCTTAATTCGTGCACGTACAATAGAGCTGACTGTATATATATGATCAATACAGCCTCTGGCTTTCCTAAATCCATTTTGCTCATCCACAAGCACCCCTGTCCTCTCAAGATGTTCGGTAAGTCTACTATTTAATAATGAGGAATACAATTTATATACACAACTAAGAAGACTTATACCCCTATAGCTAAGAGGCAGCTTGGGGTAATTTTTTTATGATTTCGGAATAGGTATAATAATGCTTTTGTGCCACTGGGTCGGAATGGTGCCACTATCGAAACAAAACTGAAATAACTCACATAAAACATTAAAAAGCCGCTTTTTTCGTTTTGCATTTTACTATTGCATTTTTTATCTCGTCCATAGACAAATTTACATTTAGGTACTTATTACAACTGTTTAAATTAGTAATCATATTATTTTCCATTACTTCTTTTCTGTTAGTTATTTCCAACAAAAAAGTTTTGTCGAAAGAATGATTACAGACAGAAAACAAATCGGCAAAATCCTTCTCCCACTTTAGTAGTACCACTCCTAAAGCAGAGCTACAGCCACCGTTTTCTAATGTTACCTCCATAGGTATCCTATTTGCTTTTCTAGGGCCTAATCTATTAATTTCCTTCCAGAACTGTTGAGGATTATGAGTTTGCAGGTGGTCGATATGTAATGAAAGGCCTCTATCAAATTTGCGCTTTACGGTGCGCAACCTTTTATCAAATTTGGCTTGCTTTTCTTTAAAATTTACTCTCAGCTCCTCCCTCCGTTTTTTATCTGTACATTTTAAAAACAGTTTCTCAGCTTTTCTTACATTAACCCACAAATTCTGTAGTTCGGGGTTCCAGTAAGGTTTGTAAGCTTTTCTAAAACCCTTATGGTTATTACATTTCTTTCTGGTACAGTTGTTCAAAGCAGAGTAGATACATCCGCACAGATTATCGTACCAGGCGTCCAGACCCTTTTGGTTGCCTTTAGTGCAGCCCAGTTGTTTGATGAGGTCCCCCAGCATGGTATTGTATTGGCTAGAGGCTAAAAAAGAATCTGGAAGTTGCCTCACTGGTGCAGATATAGACACGGGTCCGCAGTGAGTGAGGGAGGTGTGACCACCTGTCTAGGTCCGCCTCTATACGTTTAAAAATGCCATTAAAATTATTGGTAGTGATGTTGGCTAGGGATGGATAGTCTTCAATCCCTAAGTATTTAAAGCTGTTCACTACAGGGATGTGAGAGGGAAGTGATGCCGGGTCAAATGTTGAGTTAAGGGCAAAAACGAGGATTTTAACCAATTGATTTTATAACCAGATAAAGTACTAAAATCTCTGAAGGTCTCTAGAATGTGTGTGACAGAATGGGCTGCATTATCTATAAACAACAATATATCATCTGCATACAAGGCAAGGTGGTGACTAGTGTCATTAAATTTGATAGGTGAGATGAGAGGGTGTTGTCTAATTGTCTGAGCTAGAGGTTCTAGCAAAAGAGCGAATAAAAATGGAGAAAAAGGACAGCCTTGACGGCAAGAATGTAAGATGGGAAATTGAGTGGAGATGTTATTGCCTGTGACAATCATAGTAGAGGGGTTACCATAAAGTACCTGAGTGAGTTTTATAAAATCTGAATCAAAACCAAACCTCTCAAGAACCATCCATAAATAGTCCCATTCTAGCCGATCAAATGCTTTCTCGGCATCTAAAGATAAAACAGCACAGGGTGAGTCGATGTTTCTGGCGGTGCCGCGTCTATGTGCCGACAGGCCGCAGTGCCAACAGGTCGCAATGTCGATAGCCCACAAGCAGAACCAGCTGAGCGAGGCGGCGTGCAGCGTGTCGGTGGAGCTAACCTCTCCCAGCCCCCACGCCAAACCTAACCTCCCCCCATGCCTAAACCTAACCTCCCCCAGACCCTAACCCAAAACCTAACCTCTCCCAGCCCCCACGCCAAACATAATCTCCCCCCATGCCTAAACCTAACCTCCCCCAGACCCCAAAACCTAACCTCTCCCAACCCCACGCCTAAACCTAAGGTCGGCATTGCGGGTGGTCGGCATTGCGGGTGGTCGGCATAGCGGGTGGACCCCGTTTCTGGCAGCATGGATAACATGCAACAGGCGATGCATGTTGTCTGATGCTAGTCGGGTTCTTATGAAACCTGTCTGATCATCGTGATCTAGATTTGTCATATGCGATTCTACCCGGGTGGCTAATACTCTTGCATATATTTTAATTTCTGTATTCAAAATGGACAAAGGTCTATAGTTACTACACAATGTGGGGTCCTTATTAGGTTTAGGTAACACAGCTATTATGGCAGAGTTAGCATCCCTGATAAAAGAGCCGTTTTCAATAGAGGAAAGAATCATCTCCAAAAGAAGTTGCCCAAGTTCATTCCAAAAAGTAACATAAAACTCTATATTTGAATATTTATTGTTTTTCTGCAATCTCAGTGCAAGACGGTGACTGGGTCTGGCCCCATTGGAATAGTAATTCCTTCTTCTTCTGTGAATTTGAAATTCTGCTCTAGACCTCAAGAGGGAGTTTAGGTCCGTCCTGACTGAATCCATTGCTTTTTTCCTTTCTTCTGAGAAACCCAAATTTAGTTGTTCGGTAACACTTTATTTTAAGGTACACATATTAACCACTAACTAGCTGCTTATTAGCATGTATATTAGTAGCATATTAGCTGTTTATTAGCCATTATAAAGCACTTATTAATGGCTTATTCTGCATGATCATATTCGACAACTAGTAGGCCATTAACTACGAGTTTTCCCTCAATAACCTCCTAATTACTGCTTATTGATAGTAAATAAGCAAGTTGTTGTGCATGAATTATGATCCTAATAGGCTTTGCTCAGTATGGGCATTATAAGGTGGTAATACCACAATAATAGTTATTCTTTGTTAATAACTCTTAATAAATATGGTCTATTCCATTTAAGAAAACACAAAACTACAAGTGTTACTAGTGTCCAATTAACTCCAAACTAAGTCTTAACACATTCACTGCCAGCTGTTTTTTTTTTACTGTAGGTAGCTTCTGCCAGAGGGTTTTTTTGAGGATTCTGGCTCATCTTTCAAGACCTGAGGATTCTTTTCTGCTAAGATTTTGTGAACACAAAATATCTAAAAAGAACTAATAGAATGTGTGCTTTCTCTGTCTAAAAGAGTTAGTTTGTAGAGTTAGTAGTTATGTAGGCATTAGCACTTGAATACAGCATGGTTTCAGCGTCTGAAAATTTAAGCTGAGATAAATAGCTTTTTGTGAAATTCGATAGAACAGTCACTTTAACCATTCATTTTTGGCATCAGTAAGACGTCAGACATCTAAACAATAGTTTTGAACAGTAATTTCCTCCATAACAGCAGGAAACACCCCTCTCCTTCAAACTCCTCCCTCCGTGTGTGTCTTCTTGGCTGCAGCGGGCGTGTCACAAGCTCGTTTCTGTTGCTGCTGCTGCTGTGCCTGTCTGCTGGCGGCCGCTGGGCAAGTCTGGATGGGCTCGCTCGTTTCTTGGAGTTTCGGTTGAGAGCTTTGATGAAGCTTTTGCGATTCTGGTCTTATTTATGCTGCGTGTTTCAAAGTGTGTTCCACCCGTAATCTATTATGCAAATTTGCAATCCCTCACCGCCAGCAATCAGCGCGAAAGCGAAAGCGTTTTCGCCAATCCATTCTACAGTATGAGAATGGTTTCATCGCGCGTTCCCCTGCAGTTTTGGCTCTGCTTTTTCTAGTCTGGGAGAGCACTGTCGCCACTTAGTGGGTCGGTGGAATGGGTTGTACATGTTCGGTGGCTCCAATATTTATATAAGAGATGTAAAAGGGTTAGATGCACATCCCACGGTCCAAAAAAAAAAATTCATTTTTTTGACGTATTAACACGTCATTGGCAGTCAACCGTTGGATTTTTTTGGACGTATTAACACGTCATTGGCAGTGAACGTGTTAATAACTCAGAATATGTTCCCCAATCTAAAGTGAGGTCTTATTCATAACTAATTCACGAGTAGTTTGACACTTATTAACCCAAACAGGTTCCCTAATCTAAAGTTGCCTCCTCTTCATAGTTAGTAAGTCGACTACAACACAAAACTACTACAATTAACAGACACTATTCGGTATATGGTTACACCTTGAAAGTTTGTTAGGTCTGTGATTCAAATGTCTATTCCCATTCAGTGGTAGAGGAACAAAGATACATTGCTAGCATTTAAGCACAAGACTTTAGATGAAAACGGCTTTAAGATAATGAAAAACGGTAGATTCAATGTGTCAATTTTTTTGACTGGTAGTCAACTTGCTATCTGCAACTACATTTCACACAGGCTTCATACTGGATATTTTTTCCTGATGTCATGTAAAAGCATTCCAAGTGGTCCATTTATGTGCTGGTTTCCACGCCAGTAAGTCCACTCAATTACATCCAAGTGATCTTTCAACATACTTTCTGTGCGGTTCCCTCTTAGTCTCCAGATTGTTGACTTGAAAACCCCCCAAAGTCTCTCCAGGTTGTATGTGCACCAGTAACAGGGTCAACAAAAAATTCTCGATAGTTGACGGTCAGGTGATTGTACCCTTCGTCCTGAAGACGGCGGTAAGACCTCCATCCAAATTGCAATGATTTTATTTTATTGTATTTTATGGCACTTTATGGCACTTTAGACTTTTAGTCTTGTCAGTAACTGTTTACTATCCCATGCCCTGTGCTGCTGCCTGGCCTGTCATCAGATATGGTATTTAAGGTGCTACTGTAAATGATTTAAATCTGTGTGATCCTTTACACCTAAAAGCTCTTGTCAGTATCTATAAATCTGTTCTTTAATGTTTTAAAAAGTGGTCCATTAAAAAGGAGATATTTCTACTTGTGTTGACTTTGTTCCTCTACCACTGAATGGGAATAGACATTTGAATCACAGACCTAACAAACTTTTAAGGTGTAACCATATACCGAATAGTGTCTGTTAATTGTATAGTTTTGTGTTGTAGTCAACTTACCAACTATGAAGAGGAGGCAACTTTATATTAGGGAACCTGTTTGGGTTAATAAGTGTCAAACTACTAATGAAGTAATTATGAATAAGACCTCACTTTAGATTGGCGAACATATTCTGAGTTATAAAGACTTAGTTTGGAGTTAATTGGACACTAGTAACACTTGTAGTTTTGTGTTTTCTTAAATGGAATAGACCATATTTATTAAGAGTTATTAACAAAGAATAACTATTATTGTGGTATTACCACCTTATAATGCCCATACTGAGCAAAGCCTATTAGGATCATAATTCATGCACAACAACTTGCTTATTTACTATCAATAAGCAGTAATTAGGAGGTTATTGAGGGAAAACTCGTAGTTAATGGCCTACTAGTTGTCGAATATGATCATGCAGAATAAGCCATTAATAAGTGCTTTATAATGGCTAATAAACAGCTAATATGCTACTAATATGCATGCTAATAAGCAGCTAGTTAGTGGTTAATAAGTGTACCTTAAAATAAAGTGTTACCAGTTCTTCTTCCAAATTCTGCCGTTTTAATTCAAGTTCTGATAATTCACCCAATCTAGCCCTATTAAGGTTAGAAGAGAAAAATAATAATACAACCTAATACAACCTTTGATTGCATACCAAAGTATGCATGGATCCTCAACAGATCCAGCATTTTCAGACAGAAATGTATTAAGTTCAGTTTTTAAGTATTCACAAAAATCATTGTTTTTAAGTAAAGTTATATTAAAGCGCCATCTTGTGGCGCTAACGGGTGTGTCTGAGGGTTAATTTCGCAACAACTACTCCATAGTCAGACAGTGAATTAGGAAGAATATTTACATCATGAAGCTGTGATATAGCAGTTGGAGAAGCTAGTAAGTAATATATTCTAGAATATGTTTTGTGCCTATTAGAGTAAAAACTGTCTTGAAGAAGGATTAATTGCATGAAATAGGTCAGTCAGGCTGAAATCTGATATGAGACCTTGGAAAGCAGCTGTTCCGAGACTATGAGAATGTTGGTCCCCATGAGAACGATCGAGCACTGGGTTCAAAGTAGCGTTCATATCTGCGCCTATGATAAGAGCAAAATTTTGCAGATCTGATAAAGGTTCTGTGACTTTCTTATAGAAATCTGGTTCAAAATAATTTGAATATTTTCAAAAAGAGATCTATTCCTCCCCAAACATGGGTCGCCACAACCCCAGCAAACAAACAAAATAAAAACACAAAAGTCGGCCACCCAAAAAAGCCCATTACATTGACTTAAAGCAATGTCCCCACCCATAACACGTAGTCCACCTGACACTGGGGAAGCGGGCTATGCACAGTCACTCACCGCTCATTCCCCTGCAGGTAAGAAGATAACCTCTTAGAAAGGAAAAAGGAAAAACAAAAATATATATGTATATATACGACATTATTTACTTTTTTAGTAATAATAATATGGACATTAAATTATAATGAGGTTATAAATGTAGTTTGACCCTATCCCATAATAACATAATGATATACAATTAGGATACTGTTCTCACCACTGTATAGAGAGCGTCTCGAGCATGATGAGAGAGACAAAAGGAAGGAAAAAAAAAGGGATAATGAAAGTCGTCAAACATCAAAGATGATAACAGCAGCTGTAGGGAGCTGCTCAGACATCGAGGCGCGCTCCGTCGACTCCATCGGTGTTCAGAAAGTCCTTGGCCTCCGTGGCATCCTCAAACAGGTGTTGTTCAGCGCCGCGGGACAGCTTCAACCTTGCTGGGTAGAGCAAGAAGGCTTGGAAGCCCTGTTTCCTGGCAGCATCCATCACGTCAGAGAAGGCTCGGCATCGAGTGACGGTGTAGTTGCTGTAGTCAGCGGTGAAGCGAATATTCCTGTCATTGATCTTCAGAGGGAGGTCCTTGTCCCTGGCAGCCTTGAGGATGCGATCACGGTCAGTGAAGCGAAGCATCTTGCAGATAATTGTGCGCGGTCCTCTGGCGCCCTCGCGGGACAGGCCGATGCGGTGAGCTGGCATGATCTCAAACTTTTCACAGGCAAGTGCAGGGAACCACTTGGGGATAGTTGAGTTGATATATTGTAGCATATTGTTGTTCTCAGTACGTTCAGGAATGCCGATGATACAGATATTATCTCGGCGTGACCGGTCTTCTTGTTGAGCCAAAGCAGCTTCCAGTTCATTATATTTACCCATGGCTGTGGATTCAACTTTCGTAATTTGGTTATGGAGTTTGGAGCACTCATGGTTCAATTTCTTGATATCTGCTGTACATACTGAAATGTCTGACTGAATCTGGTCCAGTCTTCCAACAAAAGTTGTGAACTGTGCCTCGATAAATGAGCGTTGGTCTTTAAGGCTTGTTCAATGAAAGCGGCTAGCTTGTTATCTGCAGCTGCACCTGGTACGGCCACGCCGAGTTCGTCCGCTGGCATATCTTCTTCTTGTTGTTCTCGTTGTTGCTTCGTTCTGTTTCGTGTCGCTGTTGCAGGCATTGAACAATGAAGTGTTCGGCAACAAGGTGAAGTTATTTTAGTTGGAGAACAGTGTCTATGAACAGGATAGTTAAGTAAGAAAAGGAGAGTAGAGCGAGAGTGAGCGTGCTACGCAGCCATCTTGCCTGCAGGGCCTTGTTTACTGCACTTATCAAATGAGCACGGTGTGAATAATTCTACGCTTAAAAGGCGTCGTTATAATGCTTGAGGCCTCGTGTAGTGCCGACAGGAGAATAGGCAGTGCACCGGTCCACGCCCACTAATATGCGCTGCGCCTGGCGATAAGCGCTCATTTAAGGCCGGTGGGACGATAGAGGCCATAGCCTATGTGTCGGCTAATCCTCTGAAGTCTCCGTGATAGTAATAGCAGAAGTTGCGAGGGTCTTTGATCTTCTATCTCCAAATTCCCGATAGCCTAAATACATAATAAAATAATAAAATAATAACTTTCTCACTGTCTCTCTCTCTCTCCCTCCCGATGCCACCCTCTTTCTTTCTCTCTCTCTCCTTGCACGCCCGACGTAGCCTACAATGTAGGTCTAATAAAACACATTAGTATTAGTATAATCATATACAATCTCTGGGAATTATTTTTTCTATCCCAGGAGGCTATTAGCCTGCCAGAGTGTCTCCTGGCCAATCCAGGAGGCTTGGCAATACTATTTGGATCGTTTGATTTGTGGCTGTGTGAACACAAACGAACCAAGGCACAAATGCAACAATTGTATCAATTAAGCCCCGGAATCGGAACAAAGCAAATGACCCAGAGGTGTGAATACACCCTAAGGGTTAGTTAAAGGTCCTATCCATAAGTTTGGCTGGAAAATAAATGTTCACAATGTGTTTTCTATTACCAATGAGTGAATGCGCCGTTCCGTAACTTAAAAAAGTTAGCCCAGCCACGTCTCTCTGCGTTCACCCATTGCAAAGATATTGCAGGATTTTCATGCTGGCCACGGGTTATACTTTCCCGGCAAATTTTGCGGATGTGACGTTCTGCGCATTCACAAGCCTGTCTCTTGGCTCCGGCGGAAATACCAACAAAGAAGACGGCTAACAGGAAGTGGCTAACGTAACAACACAGACTCCAGCAAAAAGTCCACACACACAAAAAGAAATAAATATGTATCTAGTGATGCCCGTCTGGCCAGACAGCAGCAATGTGACCGACATCGGGGGGAAATAGAGTCGGGGCTGTGTTTTCGGTTCATGGAGGGACCTTGCTGCTTGTAGCTGCAGTAATGTGGTTTCGACCAGATAACGTTAGCTGCTTGCTAATGGATTTACCACCTGGTCAGAAACGCCGCTAACATTACCGTCTTGTGTGAAGTAATGCAACAGTCGCAAATATGCCTAACATTACCGTTATGCTTATGTTCATGGAACATTATTGTTTGACTGCAGTTAGCTGCGGTGGTAAGACTGCCTATTATAACGTTAGCTTGATGCTATACGCGGCTAACTAATGGATTAGCTATATTTATAGAAATTACCACCCAGCCCCACTAATAACGTTACCGTCTTGTGTTGATAATGAATGTAACAGTCGTAAATATGTCTAACATTACTGTTATGCTTATGGAATATTGTTTGGCTGTTCAGTTTGGTCAACTATTATATGGTACCGGGGGAGAAGGCTGTGACTGCAGTTAGCTGCAGTGAGACTGCACATTATTATAATGTGCAGTAATAGTTAGAACTTACGGATAGGACCTTTAAGTGTTACAGGTTTGGTAGAATAGCTCTACTAAGCTCGGGTCTAGGGGCAACAAATGGCACTGAACCCCGCAACATCAAAACACGCAGGCTGTCATTAAAGGATGGGCGTGTAGCTCACCTGAGGAAACTGGCATGTTCGGGCTCAGGTGTTGTGTTGGCCTCCCCTGGACAGCCTAGCCGGTGGAGTGGATAGTGTTCAGTGTCGAGACACTATCCCGTTCATGACACACAACATAACTTACAAATAACATAAGGAAAAAGGAAAGGGGGGAATGCGCACAAGATACCGTCCATCCTCTTCTGTGTCGACACGTAAAGAGCTCGCGATCGTAGCTTCCGGGCACGTTATATCCGTTCCCGTAACAGCACTTCCTGAGCTAACACCCTCCTCCATAATGACAGCCACAAAATAAGAAAGATAATGCAAGACCTGCAAACCATCAATACCACTATATCTATGGGAGAGGGTAGCGAACTCTAACATAAGCATTATCAAGCATTAATTGACTGTTAATTAATGTACCCATATTGTCAAGTGTTACCGTTGTTTGAAATTCCTATATTGAAATCTTAAAAGGACATTTTGCAAAGGACATTTTAAAATGTTGTCTTTTATTTCATGAAAAAGCTTGCTCGAAAAGAATATATAAATTACAAAGTATTACACTTTTTTTTTATCTTACGCACCCCCTAGCCCAGTGTTTCCCAAATTATGGGTCGGGACCCAATTTGGGTCACGGACGCATGCGGGGTGGGTCGCCAACTGGTCGTCATGGCAACTCATTACCGTATGTTTTTTGTGACTTTGGGTACCAGGGAGACACAAAATTTAACTTTTGGGTCCCAAGATGAAAAAGTTTGGGAACGCCTGCCCTAGCCTCGAGGCAGCTCACACACCCCACAAGGAATCAGGTTGCATGAAACTCCTGGTTAATAATAATAAATGATTCTAAAACAGCTACCTTATACCTTACACCAGTGATACTCAACTTGCGGCCCGCGGGCCAAATGCGGCCCACGGGTGCCCCCTGTGTGGCCCGCGATGGAATTGCAACTTGTTTTTCTTTTTTTTTACAGTGCACCGGAATGCAACATGCAAGATACCCGCTGAATAAGTGTCCAAATGTTCATGTAATTCTGGCCAATACTCCACTTCTGTAGCATTTCAGTCTGGAATATGGAATATCTTTCAATAATCTATGATTTAGCTGCTAAATTGTCAAATACCGCCGTCTGCTTGCTACCCAGGCACTTATGTATGTACTTAACCTAACTAACTTAATCTAACTAACTATCCGGTGTGCACAACATTGTCAGACTAAACTCCGGCTGACACCCCAAAAACCTACAATCTGCTACAGAAAAATGTATATTGTTTGTTTATTAACTGGCCCCTCGCCTTCTATCTTTTCACGAAAGTGGCACCCGGGCAAAGCAAGTTGAGTATCCCTGCCTTACACCCAGTCAGGACCTAATTGTCTACCCACCAATAATGAGCTAAATAGAGTCCATAGGGTTGGGAATGTGTAAATTATTAATGTGTAAAATTACTCAACTGTCATTGATTTCATCTGTTGTTTGTTCTTTCAGAAACTTGTGATGCTGTGTGTCAACGTCAACACAAATCCAAACTCATAGATAAGTTGCAGTATCTGGTTGAGGGGATTGCTAAAGCAGGAGGAATCCCAACACTTCTGAACCAGATCTTCACAATGCTTTACCTCACAGTGGGAGGGAGTGGAGAAGTTAACTATGAACATGAGGTCAGACAGATTGAAGAAGCATCCCGGATACCAGCGAGATCAGAAACAACAATAAGATGTGAAGACATCTTTAAACCCTTACCTGGAAGAGGTAAACCAACGAGAACATTGATGACAATGGGAGTGGCTGGCATTGGGAAAACAGTCTTAACACAAAAGTTCACCCTGGACTGGGCTGAAGACAAAGCCAACCGGGATATACAGTTCATATTTCTGTTCACTTTCCGAGAGCTGAATCTGCTGAAAGGCAAAAACTTCAGCTTGGTGGGACTTCTTCATCGCTTCTTTCCTGCGATCAAAGAAGCAGGAATCTGCAATTTTGACGAGTTCCAGGTTGTGTTCATCTTTGACGGACTGGATGAGTGTCGACCTCCTCTAGACTTCCAGAACAACGAGATCCTGACTGATGTCACAGAGTCAACCTCAGTGGATGTGCTGCTGACAAACCTCATCAGGGGGGAACTGCTTCCCCTTGCTCGCCTCTGGATGACCACACGACCTGGAGCAGCCAATCAGATCCCTCCTAAGTGCATTGATGTGGTGACAGAGGTGAGAGGCTTCACTGACCCACAGAAGGAAGAGTACTTCAAGAAGAGATTCAGTGATGTGAAGAAATTCAGGGAAGAGCAGGCCAGCAGAATCATCTCCCACATCAAGGCTTCACGTACCGTCCACATCATGTGCTACATCCCAGTGTTCTGCTGGATCACTGCTATGGTTCTGGAGTCTGTGTGGAAAACCAGTGAGATGGGAAAGATGCCCAAGACCCTGACTGAGATGTACATCCAATTCCTGGTGGTTCAGTCCAAACTGGGGAATGTCAAGTACTATGGGAGAGCTGAGACAGATGCACACTGGACTGAAGAGATCAGCAAGATGATTCTCTCTCTGGCAAAAGTGGCTTTTGAGCAGCTGGAGAAAGGCAACCTGATCTTCTATGAAGCTGACCTGAGAGAGTGTGGCATTGATACCAGGGCAGCATCAGTATACTCAGGAGTGTTCACACAGCTCTTTAAAGAGGAGGAGTGTGGGCTGTACCAGGACATGGTGTACTCTTTTGTCCATCTGAGCATTCAGGAGTTTCTGGCTGCTGTCTACATGTTCCACTGTCACACAAACATGGATGAGAAGGTACTGGAGACATTCCTGGGGGAAGGTTTGGTTAGATCTGAAGACAGTGGACACTCTCTCGATGTCTTTCTGCAGACAGCCATGGACAAATCCATGGAGAGTAAAAATGGCCACCTGGACCTCTTTGTCCGCTTCCTTCATGGCCTCTCACTAGAGTCCAGCCAGAAACCCTTACGAGGCTTGCTGGGTCAGACAGAGAGCAGACCAGACAGCATCCAGAGAGCCATCAGGAACCTGAAGGAGATGGCCATCACCAATACCTCTCCTGGCAGAAGCATCAACCTCTTCCACTGTTTGACGGAGATGAACGATCGGTCGGTACATCAGGAGATCCTACAGTTCCTTAAGTCAGAAAACAGATCACGGGATAAACTCTCTGAGATTCACTGCTCAGCTCTGGCCTACATGCTAGAGATGTCAGAGGAAGTTCTGGATGTGTTGGACCTGGAGGCCTACAACATATCAGAGAAGGGAGGACTGAGACTGATCCCAGCTGTGAGGAACTGCAGGAAGGCTCGGTTAGTCCTGATGTGATTGTGAATACCAACAGTGTAGATTTTTTCCCAACGGGCCAAACTGTCTTACATAAAGTCACCGAAGAGCCGCACATTGGACATTATACACGCCAACACTCTTGCAGTTGAGTGTCTATGGGATCAAATAACATAATCATGATCCAATATAGGCATCCAGGAATTGAGTGAGGGGGGCTCCTTATTCCAAGCTTTGTCTGGGGGGAGGCCCACAGTCTCAGACTTTGAAACCACACTGCCCGATACCATTTTCGATATGGGGGGGAACATATCAAGAGGCATAAAAAAGTAAACATTGGACAGACAGACAGACACACATTTCTCCATAATCTAGGCCAGATGAAACAAATTAAAAACTTTGCTCTACAGCAGATTACCCCTGCTGTACTCATCAGCCTATCACAACACAGCATATTTCCCCTGCTCTAGTCATCAGAACAGAGCATATTAACCCTGCTCTAATCATCAGCCTATCACAACACAACAGATTAGCCCTGCTGTAGTCATCAGCCTATCACAACACAGCAGATTACCCCTGCTCTAGTCATCAGCCTATAGCCACTTTCACACACAGATCCCGCAATATTGACGTTCAGAAGGCCCGCAACCCCGGCAGTGTTGCCACAGAAATTGCTTTCACACAGAACCAAGCAGCCCCGCCATATTGTAGCATCCACTCCTCCCAGATTGAAATGAGGCATGAACCATGGGCGATGAGTTAAAGTCTGACAAATTAAAATGATGCTGGTCACCAGGTCCAGTGAAAATAATCCCAATTTGAGTTGTAGCCTATTAAAATCGTCTCAAATTACATTTCCACGCAGCTCCTCCTATTAAGTAGCCTAAATTAATATTTTCATGTGTAGGTTATAGCGTAGGCTACTGTATGATGAATGAAACCCCCAAACATCGCCTGCATGCGCAACAACTGTCAACAGTGCAGCTGGTCGTTAAAAAGATCAAAGAGAAAACACGAGAGCTCACCCAAATATGCGAACAACGCGGAAACTGGTAATCCATTAAAGTTGCTGCTGAATTTGGTCACATTTTCAACACAGATTTGAGACAAAGAAGATACAGGCGAACGACATCATAACCATTGATGAAACTGCGTTGTGGTTTGACATGCTCGGCTCGACGGGGGCACGGTGGCGCAGTGGTAGTGCTGTCGCCTCAGAGCTAGAAGGTCCTTGGTTCGATTCCCACCTGGGACGCTGTGAGCGCTGAAAGAGTGGGTGCCCGTCCGCATGTCCTCGAGTGTCCACCGCCCGGGTGGGGTCGTCAAAAGGGCCCCCTGGGGGTTTCCTTCATTTTGGAACCCCTCACCAAAAACATGCAATATCCTGGTCGCTGAGGTAGTGCCTCCTCTGGTCGTTTGGGGTGCCTGTTCAGAGGGAGGGGAACTCCTTGGAATAGTGTGATCCACCCACATGCTATGTCCTAATGGTGAAGCTTCCCCTGTCAGGTGAAAAGAAGCGGCTGGCTACTGCCCATGTCTCGGAGGAAGCATGGATCCAGTTTCAGCAGAGGGCAGAGGGTGGAGCAGCAACCAGGATAAATAAATTACATTTGCACCTAATAGGGGATAAAAATGGGATAAAAGAAATCTGGGGGGAAAAATGGAAAAAAAAGACATGCTCGGCTCAACTACAGTGAATGCGAGAGTGGCGGGGTTTGATTGATGCACTCTTTAAAGTGGAAATTCGTTCCCCCGCAACACATTTAGGTTCTGAGCTTTTTCTTTTAGTTTCTGATGATTTTTCTACATCAAATCCCTCAGGTTTGGTCCAATGATTTGTTTGAGAATTGTATAGATTTTTCCCCCCTGCCAGCGTTCTCATCAATGTGCGCAGCTCAGCAGCATGCAACAATTAAGCTGCCTTCACATGATGAGTGATCTTCTCTTCTCTCACCGTGAGGTAGAGAATTTTGCCTACTAATGTCAACATCGTTTGAGCATAAAATAGCCTAACCTACTTACTCATGAACTGTGGGTACGGAGCATTCTTCCTGGCGCCCCTGTTACAGTCATGGATTGCATAGGCTACTTTTTTTTACTTTTATTTAAACCTTTCCCCTTTTTATTGCTGTGTGAGGTGGTTTCCCCTGTAATTTATTTTAATGAGAGCTGAGCTTCGATCCGTCTTCCCACGGGTACCCTTTCAGACAGACGTTGATTCGGGGCTATGACTACCTTCACCGGTGGAACGAAAGGCATAACAAAATGATCCACCACTCCGCATTTGTGACTTTCACACAGGAGGCAAGTCTTACGCTACGTTCACACAGGCCACCGAACGTAAGCAGAACTGAACCTTGAAGCAGGCACAAGCTGAACGTACGCCTTGTTGTTCACACAGGACGCCTTCTCGTTTCCTCTCAGCGCCTACTCTCGCGGCTTGAACCCGCCCACAACTCCCATTGAATTCATGTCTCGCGGCTTCACGGCTTCAGTGTCAAGCTTGGAAATTCGGCGTCAGAGCGGAGTGATCGCTTCGGCGTGGCATGAGCGTGGCTTCGGCACGGCGTCAGCGTGGCACGCGCGCAGGTGGTGTGAACAGCTTCGCCTGTTAACAAGGACGCCAAAATGAAACTTGTGGGTACAGCGTAGGTACAGCGTAGGTTGAGCGTTGCTTTGGCATGCTGTGTGAACGTGGCCTTAATAATCCCACAACATTCACGGCTTTCACAGACTGTGTGAAAGGGGCTTGAGAGAACACAGCAGTTTAACCCTGCTCTAGTCATCAGCCTATAGAGAAATTTGGAGTGGACGTCACAGGGTTATGTCACTGCAGTTGCGCACGCATCGTGGTACCAGAAAATCTGAGGGAACAAGTGAAACCGAAACTAGAGATCCCCGGAATAAGGGAAAAAGACGTCTTGTGCCGTATAGGCGCTGGGCTTTCCAACTAGGAATATGAAGATGTCCGGCACTGCAACTTTGGCGATGTAGTTTGATCCAAGACCAGAGTACTGGTCAGGAAACCTCACCCCATCGAAAGATTTACAGTAGCTCATATGTGTAAGATAACCTGTCTGTTGCTGGCAAACCTTTGAAATACGTAGAGAAGGCATCCAGGTCTTCCATATTTCTATGACCGCTGAATCGCTAGCTGTCACTTTCTGCAACCAGTTTGGTTAGGCCCACAAAATTCATAATCACTGTTTGCAAACATACGATGTCTGTAACACAGCAGATTACCCCTGCTGTAGTCATCAGCCTATCACAACACAGCAGATTATCCCTGCTCTACTCATCAGCCTATCACAACACAGCAGATTACCTCTGCTCTAGTCATCAGCCTATCACAACACAGCAGATTACCTCTGCTCTACACATCAGCCTATCACAACACAGCACATTACCCCTGCTCTAGTCATCAGCCTATCACCAATCTGGCGTGTCGCTCTCAAATCCGTCCGTCGTTATGAAACAACATTAACAACTCTAGCTCGTTGCTATGCGCTGAAAATGGTAAGTGTTGACTACACACCGGTCACGTGCACTTCATTTTGATCGGGTAAAGCGCAGCATGCCTGCGAGCGCTGTTACACCCCTTTTGACGGAGCCTGTCGACAGATTTCTGATGCAAGTCGAAAGTCTGTCTCGAGAGATTTAGTCTAGTAGGAAGGAGGGGGTATCATGCACCCTGCGGAAATATACTTCTAATCAGCATTTCTAGATTGGAAAAATTGTGTAAAAAATGATGAGCTATGTTAAAAAGTTGTGAAAATGTCCCACATATCATGTTTATGCAAATTAGTGCCTCCATCACCAAAAATAATATTTTCACTATATCTCAGCCGATATTGCAGATAACTGAACAAATAGCTAAGGTGTCTAGACCCATGTTTTGAGGGTCAAGGATCATAATAAAACTATTCCTGAAGTGGCCATATGTATCTGTGGCATGCTACTATGCAAATTAGTGCTGCCATTATGAAAATATACATGTAAGTTTTTTGTTCATGTATAATCAGTCCAAAGTTCAACCCCTTCGCTGATGCCAACTGTGTATTTTGCTGGGTATTCAACCTCCAAAAAACAAGGTAAGAAGCTAACTCAGCTACATACCACACTACACAATACAGACGTGTAACAGCACACAATTCTACTACAGGGTAAAAACATGGTCATGGAGAGCTAGTAGCTAGTTAGTACTACTAGCGAGCTAGTAAACATATTAAATCTAGCTAGAACCTAGTTTGTTGATGAAGCTGGGTTCATCTCTTATCTCATAATAAGCGGTTACGCTTAGCGCATGGAAGGCACGCAAGCTAGAACAGACCATGCAATATTTCTCGTCAGAGTCCGTGCCTGGACTAGGGGGCTCATAGTTAGCGAATGCTGGGCGGAAATATTTAAAGCATGATGGATGGTGTTTGGCCTCACAAGCAAAGAGGTCTTTGCCTTTCGCCTGCCTATGAAGTCGAACTAGACCCATTTTATCGGCCCGTGATTCAATTTGCTCTCATGCATTTTCGTTGTTCTAAGATGAGAAGTATTCAGGTTTCTCAGTGTTGCGATGACCATCTTTGATCTCAACTTTTTCACAACAAATGTACTCTGGTGTAAAGATGAATCTAGCAGAACCCCCTGAAGACAATTTACAGGGGGAGCGATGCCACTGTGAAGTTGATGGTTCTGGTTCTGTATCATCTACCAGAAGATGAAGATTGCCTGTAAAATGCTGATAACAGTTGCAGTGATACCCAACACTTTCCAGGTCATCGGGGAGAGTTGTAGGGCTCTGCTGCTCACACACTTATTGCATACGGTATGGGGACTCATGTGACTGGTGGAGACGTCAGTTCCAGATTGTATGAAGCTGTTGTAGTTTTTCTGTAGCAGTTCCTTTGATTTTAGTGAGGGGTGTAAAATGACCATGATCAGACATGATGGCACATGAAGGATGCATGTAGCTGGACAGCATTTGTGGGCTGCAGGACCTACACTCGGTTTTCTTTTGGGCATGCAGGCTTAATGTCTGCTTCCACCAAATCACCGTTAATTTAAAGGCACCCTGTTATGAAATCTGACTAGAAATATTGCACGGTCAGTTCTAGCTTGCGCGTAAGTGTAACCCCTTATTATGATGAGATAAGAGATGAACCCAGCTTCATCAACAAACTAGGTTCTAGCTAGATTTAATATGTTTACTAGCTCGCTAATAGTACTAGCTACTAGCTCTCCATGACCACGTTTTTACCGTGTAGTAGAATTGTGGCCTGTTACACGTCTGTACGGTGGCGCAGTCGGTAGCGCTGTCGCCTCACAGTTAGAAGGTCCTGAGTTCGATTCTTGCCTGGGACACTGTGGGCGCTGTGGTTGTGTTCCCCCCCATATCTTCAGTGCCTACTGCCCAGGTGGGTTATCTCGTCGTAAGGGCCTTTCTCTCTGTGTGGAGTTTGCATGTTCTCCCCGTACCCACCAGGGGGTTCCTCCGTATATAACCCCCCCACTAAAAACATGCAGAAGATCAGATCGTCATCGTCATCCGACCAGTGACGACAACATCCGAAGTTGGTCCCCGGGCGCTGTACGAGAAAGCGACCACTGCTCCTGGCCTGCCCCTCGGAGGAAAGGGCATGCCTGGATGGGTTAAATGCAGAGGACACTTTTCACCGGCCACCGTCACCATGAGTGTGTTGTGTGTGTTGTTATTTGTGTGACAATAAAAGACGGGCTTGTCCGTTACGAGAGTTTTTTTTTTTTTTTTTTTTTTGTATTGTGATGTAGTGTGGTGTGTTGCTGAGTTAGCTTCTTACCTTGTTTTTTGGAGGTTGAATACTCAGCAAAATATACAGTTGGCATCAGCGAAGGGGTTGAACTTTGGACTGAGGTATTTAGTACATGAACAAAAAACTTATATTTTTATAATGGCAGCACTAATTTGCATAGTAGCATGCCACAGATACATGTGGCCACTTCAGGAATAGTTTTATTATGATCCTTGACCCTCAAAACATGGGTCTAGACACCTTATTTGTTCAGTTATCTGCAATATTGGCTGAGATATACTGAAAATATAAATTTTTGTGATGGCGGGACTAATTTGCATAAAAATGATATGTGGGACATTTTCACAACTTTTTAACATAGCAGCTCATCATTTTTTACACAATATTTCCAATCTAGAAATGCTGATTAGAAGTATATTTCCGGGTGGTGCATGATACCCTCTCCTTCCTACTAGACTAATTAGCCTATCACAAGACAGAAGATTACCCCTGCTCTAGTTATCAGCCTATCGCAACACTTTTAGCTTGTTGAAGTAACATACCCACCACTATAGGGAGAGACAAGTCTGTAGTATGTTTGATTTTTCATCATGAGAAAGCACTGCTGGTATCGATACTGTTGAAGTGAGTATTGTTTCAAATGTTTAGTATTGATACTTATAGATATTGACAACCTTACTTTATACCTGACACACCAGAATTTAAGTAAAGATATAGTTCCTCAAACATACAGAATATGAATACATAGCAGTGGCTTAACATGTTACAAAGTAATGTGTCACACATTACTAATAATTACATTACATTACTATAATCACATTACTTTTTCCTGTAACAGAGTAGACATTACTGTTCCAGGTTCAGTTTTATATTCCGTTACTGAGCAGATCGGTTGTTTCTTGAGTTTCATTCTTTAGTCGAGTTCAACTCTTTATTGCTCTAATATCTATGAAAGATCCCTCTCGTCTTCTCCTGCCTTCAGCTCATGTGAGAAATATCAGAATTACAGAGAGTGACATGAACGAGCCGACAAACAGGAAAATATGACTCGGAAAGTTGTAATTTAATGTGGTAGGCTGTAAACCATAAAATTAACTAAACCCAAACAAAATCTGTGTCTAATGGTGTCAGGCGGAACTGTGTTACCAGAATTTGAATCAAACTGCCTCAATTATTGTAGTTATCATCATTAGTAGTAGTAGTAATAGTAGTAGTAGTAGTAGTTGTTGTAAATGCTTTATAAGTTTTACTTGCATAGTCTAGCTCTGTTTTGATATTTTACATTAGGCTAAATCTGTAAACAGAGTTTCCAACTTTGAACGCTCAGAGACCTCAGCCCTCAAGTCATGGGCCCCGTTCCAATACCCATACTTCCATACTATTTAGTAGGCAAAAAAAGAATTAGTATGTCCCAATACATAGTATGTCAGATGCAGTATGCCAAGAGTACCAGGATGTTGTACTACATCAGCTCCTATTTCGGAGTATGCATTGATGCATGCTGCACCAGCCAAACTTCCCCACAATCCTTTGCGCAGCGGAAGCTCTTCTTCTAATGTTTTATGGCGGTTGGCAAACAACTTTTTGTGCATTACCGCCACCTACTGGAGTTACGTCGCACTGACTGAGCTGCGTGTATAATCCACGCCCTCCTCCATGATGCCGTGAACACGTCAATAACTATGATAAAAACACTGACAGAGAATGAGGGGAAATGTTTTATAATTAATATTTTGTTTTTACTTGCTAAATACCACATCCACAAGTGTAAATTCAATGGTTCTAAACCATTCTTCCCCATGTTTAAAAATGATCTCACTGAATATATGGACTCCATCGAACACTCAAAGAATACCAAAGCAATCTGGACTGTGCTGCTATTTACAACTTTTGTGACCTCATGAAGTAGCCTACCTTGTTGTTTCTTCTTATTCGTATTATTTGCTTGTATCCCTGAGCCTTGTACTGTAGATGTTGTCTGTGTGTGTCGTCGTGTGTTTTATCTGTTTTTTGTATGATATGGTATTGAATAAAATTTATAAAAAAAAAAAAAAAAAAAAATGACAGAAATATGCACGTTATTATACTGTTAAGAATGAGACTGCATGTAAGTATCATCACATCAGTTTATTAGAAACAACAACATACATTACAATATAACAGCAATTTGTTTATTTGATTGTCTGTTCCAATTTTGTAAATGCTTAGTAGGAATTTTTTCTATAATGTACTGTCTGTTATTGCCAGACTTTGTTTATTTAATTAAAAAAAAAAAAAAAATGTGTCGCTGCGGACGTCGGCGGAAGTGAGCAAGAGGTCGGAGTTCAGCAAGCTCACGTGACGACAGATGTAGTGTGTCCCAATAGTATGCATTTTGCATGCATGCTACACACTACAATCCATACTTTGTGAGGGCAGCGGCAGTACATACTACAAGAAAGAAGTACAAGTATGGGTATTGGAACGCAGCCATGGTCTCAGCTCTGAAGTCCATCTCCTCCTTTATCCTTTATTCAGATTGAGGGGCTGCAACTTGTCAGAGACTGACTGTGAAATCCTGGCCTCAGCTCTGAAGTCCAACCCCTCCCATCTGACAGAGCTGGACCTGAGTCACAGCAACCTGATTCTGGAGCGGAGTGTGGGTTCAAAATGGAAGCTCCATTCAGGAGTGAAACTTCTCTCTGCTGGACTGGAAAGTCCACACTGCAGACTGGAGACTCTCAGGTAGGATGTGGTTTTAGAGGCTTAAATCTCAGATGTTGCTCATGTTGTTTTCACCAGAGGTGGAAACTGGAAAGAGTACTGATAAATCCTACTCGAGTACAAATAAATAGTGCTACTTTAGTGAAGATTAACTCAAGTACAAGTGAAATTACCAGTCCAGGAAATTACTCAAGAGTACATTTGTGTTACTTTAAAAATTATTTATTTATTTATTTATTTGCGGCACAATGCACATTAATGAACATTCTCCTTTATATAAAAGGGAGCAAGTGGGCAATGTTTGTTTCTATTTTTGCCCCACTGATGATGTCACAATGTCTATGACATCAGTGACATCATTATTGACCAAATCATCATTATGACATCACTGATGTTGTCATAGGCACTGATGTCATAGGCATTGTGACATCATCAGTGACAGTGATGTCACCAGTAATGCGAAGTTGGGCAATTGTGCGCTGCACATGCCAATAGAGCAGGCGAGGCCACGCAGCAGCAGAGCTGCAGGCGAGACAGCGTCATCAGTGCCAGCGTTATTTTTCAGCATTTTATGCCACCAAAATCATCTTATGACATCACTGATGATGTCAGGGGCACTGATGATGTCATAGGCATTGTGACATCATCAGTGATGTGATAGGCATTGTGACAGTGATGTAATCAGTGATGAGAAGTTCAGCAATTGTGCACTTGTGAATGCCAATAGAGCAGGCGATTGTGCGCTGCGCATGCCAATAGAGCAGGCGAGGCCACGCGGCATCCGAGCTACGGACGAGGCCACGCGTTTCAGTCGGCAGCGGAAGGACATCCCTGCAAGCTCTGCCATTGTCTCCGACCGGCTCCGACTGACCGGCTCCGCTCCCTGCATGTCAAATCCGTCGATCTTAACTTTTGTGTCTGGTTAGGTTAGTTGTTACACATCCTGGGTTGACAGATTCTGTCCTCCATTGACTTCCATTCAAAAGTGCTATATTTGGCTATATTTTTCAAAAGTCATCGATTCCCTGATGTTAGGCATCCATCCTGGAGGGAAGGCTTCAAATTATAGTTTTTACTGTGTTTGAGTATTTCCCCCCAATTTGACCAGTTATGGCACAACAATAAATTTCATGCAGTTTACATGAAATGTAATGGGTTACATTTGATTACCTTAGAATACATTATTATGTCATTATACATATGATTAGAACACATTATAATGCGATAAGCTTTTAACTTTGATGGGTTCGAGGTTAGGGGGGGCGGCCGTACCAGTTCCCACACAACCCTGCAGTGTTCACCAGTCTATTTTGATGACAAATAACCTTATTTTGGGCTCAACGTCCTAAAAATAAGCTGTTGGTAAAAACAGGTGATGACGTCAGACATTATGGTTGTCTAACGACTGATGTATGGTATTCAGATAATAATAATTACTGTATGATTTACAGTGAATAGTTGGCATTCGCGTCTGGCATTAGCTAGCTGTTAGCCTGTGAATGTCAGCTACATGGCAGTAAAACACCACTGAATGACCAGTTTGATATAACTGTCAAGCAGTTTGATTCACTTTCTTTGATATGTATAACAATATTGTGGCCTCTGGAAAAATATTTTGCAGAGGTAGAGTCAGCCATACTGTTTCCGCTCTACCTCCTGGACTGTGTTGGCCTGGAAGGAAGACAAAGATCGTATATTGAATGCAGGAGCGAGGCTCTTTTCAATTTTTTAGACAACAGCGCTACAGCCATGATGTTGCAGTGGAACAAAGTATAAGCCTTTGCTTCTAATATATGATCTTCGGCTCAAATGATGACGTGTGTTATTACAGCATGCGTTCATGTACATTTTCATAGAACATCAATGGTGTACAGGTATGAAAAACTGACTGGAGGGGGGCTTTAAGTGTTATGGTGGTAGTCTCGCTTACCGGACTCTCCCAGCAAAGGGGCGAGGTGAGTCTGGCTGGGGACGCCAGACTCTATTGTGGACTAGAGGGGGAAAAAGCTGTTTACAGCCATCCACCGAACGTACCATGCAGGCTGCTTCATTGCATAATGCTTACATTGCAACGATTGATTGCATAACATCAATCGTTTTCAGCGTGTAGCAACGAGCTAGCAACTAGCGCTGCTGTTGTTATTGTTTCAAAGGCAGCAGCGCAGTCATTTGAGCTCGGCAGATTCGACACGTACAGCAGCAGAGGCATACAGATTCGACACGGGGGCTTGGAAAGGAAATCCAAATATGGTCGCAGCCGCAGTCAGAGCGGGTTGGAGCCAATGCAGTGCTTGCAGGGAGCGGAATTGGATTTCCATCCGGCACCGACTGAAATGGTCGGCACCAATGAGAGAGTCCACCATGCTGCTTCCCCCCAATCAGACTATGGTGGTGCTAACTACCAACATGTTAGTTTGTGTAGCTTGTTAAATAAATGTCTACCTCCAGCCTAGCAAGGGTTAATTTAGGGACAAGTCTAGGTTAAGTTAGGATCAAGTTATTGTTAAGTCAGGATTAAGTTCCCCATCCGACTCAGATTCTGCTTTTTACCATTACTGTCAGAGAAAATACCATCTGAAAATGGTGTCCAATGTTGTAAAAATTGGATTCTGAAATTTAACTAAACCTTGACAGCCTGTCTGCTTTCAGATGAAAAGACTCTATAAGGCTGACATGATGCTGATCCACACTGACAAGATGCTGTCAGTGTCGATTGTTGAAAGCTTTCAGGAATATTTTATCTTATACCTGTAGCTATTTTGCTTTATTCTTTATTCAGATTGAGTGGCTGCAACTTGTCAGAGGCGTACTTTGAAGTCCTGTGCTCAGCTCTAAAGTCCAACCCCTCCCATCTGAGAGAGCTGGACCTGAGTGGATGCAGGTTGTCAGAGTCTCACTGTGAAGTCCTGGTCTCAGCTCTGAAGTCCACCCGGGCGTGTCTGAGAGAGCTGGACCTGAGTAACAACAACTTACAGGATTCAGGAGTGAAGCTGCTCTCTGCTGAGCTGGAGAGTCAACACTTCAGACTGGAGACTCTCAGGTAAAATCGGTTTACAGTTTTTCTCAGCTGATTTGACACATTTCTCCAAAATAAGGTCTGTTCTCTCAAAACAGGATTCCTGAATCTGCAAAGGTCGCCGTGCAGATTTTACACAAGGATTTTAGTTTTATTGATCCAGCTTCATATATACAGCAGTGAAGCTCAGTGACAGAGAGGATCAACTATGCTCTGATATCTTGCTATTAGGTTACCACACCTCTCTCTGTTCCTCTCAGTCATAATTCAATGTCACATATCCAGCTGCTTCGAAATAGAGCAGCTAGATATTAACCAGTGGGAATGTGACATCATCATCTCCCAGTTTTAACACCTGTCCTCTGGTTACCAGTTAGATAGATAATTCATATTAAAATGTCACTGAACACATTTAAAGCAGGCTAGTTTTGGTCCTGAATTACACTGTGAAGCGCTTAGTTCCCTTTGAGCTGAGGGCAAGGAGATCTTCAGGTCCTCCCAACTTTCCCTCAGACTCAACACTGAAAGTGGTTTCACTTTAGTGAGGCTGCAGATTCACTATCATCTTTAAAAACACACATTTATTGACTTGCTTTTGTGTCATTTTGTGTAATCTGTTTGGTCCCTTCTTCATCTTCTTTCTCATATTTGTATTTATATTATTATTTAAATTCTGTTTTTAAAGTTATACCCACTTTATGTATGTATGTATGTATGTATGTATGTATGTATGTATGTATGTATATATGTATTTCATGGCCTATTGTGCAGCGTAACAGTGCATGCACCATTTGGTGGATTTATCCAGTTTTAACCAGTTTCCCTGTCAGTGTTAGTGCTCCAGTCAGCTCAGTATACAGCACCATGCAAACACACTGGGACCTGCTCTAGACCAGGGCCTCATCAATACAGTCTGTTAGTAGAAATAATACAATAAAGACATTAAATATAAGGGTTAGTTAACCTCATCAATACAGTCTGTCAGTAGAAATAATACAATAAAGACATTAAATATAAGGGTTAGTTAACCTCATCAATACAGTCTGTCAGTAGAACTAATACAATAATGACATTAATATAAGGTTAGTTAGCTTCATCAATACAGTCTGTCAGTAGAAGTAATACAATAATGACATTAAATGTAAGGGTTAGTTAGCTTCATCAATACAGTCTGTCAGTAGAAATAATACATTATTGACATTAAATATAGTGAATGTCATCAATACAGTCTGTCAGTAGAAGTAATACAATATTTACATTAAATATAAGAGTTAGTTAACCTCATCAATACAGTCTGTCAGTATAATACAATGATGACATCAAATATAATATATACATTCATTAATACACAGGACAATATGTTACTATCCCTTGTGCCAAAATCCGAGGTAAAACACATTTAGAAGCCCAACCCAGATTAAAAACAAGCTAACAAACAACAAACAAGCTAACAAACAATATACAAATCACCAGTTAGCTGGTTAGTCAGTATAAATAATACAATCATGACATTAAATAAGGGTCAGTTAGCCCCATCAATACAGTCTGTCAGTAGAAATAATACAATAATGAGATTAAATATAAGGTCAGTTAGCCTCAATGATAGAGTCTGTCACTAAAAATAATACAATAATGAGATTAAATATAAGGTCAGTTAGCCTCAATGATAGAGTCTGTCAGTAGAAATAATACAATAATGAGATTAAAGTCCCCCTCCAGTGTATTTTGTCATTTTTAAGATAGTTAATGTGTTGGTGAGTCATGACCTATAGCCTGTACTACGAATGTTGGATAAGAAGATCCAGGATCTGTCCCTTGATCTGGTTTGTCTAAACCAGATCAGCTCGATTGTAGTTAACTTGTACTACGAACCTCGTTTGCCAGTCGTTAACTCGAACCAAGTTTTTCTAATCAAGTTGACTGCGCGTGCACATGAAAATGCCCGTGCACACGAGCTCGTGCCCGCAAAAGAGGCGTGGTTTTTAACAACTAGCCAATCACAATGCAATATGGACCGCTCAGCTCAGAACCGTAGCTTTTACAGCGCCAGACACGCCTATTTCCTCATTCATCAAAGCCATCGACTACTATGTCAGAATCAAAATCAGCATTGGATATTTTTAGTCTGTTCCCGAATGACTGTCTAAAGTTACCACTTTTATTCACATCAGTCATTTATTTGAAGAGCGGTTTCTGCCTCCACGTATCCTACAGCAGCTGAATTCACCCTCTCAATAAACTGCGAGTGGAAGCAATGTGTAGCCTAATGTCTCAGTCCAAAATCCGTAGACCATTTAGGCTCAACGAATAATAATGATGTCATGTTTAGTCGCACTGATTGAATAATTCCTATAGGCTATCAATAAAAAAAAGAATGATAATAAAATTAAAAGAGGCTTCTGAACGACACGGTATGTGCGGGCATAGATTTCATTTATAAAAAATAGCCTATTTTGTGGTCACATATATTGTCAGCAGAGTCGCATATCTCCATATTTCATATAATGATGCTGGAAATATGAAGTTCAATCACATCATACAGGCCAAAAGCAACACTTGCAGCTGCAAAATGCAGGAGTAGCCTAGATATGAATCATCTTAATATGGGATCGCCTGTGTGCAGGTGATCCCATATTAAATTGCTTAGATGTAGTAGGCCAGCATGTAAGCTATGACTATTTCAATTCCAACCCAACGTCAGTCTCAGCTCCATTGTGCACACGGCACCGTGCGCTTTGGAGACGTTTATGTAACCTTTTTATGCCGGTTTAGTGATATTTCTCCACTCACTATTCAGCTGCAATCGATCAGCGGGATCAAACAATGTATCTAGGCTACTTGAGAGCACAAAAATGAATATATAAAAACATATTCCAAAGTGGTATAGGGCTTAATTAAAATAGCCAACAAGTGCAAGGCTTTAGTCCTTGATTAACATTAACATTGATTACCATTACTCATTCAACATTACAATTCGTGCTCCTTCCTCTACGGGAAACTCATCCAGAAAGGGGTTGGCCATTTTTCCAAACTGCTGATTCGATTGGTTCGTGGGCGGTGGATTTAAGGTCTAATCTTATCCTTGCAACTTAACCTGCTACGGACCAGGTTAAGTGTGAAGCATAAGTTGCTATGGAAATATATGTCGGTAAGAAGTTAACTTGCTTTGTAGTACAGCCAAACCAGGTTTAAACCTGAAGTTACCTCGCTAAACCACTAAACTGGCTTTGTAGTACAGGCCTCTGGTCTGTTCTTTCTTTCTTTCTTTATTGGTTTATTGTGACGGGACAATGCACATTAATGGACATGTTCAGGAATACAGAAGCCTCTATATACGAAAACATGTAAATATGCCGGAGTTAGCTAATGCTAATTTACATCCGTAGTCCCCAAATAAATATCAAAACAATCACTCATTACATTCATTCAACGCACAAACTGAAATATACATGTAACGTGTCATCGCAAGAGATACCACAACATTACAGACATCAAAATTACAGCAAAACACAGACAGGATGTACATGCAGCATGTCAGTAGTAAAAGAAGAATACTACACCTTACATTCGACAGGTTACATGATAACAATACATAGATACAGATGTTGATTAGCCAATGTATTTATTTTGTGCTCAAAGTCCAAAAAATAAGCTGTTGGTCAAAACGGGTGATGAGGTGAGACATTATAGTGGTCTGAAGATTGACACATGATAGACAGATAATACAGTACAGTATACAGTAAATAGCTAGTATTAGCCTCTGGTATTATAGCTAGCTGTTAGCTATGTTAGTTACGTGGGCATAGCTACATTAGTTATGTGTGCATAAAACACCAGTGAATGACCTGTTTACCAGTTCGAGTCACTCTCTTTAAACCCCAACAGCTTTGATATCTGTTGTCTAGTTGTTGATAACAATATTATGGGCCCTATCTTGGCAAAAGCGGTAATTTAGTGTTTGCGCTCGTTTAACGCTGCGTGCAATGCAAATTGGGGGCGTGCACAAGCGCATGCCTGTTATAATTGTACTGGACATATGCGTGCCACATGCCAAACCAGGCATTTCAGCGCTAAAATGTGGGGATAGATGGCATTATCCTATTGTCAGCAGCGCGCAATTACTTTGCGCTAAGAGCTTTGAAAAGCACCTATTAGGTCCTAAAATACTCGCTGCGCTTCAATCAAATTCAAATTATGCTGCTAAAATTGGGTAACCAGCAGATTATTCGGTGAGGCAATCAACTATAATTCACTGAGAAACTTTTATCACATCACAAGGAGGGGTTAAGGTAAATTAATTGAGAAAACTTGGAGATTGTAACCTGCAATAGGCTATTCACCTTCACCTGCTATAACCCGGAGGGTCGTTGGCACCACAGCCAATCTGTCGCAAGCTCTCTCCATCTCTCTCTGTCCTCGGCACGAGTCAGCAGTTCAATGTTTCGCCGAGTTTTAATTGAGTCCACTGTAAATCCTCCAATCTTTTCTTTTGTTTCTGCCATTTACCCGCTGCAAACACATTTCTATTGTCAAACCCCAATCAACAAAATAACCCAAATTGCAACAGGTATATGATGTGATGGTGTTGTTATGAGATAGGGATAATATATACAGTCAATAGGCCTACACCTATCTAAATTACGCATGGGCAGAATGACAGCATGCCTCATGCAAACTGTATTACAGGGAATGCAAGACGGGAATCTGTTTGATTGATGTAACGCCCAGGCATTGCCAAGCCACACCTGTGAATAATTCTGGTGGTTAACACCGCCCAAATCCCATTTGCTTCCATGCATAAATGATGTGGCACACCTCTAATCTGCGCTTGCACCCGTTGTTGTGATGAGTGATAATCCCCCGCGAGTAATTGCATGCCCACCATATTTTGGGGCTGTTTTAACTTAAAAACAGGGAGGTCACGTCTACCCAAACAAGTATATCATTTTTAAACAGTTATGTTTCGGTATAAATCATTACAATATGCTCCCGTGAGGTGGCGATGCGTTTAGCTGCTGCCGGGCGGGGGTGCAAAACTCGGCATAACACCTGGACACTAGCGCAAGGCGGACTGCAATCTTCCCTGCCTTAAGGCACGCGCAAACAGGTGAGGAAGCGCAAATAGGGGATATCGCCTGTACCAAGATATAGGGCCCTATACTAACGTTTTCCAGAGACTGTCATGGCGGCATGACTGTTTATAACTGTTTACCAGTATTTATGCTCTGGGCGCAGACAAAGACTTGAACAAAGAGAGAAGAGACAAAGAGAGAACAGCGCTGCAGTCATTATGCTGCAGTAGCATAATGAGTGTAACAATTCCTAATTAGCCTTCGGTTCTTATCAATAGCTGTGTTTCCATTACAGTTTTTCGCAAAATAATTGCGATATTTCTACAACTTCGACAATGTACAATTGCGACTTGTAGGCGTTTCCATTGAAGTTGAGTTTGGTACCGTCAGGGCTGGACTGGGACCAAAAAAGCTACCTGCCATGTGTCAGACAGGCCCACAATTTCGAATCGGCCCAATTTTTCGTGCTGCTCCAATAATGGGTTGGGGATTTACTTATAAAGCCACATGTTACCTACCCGAACGAGCTGAGGGCAGCGTCCCACTCATTAAGTTCATTCAGGATATGCTTCCTCTCTGGCTGGATCTCCCTGCAGAAGCTCTCCCGCTGGACATTGAACGCGCTCACAGATCATTTGCCCCTGTCCTAGGCCCTAATGGCTCTCCGAGAAGCATACTGGTACGCTTTTTGCGTTATTCTCAAAAAGATGCTGTTCTGAGAGCCGCAATGAAGAAGCGCGATGTCTCTCACGACGGCTCACGCCTCCGGTTCTACTCTGATCTTTCTGCTGATGTCCTACGAAGGAGACGTGAGTTTGATACAGTGGGAAAAGCCATGGCCCTACGTAACATATACAGGGGATTCGCATATCCAGCCCGACTCAGGTGTCTGCATGATGGGAAACTACACCTGTTTGATGATCCTGAATCTGCAAGAACCTTCATGGAAACATTGAAGTGACTCGTCGCTGGAATAATTACTGGAGGAGAAATAACACTGTTCCCGTCTGTTTTCCCCGTATGTATTCATAAATGTAGGCTTCTTACTTCTAGTAACACAGACTCTTTGACTGTAATAGCCTACATCTACTCACGGCAGCTGTAGCCTACAGGAGGCTGCCATATACAGTAGCTGGTCATGTTTGTATGGCTAGTTGAAGAAATAACTCAAGGACTAATTATTTTAATTTTTTTTTCTTTTTTTCTTTTCTCCTATTTCTTTTGGCCGGTCAGTCATATCTCTTTGCCCAGCTTAAGGTATGGATTCACGTTTAGAGGCTGGACCTATGACTGGCCATGTTAAATATTTAGTCAGAGTAATTTGATTTATGGGCAACTTTATCTGTGTGTGTGTGTGTGTGTGTGTGTGTGTGTGTGTGTGTGTGTGTGTGCGCGTGGGGGGGGGGGGGGGGTGCCCGTAGCCTACCCTAACTGCTATTATTCAATCTCTGTGATCAGTCTTTTGAGCTGCGGGCGTGTGACTGTGTGTGTGTGTGTGTGGGGGGGGGGGGGGGGGGCATAGCCTACCCTAACTGTTATCATTCAATCTTTGTGATCAGTCTTGTGAGCTACGGGTGTGTGTGTGTGCGTGTAGGGGGACGGGGGGGGGACGGGGGGGTCGCGGTGTGTGTAGCCTAAAGTATCTGCAGCTGCTATTCAATCTTTGGCCAGTTTTGTGGGCTGCACAGCTGGCCTCATTGGACTAAGTTTAATGTGTTTTGTTTTTTTTCCCTTTCTCTTTTCTTATCCCCACTTCTTCTCTAGTCAGTATAAACACTTTACCTTTATGGTTTCGTTTGCAGGCTGGACATGATGTTGACTAGGTCACTATGGTTGCCCATGGCTAAATGATTAAACTTTATTTTTTTATACTTTTTTTGTTTTTTTTGTTTGTTTGATTTTATTATCTATATAGCCTATATATTTGCGTCCTCTCTAGCCTAAATCAATTCTTCATCTCTGTGATCATATTTGTAGGCTGGACATATACTGCTGGCCTTATTGTGGTCAGCTACAGTTAAATGTCAGTATTAATACTCAGTTAGATGCTAGCCTCTGTGGTCAGGCCTGCTGCCCTTGTGAGGTAGGGACATCTTCTTTTGTTTTGTTTCTGATTTTTATATTCATCTTTTTTTTTTTTTTTTTTTTCATTTTCCCCACTTACTTGACGGGACAACATATTGAACTATGAACAGTGCGTTTGGGGTGGTGATAAGGGCACAAGCTACCATGCTGATATTGTGGTCAGTCGTAATAGGGACTGTTTGGTGACTGTTATGTTTGTGTGGTACCCTGTCTTTGGGCGTCAGGGTTGGGGAGGGAGGTTGTTGTGGTTATCGTTGTCTTTGTTGTCGTTGTTTGCTTGTTTTTTGTTTTGTTTTGTTTCTTTAGTAACAGGGTCTCATAGAAGCTGTATACTCTCAGCCAGCATTTTCATTATTGAACTATTTTGCTCACACTGTTCTCTCTATGTCAGACTCATTTAAATTTGTTACACTGAACGTTCAAGGGATTGGTCATGTAATTAAGAGGAAAAAAATTCTAACTTCTTTAAAAAAACAGAAAGTGGCTTTTGCTTTACTTCAGGAAACACGATTGTCTAGTGAAGAGCACTTAAAACTTAAAACAGATTGGGTCGGCCAAATCTATTTTTCTTCTTATAACTCAAATAAAAGAGGCACGGCAATCCTTATAAATAAGAATATTCCATTTATACTTGAAAAAGAAGAGCACGATCCAGAAGGTAGATTCATTTTGATTGCAGGCTCTATTCTCGGCCAGCATATTACTATCTTAAATGTATATGCTCCTAATGTGGACTCTCCTCAATTTATGTCACAGATGGTTTTGCTCTTTAACCAACATTGTAAAGGTCTTGGCCTCTTAGCTGGTGATTTTAATTGTATAATGAATATCAATCTAGATAAGTCCTCCACCACCTCTGACCAACTCAAGATCCTCTCGTACTCTGAACAATATGTGCAAAGACACAGGCCTATTAGATGTATGGAGAGAGCTGCATCCCACAGTCAGGGACTATACATTTTACTCTAATCCTCATAAATCTTATTCCAGACTGGATTATTTTTTTATTCCCAGTAATTATATACACACACTGAGCTCCTGTCAGATAGGCTCTATTGTGTTATCTGATCACGCTCCAGTGTATATGGAGATTAATCTTGGGATCACAATTCCCAGATCCTCACATTGGAAATTTAATTCCTCGTTCCTGAATAACGTGGACTTCTGTTCATTTGTCAGAGAAAAACTTTCACATTTCTGGCAAGATAATCAATTCTCACCTGTCTCTCCTGCAACTATGTGGGATGCAGCTAAAGCCACTTTACGTGGACATCTTATTTCTTATACATCCCTACAGAAAAAAATCTTAGCAAAAAAACGGAAAGATCTTGAGGAGGAGGTGATGCATTTAGAGCAGCTACATAAGAGGTCTCCTACTGAAAATAATTGGAACTTATTGATTAATGCAAAAACAAGGCTCAATTTAGACCATACCTGTCATATTAATAAGTTAATGCTCTTCACTAAACAAAAACATCATGAGTTTGGTAACAAGTCCAGTCGTTTACTTGCTTATCAGTTAAAAAAAGAATGTAACGATCGGGCGATAAAATCTGCTAGGACAACTCAGGGTTCGCTTACTTGTGACCCTCTTCTGATAAATAACACCTTCAGGGACTTTTATAAGACTCTTTACACTTCTCAGTGCACAGGTTCACTCTCTGACATTGGTTCCTACCTAGATAGAATCACTCTGCCTACTGCCACAGAGGAGGATCGTTTATTTATGAATGTGTCTTTTAGTCAAGAAGAGGTATGGGAAACTATTCAATCTATGCCCTCTGGAAAAGCACCAGGCCTTGATGGGTATCCGCTTGAGTTTTACAAGGCATTTTGGCCTGCGATTTGTCCGATCCTGATGCCTGTACTTAAAAACCTGTCTGATGGAATTCTGCCAGATACATGGAAGATGGCTTCTATTAGTTTAATTTTAAAGAAAGATAAAAATCCTCTTGATTGTTCATCTTTCCGCCCAATCAGTTTACTTAATGTGGACTTTAAAATAGTAGCCAAACTACTAGCTCGCAGATTAGAAAGATTACTTCCTCACCTTATTAAACCAGACCAGACAGGTTTTGTTAAGTCCAGATATGGTGCTGATAATCTGAGGCGAGTTTTTAACATTGTACACCATCTTAATACTCTTAAACACCCAGCTTTGATCGTTTCCCTTGATGCAGAAAAAGCATTCGATCGAGTAGAGTGGCCGTTTTTATTTTCTGTTTTGGAAAAGTTTAACCTGGGCTCTAACTTCATTTCCTTAGTTAAACTCCTATACTCTGATCCATTGGCAGCTGTTAACACAAATGGACTGCTGTCTGAGAAATTTTCAGTAGGCAGGGGGTGCAGACAGGGATGTCCTTTATCCCCTCTTTTATTTTCATTAGTTATTGAACCCCTAGCAGAGTCCCTCAGATCCGATAACAATATTTGTGGTGTAAGAGTAGGCGAGGTAGAGCATTGTATCTCGTTATACGCTGATGATGTTCTCTTATACTTGACCAATCCTGAGACCTCGATCCCCATAGTTCTGGATTCCATCGCTTGTTATAGTAAGCTATCAGGCTATAAAATTAATTTAGATAAATCAATGGCAATGCCTTTAAACATTTCCTCTAAGGCCGACATTTTTGTGCATTTTCCTTTTCATTGGTCAGAGAAAGGTTTTAAATATTTGGGTATTTTAGTTACTCCTGACCTCACAGATTTATTCAATGCTAATTATCCACCTCTGATTAAGAAAATCAAAGAAGACTTGGTTAAATGGTCGACTTTACCAACTTCCTTTTTTGGGAGAATCAATGCCATAAGGATGAACATTCTTCCCCGTCTGAACTACTTGTTTCAGAGCCTTCCCTGTTTTTTGTCTTCTACCTTTTTTAAAAGACTTAATCATCATATCTCTAAATATATATGGAAATACAAAAAGCCAAGAATCAAGTTTTCTACGCTTACTAAATCAAAAGACCGGGGCGGAGCTTCACTGCCAAATCTCCAGCTTTATTACTGGTCAGCTCAAATTAAAAATATGTCAAATTGGTTTTTGGACAGGCATGACTCTTTATGGACTAGTATTGAATCATATGCTTGCCATCCAAGACTGCTGAAGTCACTCCCTTTTATCTATAATTTCGATCAGGTGGAGTCTCTATCAAGTAATATGATTGTATATAATACACTTTTAGTTTGGAGAGATGTGAGAAAATACTTAAATATTCCTAAATGTATTTCTCTTTGGTCCCCTATTGCTCTCAACCCTGACATTCCCCCACAAATGGGAAATATTGGCCTCTTGACTTGGCTCTCAAAGGGCCTCTTTGATTTTTCTGGTCTTTTTTCACAGAACAATATAAAATCGTTTGAACAAATTAGAATTGGTTTTGACTTACCCAATAGGGATCTTTATACATTTTTACAAATAAGACACTTTACACAGTCGCTCCTGAGGGAAAGAAAATTACGTCTGGAATTGTCAGAGATTGAGAAGTGCCTTATATCAGCTGATGGCTCTAAAGGCAAAATTTCATATATATATGCTCTTCTATCGATGGCCAGCTCATCCTCATTTGACGTTTTGAAGCCTGTCTGGGAACATGATCTTGGGACCACGTTCAGCACAGAGAGCTGGTCAGCAATCTGCAATAAGATCTTTCCTAAATGTACTCCTCTTAGTGTATCTGAACAAAATTATAAGTTCTTTAATATAATTTATCTCACCCCTGTTCGCCTCCAGAAAATGTTCCCAGACACTTCCAATTTGTGTTTTAAATGTAAAGCTCATCTAGGGACTCTTACCCATTTATTTTGGTTTTGTGACAAGATTCAAAGTTACTGGAGAGATGTCCACTCTATTATTCAAAACATTATAGGAAAACAATTTACTATGAGTTCAGTCTTGTATCTTTTGAATTATGACTCAGTTACGAATTTTGATAAAGATACAGAGTCTCTGTTAAATGTTTTATTTTATTTAGCAAAAAAATGCATATTACTATTATGGTCTACTCCTCAAGTACCTTCTGTAAATATGTGGCTGTCACAGGTCTCAATATTCTTACCTCTGGAAAAACTGACTTATGACCTACATCAGAAATCTGACACTTTTCAGAGAATATGGTCACCCCTGTGTTCATATCTAGAGAGATTCTGACTGAGACACTTCTACCTTTGTACTTGACCCTGTATACTCTGTTCATTTAGTCTGTTATATCGTGTGTGTGTTTTTTGTGTGTGAGAGAGAGAGAGATTTTTTTTCTTTTTATCTTCTCTTGTTTATTATAGCGGAGCCGTGTCGACCGTTAAAGGCACTGTCACGTGCCCCAGTTATGTGTAACATATAACTCGGTTTCTGTTGTCAACTCACTTTCCTTTCACTGTTGATGTCGCTTGTTTCATGTGCTTGTTTTGTCTTGTATCCTTTTTATTCAAAATAAAAAAATGTTAATAAAAAAAAAAAAAAAAAAAAAAAAGCCACATGTTATGACCCGGTCTAGGGGTTTTAGGTGTAATCATGGGTCGCGGAACCGCCCGGGCCACACGGGCCCGGGCCTGGGTACATTTCAGTTCCCCCCCCCCAAATTTTTTTTTTTTTTTTTTTTTTTTTTTTTTTTCAAATACATAATACATACTTTTTCACCAACCTGACCGGCCCACTAGCGAGCGGCCCACCGGCCATTGCACCGGTAGAATTACATTGCAGTCCAGCCCTGGGTACCGTCTGACGGAGCGCACACCTGAACGCAATTCCCATTAGCCTACCAGCAGCTGCCTGCCACAGTGGATCTGCCCCATATCCCGTCCCCTGCATGCTCAAATCCAACCAATGGTCAATGCAAATCACAACATGAAGTTACAACGCATATAAACGAGCCTGATTATCAATTCAAAATAAAATGAGTCGCAAAATGTTGCTGGCTGCGGTGAATGCAGTGAGCGCGACAGGCAGAAGAAAAAAGCCTAATAGCCTAATAGCCTACAACTGGTCCGATTTAGAGATGGAGGGGGGAAAAGGCTGATTTGGTCAATAATCACAATGTTGTGTAGCTATTATAATTATAACACTGCACCTGAAACGTGTGTAATGTATTACTCACAGTCACTGTATTCACTTCAGTCAGGAGCACGCACCGCACCGGTGTGTGCTTGCTTTTCATCCCCTCGCGCTGTGCCAAATGCGCGCACACAGGCAGCCTGTCACCATGGACCGATTTCTGCCATTAAACATTATCTATTTTATATATATTTTGCATAACACTCGTCTTTCTGCTAGCGTTGCTTCAAAGTTTTCCATTGCTGCGGAGGTTTTGCCACGGCTTATCGAACCGTTTCTTCCTCATTTTTCGCTGCTTTTCCAAAGCAGAATGGGTCACATGACGTGCTAATGCGAAAAAACTGTTTCCATTACACTTTTGCGATAAACTGCTATATCGACACGTCGAAATTTACGTGTTTCTATTACCCAATTTCTATTGCGATATTTAGATTTTGCGCATTTCTGATGGTAATGGAAACACGACTAATGTAAGTTCTTTGGCACAAATGATGACGTGTGTTTATACAGCGTGCACTCATGTATTTTTTCATAGAACACCAACTTGGCAAAAGCGGTAATTTACAGTAGCACTTGCGCATCTTTACCGCCAGGCGCAGGTGCAAATTGGAGGCGTGCCAAGTCATCTGCTATTCTCCATGCCCCGCAAAATTCCACCCGTGCGCGACGCAAATGGGATTTTGGCGGTCTTAACCACCTGCATTATTCACAGGTGTGGCCTGTCAATGCCTGGGCGTTACATCAATCAAACCAATCAAACATTCCCTTTAATACAGTTTGCACGATGCATGCTGTAATTATTTCCATGCATAATTTGGACATCTGACAACAATCATCACATCAGATACCTGTTAAAAACATCTGTGATTTGCAGCTTTTAATTGATGCAATTCGGGTTATTTGGTTGACTGGAAAATAGAAACGTGTTTGCCACGGGGAAACAGGGACATTTGATTGACAATAATATTGCAAGTAGGCTACAATGGCCAAGCTTTCTCAATTAATTTCCCATTAACCCCTCTTTGTAGCCTATTTGTTCCTGTTTGTGTTTCCACAGAAAACCTGACAGGTCTGGTTGGGGATAATTAGTTTCAGTAGAATGTATTTATTTTCACTGAGAGCGAGGGCGAGTGAGTGACATAGATGCTGATAGATGATGGTAGGCTACTCAAAGGGAGGGGGGGGGGGTTGTAGACTAATATTATAGTAGGCTAATAATTATAGCATTGGCTATTAATTAATCTGGGCGATGCAGTATGTTGTGCATGTGTGAGGTTTCGGAGAGGGAGAGAGAGGGGTAGAGAAACAATATCAGCAGCATGTCTGTGGATCTTTACAGGTGATAAAAGTTTTTCAGTGAATAATAGTTGATTGCTTCACTGAATAATCTGCTGTTCCACAATTTTAGCAGCAGAATTTGATCTCCTGGCTTTTGTATTTTAATGGGACATCCGTGTGTAAGGACATATCCAAGGAGTTCCCCTGCATTGCGTTGCGCAGCACGGAGAGTAATGGTGCGCTCAAGCACAGTGGGGTATTTCTGTGCTAAGACCTGCTTTACAGAGGCCTTAGCGCAAAGAGTTGCACACATAGGGACAATAGCAAACATGAGGATTTAGCGCAGCCACGCCTGGTTTCGCATATGGCACACCCGCAGGTGTGTAGAGGTGGAAAAAATACGGAAAAAAAACAAAATGGCTGCCTGCACTCTTCCGACGATAGCATAGACACGGCGTTACGGCACGCAAACCGGGGCGCAAGCGTGAAAAGCAGATATCGTTTGACAAAAATAGGGCCGCAACAGTTATACAGGTAGGAAAAACTGTCTTTAAATATAAGGGTCAGTTAGCCTCATTATACAGTCTGTCAGTAGAAATAATACAATACTGACGTAAAATATAACAGAATAACATTTCCACATGTCTTCTTGTCCTTCAGGCTGAGTGTCTGCCAGCTGTCAGAGAAAAGCTGTGAAGCTCTGGCCTCAGTTCTCAGCTCCCAGTCCTCTAGTCTGACAGAGCTGGACCTGAATAACAACGACCTACAAGATTTAGGGCTGACGATGCTCTCGGCTGGACTCGGGAGTCCACACTGTAGACTGGAGACTCTCAGGTCAGGATCACTGTTACTGTTCAACAGACCATTTAAATTCTGCTTCACATGCTCATTAATGTCAGAAAAAACATCTGTTCTCGCATTTTCCTGCTGATGTGGTCTAAAATATTCATTATTTCTATCCTCACTGCCTCTGTTGGTGAAACCTGAAGTAAATGACTTGTCAGATTCTGTCGAACTGAGTCCAAAACTGAAATGAAAAGACAAACCTAATGCTGGGGTCAGCTGTTAAAGGGATACGCCAACATATCTGGAGATTTGCCTTTTTGACATATTCCCGATAGTAAAACTGAATGTAGATGTCCCTGTGCGTGCATTAGAAAGTGTGTTTCACCCCTCCTGCTAGTGAGCACTACAATGGCAATAGGCTATACGGTACAGCTGCCTACCCTTATTCAGTCACAAAAATTACACATATCAACAGCACCAGAATTGCCAACAGAACCATGTGCATGACTCACATGCACATGTTGTGACTCGTGTACTCAACACGCGATGAAATAATAATCCAACTTTATGGGAAACGGTCATCTTCAAAGAAGACTATAGAGTGAAATAAGGGGAGACAACTGTGATGTAGTATGAGCCGATGGCACAGTTGCACGATGGCACCTAGGTGGGTGGGCAGTGTCTGTCTGTCTGTCAGTCATGATTTTGGAAGCGGGCGATTTCCATACCTGCAGTCATGGGGCATCAACTCGAGTCTCCACCCTACGAATCGATTCCTAGTATTTTCATAATCCTATAACTAGAAGAGTTAGGAGGGGAAATAACTTAACCAACATGCACATTTAGAGAAAAAACAACAACATCAGGTAATGTGTTGTCTTTAATCTGGCGGAAGCATTTTTTAAAGGTAAACAACCCAGATTGATGGTTTATAGTGGACTTTTTTGTGAAATAGGCTCCACCCACCAAACTTTATAAGTCGATGATATGAAAACGTTGTGGACGATATGACGATAGCTGGGTCAGTCCTGCTAGCATCGATGCTAAGTTAGCAAAGTAGCCTACAGCAAGAGCGCAGCTGAAGCTAATTAATATGGACGTTAACATCCATATTAATATATAGCCATGTGCTTGCGCGATGACATCATGTATTGGCGATGTCAAAGGGTGGCGATTGACGATCTGACTGAGGTCAAGATCGCGCAACTCTAGTAGGCTATCATCTCTATTTTTGCATTTTTAAACTGGCAGATGGGGGATTCAACTTTTAGTTGTTTACTCACCTAATTTTGCTCTCTTCCAAATAATCCAGCCATGTAACTAACTAACGTCCATTCATGAAAATAATGATGGGAAATTGATGGTTTGTAAAGTGCCACCACGCGCCCACTCAGACATAACAGCTAGATGATCTGGATCATGAGCTGCCAGAGTTAAACAGCAGCCGCTTTTGCTCTAATGCGGATCATATACATGGGACCGAGATGAATATGATACGGACTCGCGGGAGTGCGCGTAGGCCGGCTAATTGTTGTGTAACATGCAGGCCAACCGGCTAAGAGCTGGTTATAATATGGATTCCACTGCATGTTAAGAAGTGGCTATAGTGACATTATTGTACTTTCTGCTTTTTTAATCTCTTATATCACAACAATATTTCTATAATATTACAGTATATTCCTTTGATATGGCAAGTCAAAAGGCGGAGGAGTGTGTTTAATGATCAACGAATCCTGGTGCACAAACATCAAACCGGTAAGAACACACTGCTCCGCCGACATAGAATATATAGTGGTACAATGCCGACCATTCTGGCTCCCAAGGGAATTCACATCGATAACGCTGCTTGGTGTTTACATCCCCCCACAAGTAAACAAGAGCGCTGCGCTCAAAGAGCTAGACCGAGCGATCAGCGCGCAACAAAACAAACAGCCTGAGTCAGCTATAATCGTGACAGGAGATTTTAACAGGGCAAACACAAGACTCCACAATCTATACCAGCACGTGAAAGTAGCAACCAGAGGCGACAGCACACTCGACCTGTGTTACTCCAACATTCGCCATGCCTACAAGTCACTGCTCAGAGCTCCATTTGGGAAATCAGACCACGCCTCCATCCTCCTCCTCCCAGCATACAAACACCGACTGAAACAGCAGCCAGCCCGCTCCCTCACGTCACACCGCTGGGATGATGCGTCAGAAGACACTCTACAGGACTGCTTCGCCCGGACCGAGTGGTCCGTCTTCAAAGCCGCTGGAAATCTCAGTGATTTCACACAAACAGTCACCAGCTACATAAAGAAATGCACCGAGGATGTTATCCCCACAAACACAATAAAAATTCCACCAAAACAAAAACCCTGGATCAACAGTGAGGTCCGGGCAGCGCTCCATGCACGGACATCAGCCTTCACCTCTGGAGCAACAGAGGACTACAAGCACTCACGCCATGCACTCAGGAAGGCCATCAGGCTAGCCAAACGAGACTACGGCAAACAGCTCGAAAATAAACTGTACACCAACAATCCTAGGCACCTATGGAGAGGCCTCCATGCAGCCACGGATTTCAAAGGGGACAAACCACAGCCCCAAAACACCTCGCCCTCCCTGCCAGACGAGCTGAATGCATTCTACGCAAGGGTCGACCCCTCCGCTAAACACCGGCAACCCCCCACCCCAGGCCCCCACAGTCAGGAACCCCCTCCCCCCACCCACAACCCCCCCCCCCCAGCAGACAGGAGACCTCTCCCCTCAACACCCATGGAAACCCCCCCCCCACTCCACCCCCTCCCCCGCAGCCAAGAGCCACATCCCCTCCTACCTACCCACCCCCATAGACCCCCACCCCCCTAAGCCCCACCCCACCCCACCAGCCTCACCCCCTCCCCCCAACCACCCGACCCAAACACAAGAGCCCCTGCACAACGCCCTAGCCCCCCCTCCCACACTGAAGACCAAGACTGCCCCATCCCCTTCACCGAGGACGAAGTCCGGCGAGCGTTCATGCGCATCAACCCTCGCAAAGCGCCCGGGCCGGACGGCGTCCCCGGCCGCGTCCTGAAGGCCTGCGCTAAAGAGCTGGCGGGGGTATTCACGGACATCTACAACCAATCCATAGCACTACGCACCGTCCCCACCTGCTTCAAATCGGCCACAATAATCCCCGTTCCAAAGCAGAAAAACATTACCAGCCTCAACGACTGGCGACCAATAGCACTAACCCCCATAGCCAGCAAATGCCTGGGGGGGGGTCCCACCGCCCGGTCACCATCTACGGGGGGGTCCCACCGCCCGGTCACCATCTACGGCACAGAGGTGGAAAGAGTGGACAGCTTTAAATACCTGGGTGTCAACGGTAACTGTCTGCCTTTCCGAAACCCTGCCACTCCGAACGTTAACTTCCATTATTCGGACTGGCGGTCCTTCACCTTTTTTTCATAGGTCCCACCATTACGAAAATTCCTGCCTTTATTATTCGAAATGTCGGCCCTTCCTCGTTTTTCTAAAGGATCCGCCATTCCGAAGTTTGGATATTGTGGAATATGGCACAAAAGTGCAAACATTTCACACTGTGCGTCTCTGCAGCGCAGTAGCAGCCTGAACTGGGCTTTTACTGATGCTTTCTGAAGGCTATTTAGCCTACTTAATTAGACTTCTGTTTTTGTTAGGATATTATTTTTTTCGTTATTGTTTAATTGTTAACTTTTCAGTTAATCAGGCAAGCTTATCCTATTGGAATTTATAATTATTTCCTATGACATTTTACACAGCTGCAGGGCACAGCAAGGTAGAGGATTATAAAGGTGTAAATGTGGGAGACATTTTATTAAGTGTTTTCCTTTCACCACTAAGTAAATAAATAAGTTGTGTTTATACAGCAGCTTTCACAGACAGTCACAAAGCGCTTCACAGTCATAAAATAACATAAAGATAAACAACTGCATTGTGTTAGGATGTAGCCTAATCTATAAGCTAGTTGAAAAAAACCTTCACATGTGTGATGTGTGAGTGGTTCACAACCTTTTTAGAGGAGCCTTCAGAATTCGTTTTATCAGAGTAAATATGTTTGTCACTATTATGATAATTAAAATGATAAATATCTATATATAAAAATACACAAGTAGGCTACATGATTTGTATGTAAAAAAAAGATTATCATTCTATATCAGGGAGTAAGATTTACCTAGTCAGGTGTGACCAGTTGTTAAAATGTAAATATAAAGTGTTGCGCAACGGCTGTGCAATTGTGCCAAATTGCACGCGCTCATCCAGCGGACTGAGTGCCGGGTCTCCTCTCCTCCTCCGGTACTGTACACTATCTTTGTGGGCAGTATTGCGCTTCTTTGCTTCTTGCTTAAAATCAGACCACATACATTTGTTGGACTGGATAATAGCTTTTGTTTTTTGTGTTTTATTGATTAATCTTATGGGTCTGCAAACCCCAACAAATGAATTAATTAAATAAGGAGCCGTGTCCCTTTGCTCTCGCAAGCCAGACCACAGTGAATAGTTATTATTTTGAAATCAAAAAATTATCCTCTTGAAGATAGCGTCCAGTGAGACAGAGGCTCGGGGAGACAGCGGGTTCGGACGGCAGCAGCACAGCTCAGTTCAACCATAGGAGTGTTAAGATCAGCACAGTTCTCTGAAAGGACAAGTGGTTATATAGACTGTCAAACAAGTGCAGGGCATTACTCTGAAATTGATAGAAAATTACAGCTTCTCTTCTATTGGCTGTGACGCTGCCTCCATTACTGTAGCGCGAAAGTTGGTTAACTTGCGGGAAAGCTTTTCAGCACCATGGACAGCAACGGGGCGGCCGGACAGGTTTCTCCATGCAGCCAGCAGGGACAACAGAATTAGGCTATGTTCCCGCGGGCGTGTCAGCATGTGTGTGCGCTGCTCTCTAAGCAGGGTGTGTGCGTTGTGCGCACCCGCCTATAGAGACACATAGCCTATTACTATCTTGCACATTGTGCGAGAGAGAGAGAGAGAGAGAGAGAGAGAGAGAGAATTGCGCACACAGCCTACAGAAGTTTAAAAGTCCAAACGAAAATATTTATTGACAAAAACGATTTTATGCGTACACAGCCTACAGAAGTTTAAAAGTCCAAATGAAAATATTTATTGACAAAAACGATTTTAAACAAATTCCATAATTCAAAGTAGATTTTGGGAAAGATGTAACTTTCACGGTTTGGTTCACAGTTCAGGTTTGGTTAATATTTAGACACCAGATAGATTATATAGACACAAGAAATCACAGAGTGCAAGCTACAGGACGCGGCTCCGCCCGAGCCTACTTTATCTGACACACGACCGGTTCGTGAACTGGAAGTCAAATCAAGTTCGGAGTGGCGGACCTTATGGAAATCGGAGTGGTGGGATTTCTGAGTGGCAATATTTCTGAGTGCCGATATTTCTGAGTGGCAGAACGTCGGAGTGGCAGCACGTCGGAGTGGCGGCATGTAACCGGTGTCAACATCCACCAGGACCTAACATGGTCCAGCCACACCACCTCTGTTTCCAAAAAGGCCCAACAATGGCTGCACGGTCTCAGACGACTAAAGAAGTTCGGCCTGAGACCCACAATACTCAAAGACTTCTACAGAGGCACCATCGAAAGCCTACTGACCGGCTGCTTCACCTCCTGGTATGGAAACTGCACCATAAAAGACACAAAAGCACTGAGGAGAGTGAGGCGCGCGGCCCAGCATGTAACAGGCTGCGAGCTGCCGGAACTGGCAGACCTCTACACTCAGCGCTGCCTCAAAAGAACCAGGAAAATAATCAAGGACCCAACCCACCCACTCAACAACATGTTCTCCCTGCTACCATCTGGTAGGAGATACAGAACCCCCAAAACCCGGACAAGCAGACTACGAAATAGCTTCATCCCCCAAGCCACCAGACTCCTAAACAATAAACAGATCTACCCCACCATTATGACCAGCTGCTAAGATAACATGCACAGATTTATTATGGGCAACCGCAATATATAGACAAAGACTTGTAACTACTAATTAATATAACATAAAGATTATTTATGGGCATCCGCAATATACAGCACAGACCCGAAAAGCACAGGAAACAGATGACAATAACGATGACAATTGTTCTGATGTTAAGGTACCAGTTTAAGCATGACAGGAAACAATGACGATAATGTCGATGATAATGTGAATGACGATGACGATGTTGATGACGATGATGATGACGATGTTGATGACGATGATGACTTGTAACGGAACATAACACAGCTCAAGCATTTCACCGTGTGTACTTGTACATCCGTGTGACAATAAACCAGGGACAGTTATAACAAGGACATGCGCGTGCGTGTGTGTGTGTGCGTGCGTGCGTGCGTGTGAAGGCTTAAAAAGAAGCAGCAGCAATAGTGCATTTGAGTCTATGTTCTGGGCTATAGCCTTTCATTTAAGGAATATTGTTCCACAGATTGAACATGCTGTTTAGATGGCTGGGTTGAGCAAAGTGCATTGGTAAATTTATTATTAACAGCTTAGTTGTATAAGCGAAGGAAAAAGATTGGATCGGATTGATATCGGTATCGGCAGACACTCAAGAATGTGGTATCGGTATCGGATCGGATATGGAAAAAGTGGTATCGTGCCATCCCTAGTCTATATGATTAAATTTTATTTATATATTTGTATTGTATTTTACTTTTAATATTTGTTCTTGTTGTAGATCACAAATAGGCCTACAACTTTCACCTAATCGTTTTCACTTTCGTAGGCTATATCGTATCCGCGTGTTGTCTATTGGGCTAATTTTAAGGATGGATTTAAATCTGTTTTTCAAATGAACTATTCATATAGACAGGAAATAAATACATAAATACCGTAAATGACCATTAACTCATTGAGTGCCAGCCACTTTTGGAGAACGGACGCTCCCAGTGCCAGAGTTTCAGAGCGTTTTCAGTGATTTCTCGAGGCCCACAGAATATTGTGTGATATTACTATGTACGCACAAAGAACAATGAGACTCTCTTCTATCATCTGCAAAAAAAAGTTTATTGATACCATTTTCCGTTCTTTAGTTATGAGCCGGAGAAGATAGGTTGTTTTGAGCAAAAAGACACGTTTCAAATTAGAAGCTGAGTTATTCCGCCTTTTGTGAAATGAAGCATTTCAAGCACATTCACTGACTCTGAAGTAAAGGTAATATTTTCTGATGTAGTGACGTGGTGTAGTTGTGTGGTGCCCTGCGTGCCCCACCCCCCTCTCCCCCCCTCAGCTGCAAACTCCTCCCCACACTAACACACAGCCTAACACGCACCCAGTCTATTTTCGGAGCGCTCCGTTTTTGTGCGCCGGCTCCCAGCGCGACACGGAAATGCCAAACCGGACTGCAGGGAAAGGTTTGGCCCTTCGGCGTCGGGTGCTGCCTTTCTGGCGGCTAATCGTGTGGAGAAACTATACAGCAGAGACAGACAGAGGCAGAGGGGCTCAGTTGTGGGCGCGGATTGACTGCTGTTCGCAGCCAACGTCAGCTGCAGACAGAGCAATCTATATGGCTCTGGCTGCAGCATGAGCGGTTTCTCTTTGATCACGGGGCTTTTTCCTGCTGTTTTCCGGACCTTTCTCTAATCTGGAGAGCACTGTCGCCACCTAATGAGTCCGTAAAATAGGTTATACACCTTCAATAGCTACAATATTTGTACAGGAGATGCCTGAGGCTTTGATCCACGTCCCACCGTCAAAAAACGCAATTGACGAACATACTCGTCCTTGGCACTCTACGTTACTAAACGAAATGACGAACATACTCGTCCTTGGCACTCAATGAGTTAACAGCCCATTCATGACCACATGGATTTAAATCATTAATCACAAAGATAAAAAGAAAAAGAGAAGGTTCCAGTGTTGACTGGTAGAATATGATTGTTCCAAGTTCTAAACATTTCCAATGACTTGAGGCGGGGAGGTGTGAACGGCAAAAAACAGACTTTATTGACACGGGAGATATAATTCAAAACATCTTTTTTACAACCCATAGGCTATCTTTCCCAAACACATTCACTGCAAACAACAATTATCTCCGCTTGTCACAACAGATGCAAAGCAATTTTCCAACAGGACAAATTAACTGGGGAACTGCGCACTTCAGTTGGACGGCAGTCTGCGACCGGGGATGAGCCGTACCGGAGTGCAATTCCCCTTTACGCCATTGGTAAAAAAAGAAAATGAAGAAAAAAGGACTGCAGCCTGCAGGGAAGGTGGAGTTGCAACTCCACATTGCCCACATTCAGAGCTGCCTTTACAACACACGCAAAGTGGAGGATTAACAATGCGGTTTATCATTTGGAGGGGGGATCAGTGCAGTAAGAATAATGACATGAACTATAGCATTTGTATAGCCTACACAATTCACTTGAGACTGTGTGTGTTGTAGGAGTATTCTGCATTGGCTTCAAGAGGAATCACAAGTAGCCCATATAAATCCAAAATGCCATATACATATACATATATACATATAGAATACATACACGCAGGGCTGTAGTGGTGGCTAAACGCACGTAAACGGCGTTTACGTACCTTTTTCAATGCTCTGCAGCGTTTAGGCACCTTTTAAGATCGTTTACTCACATGTTTAAATCGTTTATGCACACTTATTATTGCACGAGTTTTAACACGTTCGCGTAAACTCCGTTGATGCGGAGACCATGCCAAGCACATCACACACCAAAAGAAAAGAAAAACGATTACACATGGGCATGGCACTGACCAGGATCTCCGCGAACCGTAGCCTATTTTTGTGGAGCACTCCGCGAGAAAGGTACACGGCCCCGGGAACGTTGGTGCCTTTATCGAGCTGTGCTTGCCTGCCCAGACAGCGCTTCAAACAACTTAACGGTGCCATTGTGCCAGCGATGCGCAATGCGCATTGGAGACGTGCATTTGGAGACCAGCTCATGGTGAGCTGAACATAGGTAAGGTTGGTTAAAAATGTGTGTCCGGAGTGGGGAAAATCATAGGCTCACCGTTTTACAACTGAAGAGTGAATCACTGGTGTAAGAAACATGATTGATTTCCCTCTGATCAAGTAATGTTTGTAACATTAGGTGCGTGCGAGTCGACTTGAATAGTCCAGGTGCTACTGTATAAAGCCAAAATAATACGACCATGTTGAAAACTATCTAGAAACATACTGGTGTTTGTTGTGCCGAGATCTGTATAAATAAATAGGCTATTGGCTGACTAAAATTTAGTGGCCAGAGTGGCAGAACCACTTTTATTTCCATGTACAGTATGTTGTCTACCTATCCTTGCCCAATGTGTTTGTGGACAGTTTGAATTATATATTGGTATTCAAGAATCACATATTCAATCTGTCTACATACTTTTAGCTATAAAGCTGAAGCTGACAATCACAGGTACAGTGTGTATGAGAGAGAGAACTATATTACTCTTCAAACTGTAGCCTATATACTGGGTTCATACAAGGTCCTTTAAAGTAGGCTACCTACTGTATAATTTAACTTTTCATACCTGGAGAAATTCAACAAATGTTCAATAAATACATTTTATTTTGATTGTTTAGGCCTAATTATTTGTAAAGTCACAACACATTAGAGATGTGTGTAGTTCATTTTGCTCTCAAATGCACCAGGTTGATGAATTTTACTTTAAAATGTAAAAAAAAAAATCTTCCGGGGGAGAATCCCCCCGGACCCCCCTTGAGGGGCAAGGCCCATCCCATAGCCAGCTACTTTTTCTATCTGGCTGGCTACTCAGAAATGTGGGGGAACCCCCTGATATACCTTATAGGGCTATATGATTCAGATTAAGTTGTTCTATATACTCTCATATTTTGTCTTGTATATCGGTCACGGAAGCTTATTTATCCGCCGTTATAACACTGCCGGTGCCGCGTGAGAAAGCTGCCTCAAAAGTATAGTTTACCCACTTTTTTTTTTACCACTACAGCACTGCATACACGTGATCTCAACAACTGTTTCTGCAGCATTTGCTTTTAATGGGGGGGGGCGGGGGGGGTGATACATAGTATCTGGAACTACGTTAGTGCTCGCAGTTGTGGTATGTGGTATATATGCTCCCAACGTGGTTTTGGATTTTAAACCAATTTATTCTACAGTGAGTGTAAACAGTTACTCGCTGTGATTGGTCTTGAAGTGACTGTAGACTTTCAATCAGATCAGAGAATTCGACTGTAGACGGCCAATCACGTCCATCGTAGGATTCGACTGTAGACTACCAATCATATCTCTCGACTCACAACCACTAGCGTCAAAGCCATGTTCGGAGATGTGACGGGGAGCCCAGTTTGCTACACCTGATTGTGGACTGTCCTCCTTCCCCAGGGTTTCCACACCTTGTTCAACATCAAATTAATGGACTTTCAATGCCCAATTCCCCTAAGTCAAGGACCCAACACTGTACAGCAGAGTTTGAGATATGGACCAAGGTTAATTACCGTTATTGAGGGACATAAAAGATATAGGCTACAATAAAGACAGTATTGGGTAAAATGATTATTCTTCTTTCTTCTCCATCCCTTTCAGCTTTAGGTTGTAGTGATTAGTTGTGTAGGTTTTTACACATTATGTGATAGTTGCAGATGCTTGTGTGTCATGTTATAAAAGCTACCGAGAAGGGAGTAATGCGAGTCCGTCAAAGTAAGCAATTGGAGGGTCCCAGACTTTGTGCTACACTTATTTGTGTCTCATTAAATCAGTGTATATTAATGTAATTATTCAACCTAAAGTCAAACATCACATTTGAGGAAAATTATGGAACTGTCAGGTGAGGCTACATCTATCTATCTATCTTACACCAAGTTTCCCTTAACAGCCCTAGACTAGACTATAGGCTACTACACAACATGGCTACAGTATGTATGAATAAGAGCACAGTAACATTTTGACAGCTATCCTACACTATAGGCTACTTTTTTTTTTTTTTTTTTTTACCTTTATTTATACAGGGGGAGTCTCACTGAGAGCAATGCTCTCTTTTTCAGGAGTGCCCTGTTCACATTCACACACACATTCACACCTGGAAGCTGACTAGTACAACCACAGTCTGATCTGCTGGCCACTGATCAGCTCCGCTGGAGCAGTTGGGGTTAAGGGCCTTGCTCAAGGGCACCTCAGTGGTGGTAATGAGGGAGGGGCAAGCGCTGCCTTTTCACTTTCCCCACCCAGATTTATCCTGCCGGTCCCGGGGATTGAACCGACGACCTTCCGGTCACAAGCTCGCTTCTCTAACCATTGGGCCACCACTGCCCAATGTGAAGTTCTTCCCAGCTTCCAACGATCGTTGCAGCAGTGACCAACTATCTCAGAGCAAGATGAAAGCTTAGAGAGAGATGGATGACCTGAATGAAGTTTGAACTCCAGCTTTTCAGTCAGTTGGTCTTCTGTGATTGGTTATTCTTCTGATTGGTTCACACAGGCTTTTGGGGTGGAGAGTTTAGGAGGAGCCTTAACTCATTCATGGCCAGTTTAGGACTGCCAATATTTAGCATAGGCCAAAGATTTTCATAATTTTTGGTCATCTTTCAAGACCCACAGTAAATTATCTATTAGCACCAAAGTGATTTGCAATACCTCAAAATGAAGATGTACGTCTCTGGGTTCACCAGGAAAAAAAAAGTGAGCTTTTAGCATGTTCTGTACTCTACTTATAGCCATTTATATACACCCTGTTTTCACCAAAAAGGTCTCTCTGAGAAGACAAACAGGAGAAAAGGCCATTTTTGTAAAGCACACAATCTCAGGCAGAACTCACTCTCAATTCTTTTATTTTGAACTGTATTGACATCAGACATGTACATATTATTCGTTATGACACAAATTACAAAAAAAAAATATATATATATATATATATATACTGTATATACATGAAGTGCTTTTTTTACATTCAACAATACAGTTTACTCAGTGTGAGTGAGTGTGCAGACAGACACACAGACAGACAGACAGACAGACAGACAGACAGACAGACAGACAGACACACACACACACACACACACACACACACACAGAGATAGTTCTGTCCACAGATGCTGCTGGATCGCACCTCCTTCCCCCGCAAATTAGCATAGGAGGGGAACACCCATCTGGTCTGAGATCAGCGTCTAGCCTCCTCTGCCTCTGCAGCGTTTTCCTCCTCTCGTTCGGGCTGGGACGAATGCTGCGACACAGGAACGGGTCCGGCTTGGCTTTGGGACCAGGCGCTGGAACCGGATCGATCATGTTCGTCACGGGTTTGACTACCGCGAACAAATCAATCCAGGTTCGCCCTGCAGCAAGGCGACCAGTGCAGCGCGCCGAGGGGCGTTTCAATGGCGTTTCTCCTCTGCACAAGGAAGCACGTTTCTCTGTTTTTCCTCCTGCTCATTTCAAACAACAGCTGCGGTATGTGTTTGATCGCGTGTTGTCAGCTTGTCTTTGAGGCTAGGGACCTGATAACATGTCACAGGCTGGGGAAGTGTTTGAACTACGCGCTGCACTAATAAAAACAAAAACACGTCAAACACGTCATTGGCCATCTGGGCTATTCCAGATAACACGTCAAAGACGTCTTTGGCCATGAATGAGTTTTAAGGAGCAGCCAATCCACTGCAAGGCCCACTCCCTCCCTTGCTCCGTTTCCCAATAGCCTGACGCTGTGTGGGTGTCTGAGAGAGAGAGATAGGGTGTGTGTGAGAGAGAGAGAGATAGTGTGTTTGTGTGTGTGTGTCTCCCATGATTGGGGGCTCGTCCAATTGTCTCCACCCCGAGCAGAATGACATCATCGAAACTCATCCTTCGAGTGAACTCCCGAGTTCATGGGTACCGGCTCTAGTGGGGGGGGGGGGGGGGGGCAGACTTTGAGAGTCGGAGCTGGAGGTGTGCGTACTCAGTGCCAGGAAACCAGCTGTTTTCTGCTCTTAACCCACTCCTTCCCTCATTGTCCACGTGTGTGTGTATGTGTCATGATGAATGTATATAAAGTGTGCATTATATAAACAATAACATATATGTACACTCTGCAGTGACATGTCTTCTGTGAGAGAGAGCTCAAGAAGGGTGGGGGCCGGTGGTGTGCGATTCTGCCAGCTCATCAGTTATGTGACTCATTTTCTAGATATCATAGAAGAACAATGCTCTGTTATAAGCCTTGATGGGAAATCTACGCCATGTTTTCTGATACACGGCCACCTGCAAGGTCGAAGTACGTCATTTCATACACAGCACTGATAATAAAATAAGACCGTCTTTGTTCTATGCTAGACATCAACAGCTTTTTTTGGTGGGAACTGCAGAGGGATGATTACATAATTCGGTACTTTTCTCACACTAACTGTTCTCAGCAAAGCCAGGGATAACCCCATCAACTCCATTGCACATGGGCACATGGGCAGCTCTCAACATCAAGCCCAAGCACATGGGCTGTATGCAATCATATATGATCACCCCATTGATTAGAACAGAGGTTCTCAAATGTTTTTCAGCCAAGGACCCCTTACAAGATAGAAAATATACCGGGGACCCCCTCATTCTGATTTGTGATTTTGGGCTAAGCTTAATTGTTTCCACGGTAACGTGCTTGACTTTTAATTTGATAGGTTTGTTATTAGAATGTAATCCATGAACCATTTTAGATTTAAAGCATAAACTATTTTCGTTGAACTATGAAGATTTTGCACAAAAAGAAATATATATTTTTTTTTATTACATTACATTTACATTACGCATTTAGCAGACGCTTTTGTTTTGTCCAAAGCGACTTACAATATCACAATTTGTCAACAGTCCAGAAAACCACTATGCAACACAATCAACTAGCACCATGTAGGAAGTAGTTTGAGAAGGAATAAGTAACATGTAGCTTGAAAAGTTTTCGCGGACCCCCATTTGAGAACCACTGGATTAGAAATATGGGCTGTCCTGTAAATATCAATAGTATGTATAGTAATGTTTTGACAGCTAGCCTACACTATAGGCTACACAACATAACAGTAGGCCTATGTAATGTGTACTGGATTTAAAGTTCTAACTGGAGCCACAAACCACCAGGAAACAAGAGTTGCAATCCATCGTCCAATTTATTTATTTAAAGGTTGATGTTGATGAGGATTGCCCAAAGATTGCCATGAGGATCGCCATGGTTCTGAACAGAAGGAAAGACAAATTACATCTTGTCCAAAGAAATACATAAATACAGCATTTCAATCGTTCCAAATATGCAAATTAAAGTACCATAAATATCCAAAATAATAGTTAGGCAAATGATCTTCCTCACAACGTTATTTAACACGTTCACTGCCAATGACGAGTTGAGTCGTCAAAAAAAATCCAACGGTTGACTGCCAATGACGAGTTGAGTCGTCAAAAAAAAAAAAAAAAAAATTTTGACGGTAGGACGTGGATCAACGCCCCCCACGTCTCCTATAAAATTATTGGAGCCACCGACCGTGTACAACCCATTCCACCGACCCACTAAGTGGCGACAGTGCCCTCCAAAGCAGAGCCAAAACTGCAGGGGAACGCGCGATGAAACCATTCTCATACTGTAGAATGGATTGGCGAAAACGCTTTCGCTTTCGCGCTGATTGCTGGCGGTGAGGGATTGCAAATTTGCATAATAGATTACGGGTGGAACACACTTTGAAACACGCAGCATAAATAAGACCAGAATCGCAAAAGCTTCATCAAAGCTCTCAACCGAAACCGCAAGAAACGAGCGAGCCCATCCAGACTTCCTCAAAGAGCGGCCGCCAGCAGACAGGAGCAGCAGCAAAGCAGTGAGACTGGTGACGCGAGGTTACAGCAGCAGCAGAAACGAGCTTGTGACATGCCCGCTGCAGCCAAGAAGACACACACGGAGGGAGGAGTTTGAAGGAGAGGGGTGTTTCCTGCTGTTATGGAGGAAATTACTGTTCAAAACTATTGTTTAGATGTCTGACGTCTTACTGATGCCAAAAATGAATGGTTAAAGTGACTGTTCTATCGAATTTCACAAAAAGCCATTTATCTCAGAAAAAATTTTCAGATGCTGAAAACCATGCTGTATTCAACTGCTAATGCTTAAATAACTACTAACTCTACAAACTAACTCTTTTAGACAGAGAAAGCACACATTCTATTAGTTCTTTTGAGATATTGTGTGTTCACAAAATCCTAACAGAAAAGAATCCTCAGCTCTTGAAAGATGAGCCAGAATCCTCAAAAAAAAACCTTGGCAGAAGCTAACCACAGTATTGAAAAACGGCTGGCAGTGAATGTGTTAACAAACTGTATAATCTATTATCAATTAACCTTCATATCAATCCTTAAGCAAATTTAAATACTGTATAAAGAAACTGAATTGCTACTTACATTGAAGGTTATTCAAAAGACACATGGCACACAAGCACTCTGGTGAGGTGAAGATGTTTGGAGACAGAGGAGGATGGCCTGGTCCCTGCCTCTATTTATAAAGTGGGAGGTACTAGCACAGGCACACTGAACAAGCACTTGGTGTCTCCTTGTGGAGATCAGGGAAAAAACTTGTAGTTTCTAACATAATGTATGAATAAGACAATAACGTTTTGACAGAATAAGAGCACAGTAACGTGTTGACAGCCAGCCTACACTATAGGCTACACAACATGACTACAGTAGGCCTATGCAGTGTTCGAGTTATAGTCAGATAGCTATGGGGGCCACCGATTTAGAATTGGGCCGTCTTTTCCTCAAATTGTGGCCATTTGAAGCCAGATTTAGAGGAATATCTAATTTAAAATTAACATTCGGTTTAGACTGTTGTGTGATGTTATTATTCAGTCTTAAGGTCCTTACACATCAAGAGCGATGCGAATATACGGCACGAAATTGCGATGCAAGTTTTGACCCAGCTGTCAATCACAGCCACAGATGTGTACACGTCGGAAGCGAATTTCTGAAAAATCGACCGTGGTTCGAAAAAATAAGCACCGCAATAACGCTCGGCGAAACCTCGCCGTTGGTATGCACGGTTGCATTAACTGATATAGGTTCGGAAAATAATATTGACGTGCGAATTAATCGCATGAAAAAAATGCTCCCGATGTGTAAGGACCTTTACTCTTAACTCATTCAGGGCCAATGACGTCTTTGACGTGTTATCAGGAATAGCCCAGAGGGCCAATGACGTGTTTAACGTGTTTTTGTTTTTATTACTGCAGCGCGTAGTTCAAACACTTCCTCAGCCTGTGACATAGTATCAGGTCCCTAGCATCTAAGACAACACGTGAACAAACACATACCGCAGCTGTTGTTTTGAAATTGAGCAGGAGGAAAATCAGAAAACGGATAAACGCTTCCTTCTGCAGACAGGAGAAACGCCATTGAAACGCCCCTCGGCGCACTGCAGGAGCTGGTCGCTTTCCTGTGTGCCAGCCGGGAGAAAACGGGAGAAAGTAATCCAGAGATGCGTTTGATCATCGGAGGAATGAGGAAATGATCGATCAGAGGGCGGTGAGGACGTGTTGAATAGCCGAGGGGAAAACGGGAACGATCAAATAGCAGGGAGGATAGGACAGCATGGACGAGGACGGGTGGACCAGAACAAAACAAAATAAACACACGAACAGCAGGCAGAAGTGGCAGTCACAGCAGCCCGCTGTCCGTTCTCAAGAGCTATTCAGTTGGTTCATGAAATCGCTGGGCTGCGTGCCCTCCAGTGTTGCTCCTGGCCAATCCCGGCGCCACAGGGCGTGGTTATTGCTTATCCTATGTGGGGTTAGAAATCACGCAACGAAGGGGGATCGTGTGTGTGTGTGTGTGTGTGTCTGTGTGTGTGTGTGTGTGTGTGTGTGTGTGTCTGTCTGTCTGTCTGTCTGTCTGTCTGTCGGTGTGTCTGTCTGTCTGTCTGTCTGTCTGTCTGTGTGTCTGTCTGCACACTCACTCACACTGCTGTATTGTTGAATGTAAAAAAAAAAGCACTTCATGTGTATATATATATATATATATATATTTTTTTTTTTTCATTTGTGTCATAACGAATAGTATTTACATGTCTGATGTCAATACAGTTCAAAATAAAAGAATTGAGAGCGAGTTCTGCCTGAGAATGTGTATTTTACAGAAATTGCCTTTTCTCCTGTTTGTCATCTCAGAGAGACCTTTTGGGTGAAAACAGGGTGTATATAAATGGATATAAGTAGAGTACAGAACATGCTAAAAGCTCACTTTTTTTTCCTGGTGAACCCAGAGACGTACATCTTCATTTTGAGGTATTGCAAATCACTCTGGTGCTAATAGATAATTTACTGTGGGTCTTGAAAGATGACCAACAATTATGAAAATCTTTGGCCTGTGCTAAATATTGGCAGTCCTAAACTGGCCATGAATGAGTTAACCATCAATTTGTTCCTTTTCTCACTCACCTCCGCTCTGATAGCTAGGCCTATATAATGCCGTGATATTTACTTATTTGCATTTGATAAAATACAACAATTTAATTTTACAAATGAGACAAAATTGCTGAACTTAAATGAACATTTATTTAACTCTGTCTCTGCACTTATAAATCAAAAACTACAAAAATAAATACATAATGCTTATACATACATATACATAATGCAAATACAATTTGCTTTCCGCGCAGTTCTCTGCACTCCGCAAGAAACGCTATCTAAAAACAACAACAAGAAGAAAACAGATGAATGGGGCAGCCATCCCCTATGCTACTATTGCATAGCAACAACAGACCGGAAGTAACCAGAGTAGGCTAACCTTAAGAACAAACTAATGTGCACAGGTAATCAAGAACTTGTGAATGAAAAACAAATTGCACCTAACAAACAGCAGCATATTTCAGCAGATACAGTAGCAGCATATTGTTAGAACAAAAACAACTGTAGGCTTAATACTTACAAAATGAAAAGTCTCAGTCTCCTCTCCTCTCAGCTGTGTCCACGATATCATCAGACCATAACGTTAGCTTACCTACTAGCTAGTAGCAACCTGGCTGCTGCGCTAACAGGTCGTTGTCCGTTGTCTGAAGCCGTTCTTTGTTTCTTTCTGAAACAGAAGCTATCCAGGCTTGGCAGCTTCAGCCTTTTCTTCGGTGGCATGGTAACGCTATACTAAAGATTAATAATATCTTGTTGGCTCAGGCGACTGTTTACATCACGTGATGGTTGCATATTGTGGCTTCTTCTCCCTGCAACTCGGTTGTAGTAGTAGAACACGCGCTCATGGGCAACGCATGGTGGCTTGGAGGTGAAATGCAGCCTATTTCACACAACAATTCAAACGGTTGTTTTGGGAAAACTGAAAACGTGTTTCTTATTTAGCCTATTTATCTAGTTAACATAAATAATACTAATTCTTACATCGAAAAATGTGTTATTCGGGGGGGGGGGGGCAGGGGGGGAAAGAAGTTATATTTGTGGGGGTCCCACAGGTGTTCTGGACTATGGGGTCCCAGACTCTATCTATGGGGTCCAAGACCCCATAGGTCCCCCCATAACTGGAACCCCGCGGCCTATGTATGAAGAGCACAGTGATGTTTTGACAGATAGCCATTGCTTATACACAGCATCAATATGACGCTACATTACGGGTGGAAGTTGGAAGGCAATGATTCACATAGTCTGCTCGAAATGGGACCATCATTTACAAAATGAAGGGCATTCTGAGAGTATAGGACTTGGTTGAAAGTAACTAAACTCATCAGGGAAGCGTTGGGGGAATAAAGTGATGCTTTCTGCTGTCGGCCAAAACACGCATTGGGTGAACGGGGGTTTAAGCCGAACGGGAAAGATTTAGCGGTGCACGTAGCCTCTGCAATATTCCATCGTATGGCAATGCTTTCATGAATACATACATGTCTAAAGGGAGGAGAATTAAATCGCCATTATCCCTTTGTTTTTGTTCAGCCTGACACACCTGTCCTATAGTTTCTGCCTCTCTACAAGGCATCTTGAAGCAACCTCGGCAAGACCCGCCCCTAAGCTGCCTCTGATTGGTAGTCTACAGTCAGCGAGACGTGATTGATAGTCTACGGTCGGATTCTAGGATCTGATTGGGAGTCTACAGTCGGCGAGACCAATCGGAGCGCGCAATTGTCTACAGTGGACTGTAGATAATTGCACTACTGTAGAAACTGAGCTTGCGCATTTCGGCTTTGGAATATAGTTTGTGTAGGATAAGGTACGCCTGTGCACACTTCTCACTGACTTCTCTTTGCCACTAAACCACTGGGGGCGCTGGAGTTAAAGAAGTGTCAGGGTTGGTGCAGATTATTTGCATAAGTTGTCTTGTTTACTTTTTAACCGTTTTGTTGTTTACATAACTACGTCTGTGTGGGATACCTTTGCAAGACGATATCATACTGGGTGGTGAAACACGGATTGGATAGAGTAGATAGTCACTGGACAGGTTAGTCATGGTTTTAGTAGGGATTCTACACAAGGTTTGATAGATGAGACCCCTGGAGGAGAATGGGGTGGAGGAGGGTTGCAGCAATCACACTGAAATAACAGCAGACTGTGTATGAGAAGAGAGCAGTTTTTAAAGGTTGCCGCTAAGGCTGAGATTGGCTGAATGGGAAGATGTGGCCAACTGTGATTGGTTTAGAAAAATCACTAACGCTCCCCTAATCAGTTGAATGCAGGGCAGCTGAAAGGAAAGAGGGGAATGAGTTAGTGTGAAACAAACAAAGGTCTTTCTGGTCTGAAGTTTCACCTAAGCTTCATTTGAGACTAATTCACAGCAGATCGGCTTTGGAACTAATAAAGCAACAAAGACACATTTCGTTGTAGCCTAGACGTTCTTCCAACAATAATTATAGGTTGTTATTATTATAGTGGTAAGTTGTTGTGGAGTCGGCCTGGAAATTATTTGCTTGTTTGCTTTATTTTAGCTTTGCCACCCCAGTCGCTGTTTCCACTGTCTCCAAAATGTGCATGGATCAAAGTTAACGCACAGATGCACACATTCTCCCATCCAGTTTGTTATAGATCACAACCTCTGTGTGGGAAGTGGTAGATGTGCTTCTTTCAGGCCCAATTTTATTTGCTACGGTTATTAAAGAGATTCTAGTATAAATGCCTGGAAGATGAATGTAGTTGATTGGAGAATGCATAGATTCACTTTGACTAGTCATCTCCAATTTACTAATTGATTTGATAACATTAAAAAATGAAATTCAATTAACAGAAATTGCAATTGCATGCAAGGAGGAGATCCTCAAGTTTAAATAAACAATGGTGGTTATTATTAAAGGTGGCTCTGAATTAGTCATCAAATCAATTTCTGTACTAAGACTTTTAATATCTTTAAATATGTGAGGTGGGGCCACTTCCTCTGGATGGAATGACAAAATGGTAAATGTTTCTCATGCTAGTATAGCCAGATAAAAGTATCAAAACACCTGTTGTCAAACACAGTCCACTGGTGTGGTTAAGTAGTGCAGTCTATATGAATGGTTCTATTTATTTTCACTATAGCATATGCTACTGCCAATCTTATTATTATTATTTCTTATATATATATATTTTTTAAGTGAGCACCCACTGTAAATAATTAAGCTCCCCCAGCCACAATAGATCTCAACAGTCACGTGAGGTCTCCAACCCCAGACGAGAATTCCCCATTCATTTTCTCCATAGACAAGAGAAGGGACATCTGAACTACAAACTGGTCCAGCTGCATCTGGTCTTGGTCAGTAGATTATATTCTGCCTTTCAAATAAATAAATCCATGTTGAAACTCGTGGAATATTGATTTAACTGAAGCTACATCAAACAGTGAAGGAACTGATGAAATATTGAATCCATCAATCTTTCCTAAATCTAGGTTTTATCACCCAGTACTACAAACTATACATCAGTGAAGAAGATACAACAATGCAATATGCTGTGTGTGTGTGTGTGTGTGTGTGTGTGTGTGTGCGCGCGCGTGCTTCTCTGTGCCTGTGCATGTGTGCACAGGTGTGTCTATTTGTATGTGTGTATCTTTGTGTGTGTATGTATGTGTGTGTGTGTGTGTGTGTGTGTGTGTGTGTGTGTGTGTGTCAAGTCAACTCAAGTTTATTTGTATAGCCCCTATTCACAAGCATGTCTCAGAGGGTTTTACAGATAATATGTCTAAGTTTAGCTAAGCACTATCAATGAAGAGAATGGACAATATTTTATTAGAGAGGGAGAGAGGGGGAGGGGGAGAGAAGGAGAGGGAATGGGGGAAGGGAGAGAGAGGGGGGAGAGAACAGGGGAGGGAGGGGGAGAAGAGAGAGCAGAACACACTCTATAATGGGGCTGGGCGATACGATATAAATCAATATGATAGTTGCAACACGTTCTCACTCCGACCACGTAGCATATTGACGCTTTGTCCCGTCCCTTATGCGCCACTTGTTACTAACATGGTACCCTTGAGCGACCCATGAAACGACTTGGGCTTTCCGACTAAACTCAATGCAAACCCATAGAAGTCAACTTTGACGCTTATGGCAACTGCGCCCCCATCATCCTAACTGCTCGCCCATTAGTCAACTGCTCGCCCATTAGCGTCTGGGGGGAGGTTAGGTTTAGGCGTGGGAGGTAGGAGAGGTTAGGTTTAGGGTCTGGGGGAGGTTAGGTTTAGGCATGGGGTGGGAGAGGTTAGGGTTAGGGTCTGGGAGAGGTTAGGTTTAGGCATGGGGTGGGAGAGGTTAGGTTTAGGGTTAGGGTCTGGGAGAGGTTAGCTCCTCCAGACGTTAATGGGGGAGCAGTTAGGCTAACGGGGGAGCAGTTAGGCTAATGGGGGAGCAGTTGCCATAAGCGTCCAAGATTACTTCCATGGGTTTGCATTGAGTTTAGTCAGAAAGCCCAAGTCGTTTCATGTGTCGCTCAAGGGTACCATGTTAGTAACAAGCGACGCACAAGGGACGGGACAAAGCATCAATATGCTACGTGCTCGGAGTGAGAACGGGTTGGATAGTCATAGGGGTCAGTCAATATGGTTATATCAAAGTCACATTTAGTAATCCAATTACCATATTATCATATATGTACTTACCTGTGTGTGTGTGTGTGTGTGTGTGTGTGTGTGTGTGTGTGTGTGTGTGTGTGTGTGTGTGTGTGTGTGTGTGTGTGTGTGTGTGTGCGTGCGTGTGTGTGCGTGTGCAGGCTGTCAGGCTGTCTGCTCACAGGGGAAGGTTGTGCTTCTCTGGCCTCAGCTCTGAGCTCCAACCCCTCCCATCTGAGAGAGCTGGACCTGAGCTACAATCATCCAGGAGCCTCAGTGTCGCTGCTGGAGGATCCACACTGGAGACTGGACTCTCTCAGGTACGGAGAGGCAAAATCTGCTATAGAAGGCTGAGAGTCACACACATTTTCTCTGTCACACTGAGAAGAGGAGGAATATTAAAGAGGACATAAAACAATGAAAATAGACACTTACACAGAGCTTTGTGTATTAAGCCCGGGACATACTCCATGCGGGCAGTGAGAGGCGGAGCTCCGCAGACTGCGTGCGCACCCTGCGCTGGGACAGACGGGGTCATACTCAGAGTGCTGCTCAGAGCACAGCTGTTTACATAGTACAGTGAATGACCCATGATAAAGTCAATGAAACGCAATTAAAAGTCAATGGAATGCCATTATGTTCAGTAGACTGCGGTTTCACTCTCAAACGATTGTATCAGCACATGAATAGAATCGCCAATCCTGTTTTTATTGAATGTAAATAGGCCTAGATCTGTCTCAACACAGCACATTACTTGAAATGACTAAAAACGAACAGTTAGAAATCAAAATTTTCCACATGGGTCAAGAAATGTGATCAAAACATGGCTCAGTGTAGCCTACTTACTTCTTCATTTCATTTATCTTCTTGACTCTCCCATGGATCTATTGTCTCCCTGCAAAGCAGAGCGGTGCGGTGCGCTGCTAGAAAAATCTGGCGACACGCGTTTACGGCTGCGGTGGCCTCGCCCCCACCGTAATTACGTCATATCGGCCGCACGGCCCTCGCGGTTGGAAGCGCGCATGGACTATGTACCGCCCTTTACTAAGATGTACTACAATAAAAAATAACATAATAAAAGTAAGCCATTGTTGAGAGAAAAAAACATTTCAGTCAGGACCACTTTAGTCAAAACACAACACCACTTTAGATAAATTTAAAGCTTTTATTTGCATAAGTTAAATTTGGCGGTATGGCTCTGTTCTGGAGGCTCCCTGCCCTTCCATGCAGCAAGCATGGAAAGCCTAAGGCAGGGAGAGCAGCAGCAGCAGATTCTGGGAGCTCCTTGCCCTTCCACAATCTGTGGAATAGCCTTAAGGCAAGGAGCAGCAAAAGACCCCCAGGTACAGAACAGAGCAAGCAACAATGACAACAGAATCATTGACATTGTTTAAGTCAGATATAGCATAGGGAGGAGCTGGGGAGGAGGTGGGTTGCAAACAGGATTGCAGAGGAAGCAGCAATGACAGGCAGAGTAAAGCAGGTTTAAATAGGGCGCGCCTGTATGAGTTGAGCCAATGGCATCAGCTGAGCTGATGTGGGCTGGGTTTGAGATCAGCTCCTAATCAGCTGTGGGCTGGGTTTAAGCTGGGCTTGACATTCGTGGCCTGCCTGAACTACCGCATTGCTCAATTTCAGTCAGGACCACTTTAGTCAAAACACAACACCACTTTAGATAAATTTAAAGCTTTTATTTGCATAAGTTAAATTTGGTGGTATGGCTCTGTTCTGGAAGCCCTTCCATGCAGCAAGCATGGAAAGCCTAAGGCAGGGAGAGCAGCAGCAGATTCTGGGAGCTCCTTGCCCTTCCACAATCTGTGGAATAGCCTTAAGGCAAGGAGCAGCAAAAGACCCCCAAAACAACCATACCAGGCAATCCTCCCTGGCCCTCCATGTGCTTACATGGAAGGGCCAGCAGGAGGAGCTAGCCAAGCAAATTGAGACAATTAACCAAATGATAGCAAAGCCTGCTGAAAGTACAGATTAGTATCTACCAACATGCTATAAATAATAAAGAGAACTTAAGCAGCTATGCTTAAACATTTATTTATTTTTAATTTAAAGCAGCCAGCGGATCACGGGGCGCTCATAGCCTTTTGAGCATCGGCCAGAGGTAACGTTCATAGGCAGATGATGACCATCGACCCATGGCCTTGAGCGTCGAGACAGGAGCCACTGATGCTGCAGTAGTTGCTGCTCCTATGCGGAGGGAATGAGCAGTGTAACGCTCTGGAGGGAGCCCACAGGCCTGGCAGAGCAGGTGAAGGCGAGAGGCGAACCAGGCTTTTGACATGGGTTTCCCCGCCTCCACAACAAAGAGTGGTGCTTGCTGACTGGCTTGAGACCGGCTCCTCAGATAGGCAGACATAGAGGACAAAGGACAAAAAGCAGAATTAGACTCAGAAATCAGAATAGACGATCCTATCTTATCTCTATCAGATTTTGAGTGTTTAAGAAATAAAGTAAAGTAGTGCAAATTAATGGATACATCAGCTATAGTGAGATCATGCAAAGGGTTAAAGGAAGCCGTGCGTGTGGTGAACTCGCCGCCCCTGAGAAATCCATAAAAAGCCGTGAGGAGGACAGTTTCTAACAGCAGGTCTGAATGTGGATCGAAGCACCCCTCCCTTAAACGCGTGATCATTTGATGGGTAACCCTTTATTTTACAGGTACCCTAGTTACATATGAACTATTTGTAATTACACATGAACACCAAATGTAATTACACAGTAATTACCAATACTTATAAATGAAGTTAATATGTAGTTACATTGTAACAGACCTGTAAAATGGAGTGAGTCTGTTCAACTGTAGGTCATATGTACTTACATTGTAACAGATCTTGTAAAATGGAGTGAGTCTGTTAAACTGTAGTTCATATGTAGTTACATGGTAACGGACCTATAAAGTGGAGTGAGTCTATTCAACTGTAGTTAATATGTAGTTACATGGTACCGGACCTGTAAAGTGGAGTGAGTCTATTCAACTGTAGTTCATATGTAGTTACATGTAACGGACCTGTAAAGTGGAGTGAGTCTATTTAACTGTAGTTCATATGTAGTTACATGGTACCGGACCTGTAAAGTGGAGTGAGTCTATTCAACTGTAGTTCATATGTAGTTACATGGTACCGGACCTGTAAAGTGGAGTGAGTCTATTCAACTGTAGTTCATATGTAGTTACATGGTAACGGACCTGTAAAGTGGAGTGAGTCTATTTAACTGTAGTTTATATGTAGTTACATGGTACCGGACCTGTAAAGAAGCTCCGGGCTGGGACAGAGATTGCTAAAACCCAGTGGTGGATTCGAACCACTGAACTTCAGATTGCAAAGCAAGCAGCTTTAACCACTCAGCCACGAGGGCTTTCCAACTTTCTTAGTGGAGTTTGGGAGGATAACTGTATGTCAGTCAGATGTAGTTGCCACTTCATAGCTTTGTTATTATAAACAGAGGCTAGAAACATGAGGAAACAGAGGCTTCGACTTAGGCTACATCTTCACTAAGCCGTTTTCAAAGACCCCGTAGTTGAAGCCTTCCCAGTCTACACTAGAGCAGGCTCCGAGCAGTCTCCGTCCATATTAGCTCATGCGAGACGCCCGCAATACGATGCTTTACATACACTGGACATGCGCACGCCTCTATGTTTAGTACTGGAGTCCACAACGAGAGGGCAGCAACTACGCCTACGTTCAAGTCAAAGAAAAGAAGAAGAAGAAGAAGAAGAAGCAGAAGCAGCAAACTGTCAGAAAACAGCATTACCTTTATGATCTTTTAATAATGTTAGTAGACACATAACTGTAAGCTATAGATCCTCGTTATGAGGCCAGTTTATAAAAAAAGAACGCCTATTTCGAAATCTGACTTTTGAGGGCAGGGGATCCAGCCAGCACATCGACCATACTAGCTGATGGAAGCTCAGAGCTGCTCGCTTCATCGACATATAATAAAGATTCATATTCATCTCAGTGGCCTGGACACATTTACGTCCGTGATACCGGGCGAAATGGTCTGTGCGGTTCTGTGGTGATTAGCTCATGTCTTTGTAGCATTATGATTATGATTTAATTCATTATGGAAGATATATGTTGGTTTAACAGATGCAAATGATTTCTTACATAGCCTCCATGTAAAGTGACGCTATGGGCAGACCAATTGGGCTCTATAACGTTATATAACGTGACGATCACATTTCAATAAATATAGTTTTTGCAGATTTGTTTCATGCTCTTCTGTATTGGACATTAAGCTGATACACACTTGTCTTGAGCTAATTCCACGAAGCTCAGTTAAGAATATGGCAAGCTAATGTGTCATTGGAAAACATTTATTGATAGTGTAACACTTAACACTATCAAATGTGTAGTCACTTTTTCACAGCAATAGCCTACTGTAGGCTACAGTCCAGCCCACCATGGTATGGGAAAGGAACCGTTGTTTGATGTATTCCAAATTTATACAGATATCACCATATTTAATTTCAATAAATATAAAGCATTGATTTGAAGCAGGCTGCTGGTCGGTTGTTTCGGCCGTCGTCATATCCTCTGGTCCAATCTTCGGTTGGTGTCATAGTTCGTGTTCACTCGACATCAACAATCTTTATTATATCACATCTGATCATTTTATCCAACCTGCCTCTGACAACTAATGGGCTCCTTCTGAGATCATATTGTGATACATTCAGGTAGCCTACATGATTTACCGAAGTACATAACAATAACAACAAGGTTTTTTGTTGGCAATGTTTATTGACAAAAGCATTAAAACAAGCAAATAACAATATAATTCTCCGGTCACTGGCAGATAGATGCGTACAAATAGTTCAAAACAAATATCTCAGTCTCAAAACTGTTGGCATTTGACTTGTGTTATATCTGATGTTGAAACAACTGATTATCAGCAGTATTAACCTGCACAGTAGCCTAACAGGTTAACGTTATAATCTCAGGAGAGATTAAGTAGGCTAAATAAACCATACACATGAGAATTACCGTTAACGCTACAGCATTTAATAACGTTCATTTTCCAAAAATCCTGTTCCTCTGTTGTCACTCGACGGTCATCATTCCCTTGAATAAACGAACGTCACGTGTTATTAATCAATGGGCATTTGTTTACCCAACACAATGCTGTGCAGCATGCAATAACATTTTTAAAACATTAACACGTAACTTCTGCTTCTCTAGAATGTTAGTCCTCATGTAATATTTGACAAATGGACATGTTAAATGTCATGCTTGCAATTACGTTAGCTAAAGATGACCTCAATTTTGTGGAAGGTAACGTCAAACCGCAGGCGGCCGGGGCAGGCTGGTGACGCGAGGTCTGGAGATAATATCCAAAAACTACTGAGGTGCCACCACGATGCATCGGATCACAAGTAAAAAGGACAGAATCATTTGGTTATCCATTTCGTTATCCATGATCAAACGTCTGTCCACTTCTCTCAACTAGCGGGGTATATGTAAACAGTGCATCGCCACAAAAAGTGCGTCACCAGTGCGACATACTTTCTTCTTCTGTTGTTTGTAGGCGGGTCGCCGACAGCTTCAAGCTGCTTACCGCTGCTTACCATTAATGGTGTTATACCATAGACATAAATAATATGGACGTAGCTATCCCATTACATTTCTTCTCCCTGGCGGAGTGCAAACGTTGGCCATCACCATCTTGACATTTCATCAGCAGAGTGGGAGGGAATGGGTTGAGTCCTTCTGCACTTGTTTTTTTGTTTTTTTTAAGAAAAGGGACAATGCACATTAATTAACATGAGCACGTGAGTCCATCATGTAAATGTGCCAGATTTAGCCATACAGGCTAATTTTCATCTGCAGTCCCTGGCAGGTTGATGTTATATGTAAAACATTAACAAACACATGCAATAGTACAGAAGACATAAGTAGACAAAAGCATATAAAAGAAGAAAAGCACAAGCAGATTAATAGCATATAAAAAGAACATGCAAGATGACATTAGCATATTCTATACAATACATGCCAGAGCAACAGCACATAAGCACATAAAAACAGACAAAAGCATATAAGCACAAGTATGCAGCCCCTGGTTTACTGTAAAGCACGGACAAAAGCACAGACAAACGCACATGCCCTACAAAGCAGACAAACAATGACAAACAACGAGAAATGCTATCCTGGAGTATGAATGCATGTTTGATTGTTCAATAGCCAATGTTTTATAGAGTTGGAGAAGGAGTTGAAAGATGTGATGTTTCTCAGTTCTACGGGTATAGTGTTCCAGGTATGTGCTGCTCTGTAGGAGCAAGGGAATTTTACAGTCTCCTCTGGTAGAGGCTCTGGTAGATAAATTTTGGATTTGTGAAATGAATTCCTTGAGCGGAGGGGGGGCTAGACCATGAAAAATTTCATACACAAGTAAAATATCTGCAAATTTGATCATGTTTTCCCAATTTAAAAAGTCATATTTAGTTAAGATTTTACAGTGGTGATATGAGTTAGATTTTTTGTCCAGTGTTTTCAGGGCTCGCTTATAAAGTGTTTCTACTGATTTTAAAGTAGTTTTACCTGTCTGTGTCCAACTAGTGAGACAGTAATTAATATGTGAAAAAATCATAGCATTGGCATACAATTTTGAGGCCTCAGTAGTCAGATTGTTCCTGATATATTTGAAATTTGCCAGGTTGAATTTGATTCGGTTGGCAACTTTTTTAACTTGTTTTTTAAATGTTAGCTGGGAGTCTATTATTATGCCTAGGTATTTAAATTCTTGCACGACTGCAAGACTGCTCCCTGCTACCAACACATCTGGGTCTGGATCTCTGTTTGCAGACTTGGAAAAAAACATACATACAGTTTTGCTTACATTGAGGTGTAGACATGACTCAGTTAACCAGTTTGATATATTGACCGTTGCAGCCGACAGATCTGCTGCAGCTTGTGCCTTATTTTTTGCATGTAGATATATGATCGTATCGTCAGCATACATCTGACGATGTACGTGAGATGGAGGTTTCCCAGAGCCACAGCTCCGCCTGCTATTGGTCCGTAATCTGCAAGCTGCGCGTTCACTGGACAGGCGATCTGTCAATCACCCCCTTTTCTATCTATCTATTTGACTCCAAACGGGCGAGTTATATAAAAAATTACCCCCCCCCCCCCCCCCCCCCCCCACATGTTATGAAAAAGTGAAATTAGCTATATAGACCAAAACCGTGTTTCGGTCCAGACTATAAAGATATTTAATTACTGTTACAAAGTGGGGCATTTTAACAGGAACAATGGGACTTCTGAGTCCTGCCTCAAGTGACCATTCGAGGAATTACAGCTTAAACAAAGACGTCCATATCTTCAGGGTAAAGGGGGTGGGCTCGCCCACTGTGTTATACATATGGCTTTAGCTGTTTAATCCTAAACTCAACAGGCAACATGTTCACCTTGAATTCGTTACCTCCTACATGTGTCCTAGGAGGAGCATTCAGTAGATAATGAATGATGTTATTTTGCCTAACCTGCAACCTCTTCTGTAATCTCATTATCAGGCCACTGTACCAGGTAGAACAGGCAAAATCAAAATGGCACTGTATCAGTGCTGTTACAAGGAGTTTTGTAATAGTAATATCAAACTGACTTGTTCTGCAATACAGAAATTTAGTTTACTGGCACTTTTTATGCCTCCGCCGGCGAAGCCAGGCCGAAGGCATTATGGATCCGGGTTGTCCGTCCGTACGTACGGCCGGCCGTCCGTACGTACGTCCGTACGGATGTTTTTTAACGCGATATCTGAGGAACGCCTTGACGGAATTTCATCAGATTCGCCTTAAACATTCACTTAGGCTCAAGGATGATCTGATTAGATTTTGGTGGTCAAAGGTCAAAGGTCAAGGTTACTGTGACCTCTCGAACGCCATTTTCAAGCTTGTTAACGCGATATCTGAGGAACGCCTTGACGGAATTTCATCAGATTCGCCTTAAACATTCACTTAGGCTCAAGGATGATCTGATTAGATTTTGGTGGTCAAAGGTCAAAGGTCAAGGTCACTGTGACCTCTCGAACGCCATTTTCAAGCTTGTTAACACGATATCTGAGGAACGCCTGGACGGAATTTCATCAGATTCGCCTTAAACATTCACTTAGGCTCAAGGATGATCTGATTACATTTTGGTGGTCAAAGGTCAAGGTCACTGTGACCTCTCGAACACCATTTTCAAGCTTGTTAACGCGATATCTGAGGAACGCCTGGACGGAATTTCATCAGATTCGCCTTAAACATTCACTTAGACTCAAGGATGATCTGATTAGATTTTGGTGGTCAAAGGTCAAAGGTCAAGGTCACTGTGACCTCTCGAACACCATTTTCAAGCTTGTTAACGCGATATCTGAGGAACGCCTGGACGCAATTTCATCAGATTCGCCTTAAACATTCACTTAGGCTCAAGGATGATCTGATTAGATTTTGGTGGTCAAAGGTCAAGGTCACTGTGACCTCTCGAACGCCATTTTCAAGCTTGTTAACGCGATATCTGAGGAACGCCTGGACGGAATTTCATCAGATTCGCCTTAAACATTCACTTAGGCTCAAGGATGATCTGATTACATTTTGGTGGTCAAAGGTCAAAGGTCAAGGTCACTGTGACCTCTCGAACGCCATTTTCAAGCTTGTTAACGTGATATCTGAGGAACGCCTGGACGGAATTTCATCAGATTCGCCTTAAACATTCACTTAGACTCAAGGATGATCTGATTAGATTTTGGTGGTCAAAGGTCAAAGGTCAAGGTCACTGTGACCTCTCGAACACCATTTTCAAGCTTGTTCACGCGATATCTGAGGAACGCCTGGACGGAATTTCATCAGATTCGCCTTAAACATTCACTTAGGCTCAAGGATGATCTGATTAGATTTTGGTGGTCAAAGGTCAAGGTCACTGTGACCTCTCCAACGCCATTTTCAAGCTTGTTAACGCGATATCTGAGGAACGCCTGGACGGAATTTCATCACATTCACCTTAAACATTCAATTAGGCTCAAGGATGATCTGATTAGATTTTGGTGGTCAAAGGTCAAGGTCACTGTGACCTCTCAAACGCCATTTTCAAGCTTGTTAACGCGATATCTGAGGAACGCCTGGACGGAATTTCATCAGATTCGCCTTAAACATTCACTTAGGCTCAAGGATGAACTGATTCCATTTTGGTTATCAAAGGTCAAGGTCACAATGACCTAACAAATGCCATTTTCAAGCTCGGTAACGCCATATCTCAGTAACACCTTGACTAAATTTCTTCACATTTGGCTCAAATATCCAATTCTGCAAAGAAACGCCTTGATGCAATTTCTTCCAATTTGGCTCCAACATCCACTTGGACTCAAGAATGAACTAATGGCGGAGGCATAAGTCCGCGTTGCGGTCGTTCTAGTTGATAATAATAATAACGTATTCAAATAAGTTTTTATCAGAACCTGTTAAAGTAGTACTCTGCCCCTCCCCCCCAACCGCAGTGCATTGTCCTGTCTTTTCTCAGGTAAAATGCAAATGAAGTAGAGTCACATGATCAAAGGTTTCATTTCCTCTTGAATGTTTCCATCATCAAAGAGAATCTGCTGATCTGACTTTGTTTCTTCCTCCAGGGTGGACCATGATGCAGTGCAGTGGTTGAAACCAGGTCTGAGGAAATGTAAGTATTTATTTAGTTTGATTCATGAAAACAAAGTAACACATTCAACTATAGAGTACCGCAGGGATGATGTATTTTTGTAGGCTTAACCAGAACTCCAGAACCTGAACTCCGTCAAGCCGCCCTAAGCTCATTCCCCAAGTTTGAAGTCGATCAGACGAAGGGTTCTTGAGATAAACCGCTTTTTGTGTTTGCCAATAGGTGGCGCTATGCCGAATAGCACAAAATTCGGCACTGAACTCTGTCAGTCAGGTCCCCCTACTGTAAATTAACTCTCCGAGTTTGAAGTCGATCCGTCGAATGCTTCTCGAGATAAACCACCACTTTGTGTTTGCTAGTAGGTGGCGCTATACTGAATTGCATGAAATTCAGCACTGCAATCCAACATGTACCCCTAAGCGCAGTCCCCGAGTTTGAAGTTGATCCGACGAATGGTTCTCGAGATGAACGGCAATGCACTCCATCAGGTCACTCCATCACTCCATCACTCCATCATCTAAGTTAGGGGCAAACATACATGGGCAAAAATCTCAATCTGGCCCCCAATGTCCTGAAAAGAAAACAACCCCCAAAAACTCAATAAAAGGCAGAATTATGTGAATCAATCTCATCTGCTACAGCCATTTGATTTGTATCACTATATATTTATATCAGGGGATGAACAGGAGAAATGACCAATCACAGAGAGAGGGGTAAAAATAAGGAGACTCGTGTTGGCAGGTATGAAGTCGATCAGACGAATGGTTCCCGAGATAAACCGTTTTTTGTGTTTGCCAATAGGTGGCGCTATGCCGAATAGCATGAAATTCGGCACTGAACTCTGTCAGGTCCCCCTACTGTAAATGCACTCCCCTAGTTTGAAGTCGAGTCTTGAGGGGGGAAAAAGCTTTTTGTGTTTGCCAGTAGGTGGCGGACATGCCGAGTCTATCTGCGTGTGTGTGTGTGGGGGGGGGGGGGGGGTGTTAGCGGTCCGCCAGACAGACAGACAGACAGGCAGGCAGGCAGGCAGACAGACAGACAAGTAGGCAGACAGACAGACAGACAGACAGACAGACAGACAGACAGACAGACAGACAGACAGGAAGACAGAGACAGGCAGGCAGACAGACAAGTAGGCAGACAGACAGACAGACAGGCAGGCAGACAGACAGACAGGCAGAAAGACAGACAGGCAGGCAGGTAGGCAGACAGACAGACAGGCAGGCAGACAGGTAGGGAGGCAGGCAGACAGACAGACAGACAGACAGGCAGGCAGGCAGACAGGCAGACAGGCAGGCAGGCAGGCAGACAGACAGACAGGCAGACAGACAGGTAGGCAGACAGACAGGTCAGCAGACAGACAGGCAGGCAGACAGGTAGGCAGACAGACAGGCAGGCAGACAGACAGGTAGGCAGACAGACAGGTAAGCAGACAGACAGGCAGACAGACAGATATCTCAATGTAAATGAACATCAGGATTAGACTGTTGGGATGTCATTATTCATGCCAGCTGCTCTCTCTGCACTGTCGGCCTCCTCGTGTGCTCTCTCTCTCTCTCTCTCTCTCTCTCTCTCTCTGTCTGTCTGTCTGTCTGTCTGTCTCTCTCTCTCTCTCTCTCTTTACTCTGAATAGTGAACATGCAAGAAATATGATCAAAAAGAATAAAATACACAGAGTCCAAGTCTACATTAGGATTAGACTGTCAGATGTCATTATTCTGTCTTATTCTGTCATTATTCAGGCAGCTTCTCTACACCCAATTATGTGTGCAACTTTAAAACCAGTTTCCTGCTATTTTATATAGTGTTATATAGTATAATATAGTGTTGCTAATTGACCAGCACAAGTAGAAATGAAAAGAATTGTAAGAAGAGAAGTCAGATCCACAGCCTCCTCCACTGTTTCCTCTGACCTGGAAAGTTTGGCAGGGGGTGGTTGACCTTCACTGCCCAGAATGACAGCAGATATCTCTGCTTCTTCTTCCCTGACATCTTTCAATTTGTTTCAAACAGACAAAAATGGAAGTGTGCAGTTAAAGAATGAATGACCCACAGTCTGAAAAGAGAGCTACATGTTACTGTCAATCCCCTTAGTTCATAGTAAGTATCAATTAGCTCACACATGCAAATACCTGATGATTTTAACTAACTACCGTAAATTCCGGACTATAAGACGCACCGGTCTATAAGCCGCGGGACCAAAATTGACTATTTTTTTCTTCTATAAGCCGCACCGGTCTATAAGCCGCGGGTGTTTTGATGTTTAATTACCATATGAAAGGGTTCGTGCACAGAGAGGAATGTCGGGAAAGAGATGGCTGATTGGGGAAGCTCCCATTTATTAACATTTCAACAAAACAAAACAAAAGTCAGGTCACTAATCCCCAGACAAAATCACACAACAATAGGCTATATGTGCAGCAAACCTGTAACCAGAGAAGTCAAGTCACTAATCCTCGTCTTCCTCTTCTTCCTGCGTACTGAAACCACCAAAGTCCTCATCTTCAGTGTCGGAAACGAACAGGTTCAGGGTGGCTTCGTCAACCACTCTCCTCTCTCCTTCATTGTCACTCAAAACCAACGAACTCCTCTTCGTCACTGTCGGCATCGAACAGCCTCTGAAGCCTCTGACGGCCCTCAGCGCCAGCTGTGGCGGCGTCATCCTCTTCATCCCGCAGCAGTCCAGCGTTTTGGAACCCGTTGGTGATTGTGGATGTTTTCACACTCCTATAATATTCCGTGCTGAGACAGTTCCTCCTGCTGCACCGTCCAACGCCTCACCATTGACTCATCGATGCCCAGGTTACGCGCGGCTGCTCTGTTTCCCTCTTTTAATGCGAGATTGACTGCTTTCAACTTGAAAGCTGCGTCGTGTGAATTTCTGCGTACCTTCCCCATGGTAAGTGAGAGTGTTGCTTCTACTGCTCGTTCTCATGCTGTCGAGAACGAGCAAAGCTTTTTTTTGGTGAAAGAATCCTCCAGGGCGCTTCTTGTTAACAGTCCGAGTGAGTGGCAGGTCGAACGTCAAAGGCACTTCATCCATATTTATGATCTGCTCCGGTTCGATGGAATATTCCTTGATCTTCCTTTGTGTGAATTCGCCGAAGTTTGTGATTTTCTCCTGGTAGTCGGGGGAGGGAGTTGATGGTCGAGTGGCCGTTTGCTTACCGTAATTACCATATGTAAGTGGTCACGCACAGAGGGGATTGTCGGGAAAGAGATGGCTGGTTGAGGAAGCTCCCATTTACCGTATTACCGTAACATTTCAACAAAACAACATAACACAACACCACCGTTGTTTATTTTTACAGTGCACACAGTGTCCGCGGTGTGGTGAAAAGAGGGCAAGAGAGGAAATTAAAACAGAAGTGGATTTATAGTTAGAAAGAGTGCTAAAAAAGAGAGATTTTATTTGTATTTTTTTTTTTTTTCTGAAAAAATCCATAGATAAGACGCACCGTTATATAAGCCGCAGGGGCCAAAAAACGGGAAAAAAGCCGCGGCTTATAGTCCGGAATTTACGGTAGCTATTAGTCACGGTTGTTGTTTTTGTTAAACCCACCGCAGCAACCTGCCACGCTGTTCACCAGCAGCCTGTGTAACGTTACTCCTGATCGGACTGAGTGACTAGAACACATTTTATTCTATAAAAATAAGGTATTTTGGATGATCAAGATGAGGTGGTTACCAACCGTTTGACCTCCTGCTTCAGTTGAAAGAGTGTCACGCCATTATTCAGCTGACACAGAAAACTGAGTTCTCTTTTCAAACTGTTCGCCAAACTGTTTTGTTCTTCTTCTTCCTGGGATAGTGACGCCATGACCCGCCCTACTCTGCCTCTGATTGGTTGGTACTCGTGGTTGTATTTTGTTGGGTTGGTTAGATTTAGGCAGGGGATGATTGGTTAAGGGTAGGATAAAAATATCTGGGTCAGCCAATCAGAGGCAGAATAAGGTGGGCTCACTCTGTGATGGATGTCCTACGGCAAGCAACAAGTTAAATATTAAATAAATAGATCGAAAATATAGAAATATTATCATAGAAGTGAGAGAGAAAAACCTTTATGAGCGTGTGAAATAGCAAGTGTGGCGTGACTCTCACTCTCAAAGGCTGAGACTTGCTCTGCAGACACACAGACAGACAGACACACAGACAGATAGACAGACAGACAGACAGACAGACAGACAGAC
>NC_139635.1:13234348-13344348 GCF_964638095.1 Poromitra crassiceps
ATGTATTTAAGGTGACAGGCTAAACCTGCAACATGTCACATCACATCAATGATGCAATGTAATGAGAGAGTAGATGTTATTTTAAGGAATTAAATGATCGCCTATTGAACTTGTTTGTGGACAAACCATATCAGACACAAATTTTATTAATCAAAGTAAAGCCTTTTTTTTAAATATAGGCCTACATCTTAAAATGTGTTTGGAGGAGATATTTTAAGTTTAATAGTCTTCGAATTACATTAATATGATGTGAGGTTCAGGTAGCTTTGCAGAAATACTTTTATACTTTGAGTAGCCTACATTTCAGAGGCTGTACCATTTTTTTTACTTAAACAAGTTAATTCAGTAGTTATACTTTGACCAGAGTCTCTTTTTTTTTTACACAAGTAACTGTACTTCTACTTAAGTAGCCTAAAGAATGTGTGTACTTTGCCATGGCTGTTTGTATTGTTTCTGTAATATTTCTGCTGTTTCTCTTCACTGCATGGGCCTTAATGGAGCCAGCAAAACGTCTTTACTATGGCGGAATAGTTGTTAATATATTGATTTTGTTCCCGACACTTTGTAACTTTGTTAAGAAAAGTGAACCACAAATGTACATTGTTTTCCTCCACAGTGCTGACATGCTGGTTTCACAAATTGATTGTGTTGATGAAGTGACTATATGCATAGAAAGATTGAACCAGTGTCTTTTACCAGCATGTGATGTGAAGCCAAAGTGAATGTTTGTAAAGAACAATAAAGTTTTTCATTTCAAGAATCAATAAAGTATTTCTTCTATATTAATTCCAGGAAGTGTATCAAAGCTGCTGGAGAAAATGTGAAAATGACATTCTAACTGAGACAGGTGTGTAGTGGTAAATACAGAGGTGGGTAAACTATCCAAGGTCAGTAGTTTATCCACCTTGTTTCCCCTCATTGAGTTATACAGTTGATCTAATAGGTGAGTAAAGTCTCCCTCATTTCAAAGAGGTGGGTAAACTGTGTTTACTTGTGTTTACCCTCCATATGCCCCTGGGCCCGTATTGACAAAGCATTTTATCTTACCACTAGGGGGACTCCTAAATATATCAATAAAAGTTCATATATAGCTAAGAGATTCCTCTAACATATTCACAAAGCTGCTGAGAGCAACTTGGACTAAGAAACGAGGGGAACACTTAAACTAAGAGAAAGGGCGGGGTTGACCCTGTTGCTATGATGATGTCATGCTTCATGAAACTGTGATTGGTGGTCTTGGGCTGTCTTGGATCTCTGTCAGTGAAGTCATAATATAAATACTGTAGGAAGCAATAAGGTTATTAAAGTTAACTTAAACTAAAACCTCAAACTAGGTCTGAAAAAAACACATTTTAGATAACCAAAATCAAAACAAAAACTAGACTTTAGAAAAAACGAACTGAAATGATATTGTGTACTTATGAAACAAACTAAAATTAAAATATACAGACAGTTTTTGTTTTAGTCTTGAAAACAAAAATAACTGTAAGAACAGAATAAAAATAACAAATGATGAAAAATACAAAACTATAAGGATCCAGATAGGAGGTATCATGTTGCCATATTCAAATAAAGATTTTAAAATAAAAATATAGGCTGCGTGTCACTGATTTATTGAGCATGAAACAAAGAATAAGGAGTTTGGATAACTTCAAAAACCAAAGAAGAAGAGCGGGGGGAAATATGCCTGCAGATAAATGTGTCTTCCTCACCTGTCCAGAACCACCAATGTGTGAGAAGAGCTGCTATTCTTACACATTACAAGAACTCAGTCTCATTATACACTACATGGTTTTGTTGATTGATTTAGTTTAGTTTAGTTTAGTTTATTTGACATATCCGTTTAAAATACATGCAAGTCAGGCATTAAAAAAAAAACAATGTCAAGGATAACACAAAAAGTCGTGGACTTGTTTCCGTTGTGGTCCTTGGTGTCAACATATACATAAAACACTAAAACACATAAAAATACTTACACACTTAAAACACCAAATTACATAATACATTGTACATCCTAATAATCCCTCCGTCCCCTAACGTTACCTGTCTATTCATGGACTTTGGCTAGTAGCCATTTCCTAGCATTCACCTTAAAACTGTATGGGTTCGTGGTCTGTTTGATGGACAGAGGCAGTTCATTCCACTCCCGTGCTCCTGTGTACGCAAAAGAGCATTGCCCTATTTTGGTTCTACACCTCGGGGGGTGCAGGTTGGCTAAACTGTACCTAGTCCTGTAGCTGTGTGATTCCCCGGCACTGGAAAAATAGCTGCTTAGGTATGCTGGGGCCCTGCTGTTAACAACCTTGTGTACCATGTTGAGCCTCAGCTGAGTCACTCTGGCCTCAACTGGTAGCCAGTTGAGCTCTTGAAAGTGCCTCCTTCCAACATGGTCTCGAGGGCCTAGCCCCATCACAACCCTAACCAGCTTGTTTTGAGACACCTGCAGTTTCCCTTGTAATGAGACTGTCAGACCTGTTGACCAAGCTACACTAGCGTAATCGAACTGACACTGCACTAGGCTGTTGGCTAGTAGACGTAGGCTTTCTCTGTCCAGCAGATTGGCCTTTCTGGCTAGAAACCTCGTGCGGGCGTTAACTTTACCCAGCACCTGTAAGGCCATTCCCTCCCCACCCAAACTGCTATCTAAGACACACCCCAGGTACTTCACTGATGTCTTTGCAGCTATCTCCACAGAACCTACCTCTACTTTAAGATCCTGGGCCTTCTTTAATCTGGGCTTAGACCCAAATAGAATAGACTCCGTCTTCCCTAGATGAAGTGACAGCCTATTGTCGCACAGCCAGCTGCTTATCTTAGTGAGTTCCTCTCCTAGCCTACTTTGGAGTGTGTTCTTGTCTTTGTGCGAGATGAGCAAAGCTGCATCATCTGCAAATAAATACAAGTTACAGGAACACGCATCTCTCATGTCATTAATATAAAGTAAAAATAGCAGTGGTCCCAAAACACTTCCTTGCGGAACCCCACATACTACTGGTTTAGTGTCTGACATAAAGCCGTTGACCTCTACTCTCTGATCCCTGTCTGTCAGGTATGAAGTGACCCATTCGATAGCGGTGTTGTTCATCCCTAGTGCCTTCAGTTTTTTAAGCAGCAAACTATGGTTAACTGTGTCGAAGGCTTTCTGAAGATCTAGTAAAACCATTCCACACAGTTTCCCTTCGTCCATCTCCTTTCTGATGAAGTCGTTAATGTAAAGTAAGCATGAGTCTGTAGAAAAGGACTTCCTGAACCCTGATTGAAATTCATACAGAAGATTTTCCCCTTCAACATATGCTGATATCTGTTCCTGTACCACTCTCTCTAAGATCTTAGATGTAACACTCAGAATGGATACTGGCCTGTAGTTACCACAATGAGATCTACTCCCTTTTTTAAACAGGGGAATAATCTTTGCATGTTTAGTGCAACTTGGTACAATGCCTTGTTCCAGTGAGAGATTTATCAAATGTGCAACACAAGGAGCAATTACCTGTGCCCCATCTCTTAAAAACTTGGCAGCAATGTTATCAAGGCCAGTGGCTTTTGTTGTATTAAGCTCTCCCAGCATCTCTGCTACCCTCTCAACTGTCACTTTGGATAAGGAAAACAAATTGGCATGTACACCTCGACTGGAATAGAATCCTTGGATGTACTCGTCTCCATATTCTCCTGACTTAGGAGGCAGTGCATCTACTAGCTTGCTGGCTACTGAGGCAAAAAAGTTATTAAATTCATTTGCTACCTGTGCTTTATCAAATTCGATTTTATCATTCATTTCGAGGCCTATGGTGGGCTTTCCGTTATTGGCCTTGCCCCCGCAGCCCATGTCTTTTAGCGTTTTCCATAGCTTCTTAGAATCGTTTTTATTTTCCTTTATTTGGTTCATGTAATATTCCTTTTTTGCTATCTTAATAATTCTTTGTGCTCCATTTCGACATTTCTTGTAAATGTCAGCATCAGCTTGGTCCTGAGACTTTTTAAACCTCTGCAATGCCTCCTCCCTGACTTTAATTGCATCTAAAATCTCTGGGTTAAGCCAAGGACTTGATCTCTGCTTTATCCTGATTTGCTTATATGGAGCCATGAGATTCACTACCTGAAGGAATAACTGGTTAAACAGATCCCAGGCTCCGTCAACACAATCCAACCTAAGCACTGCAGACCAGTCTACTCTGTCAAGCTGCTCTCTGAAACGCTCAGTGCAGTAGTTCTTGAGGGATCTGATTTTAATGATTTTGTGGCTTAAAAAAGTTTGCCTATGAACCTTCCTGGTACAATATGTGACGAAATGGTCACTGAGCCCATATGCAATCACACCTTGTTGTGAGATATTACATTCATCCGACACCAGAATAAGATCAATTATAGTTTGGGTCGTTTGGCCTACTCTGGTGGGTTCCTTAATCAGCTGTTTCAAGTCAAACATTTTGCAAAACCTAGTAAAAGCCTTATACGTGGGGCAGCACTTGTTAGATACATCTGTATTGAAATCACCCATCAAAATACATTCGTTTTTTGCCATACCGCAGCTATTCAGTACATTTTCCAGATTCTCATAGAATGCGCTTTGATCTGGTGGTCTATAGCAAACACCCATTAATAGGGGTTTCGTCTTGGGCAGGTGAATGTCCAATAATAAAACTTCAATGTCCTCGTCCCAGTCCGTCCTAACAGTACAGTTAATGTCGTTTCTCACAAAAGCACAGACCCCTCCTCCGTTACGATTACGATCCCTTCTAACTACAGTGTAATTGGATAATTCGATTTCAGAATCGCCAATACTGGGATCAAGCCAGGACTCTGTAAAACAAATAACACCTGCCTGCGCATTAAGTGCAAACAAACGAATCTCGTCGATCTTTGGTAGTAAGCTCCTAACGTTGAGGTGAACAAAGCTTAGACCTTTACTCTCAGTGATCTTGGCCAGGGCCGAGAATGGAGAGCTTGGGCCTACTGTAGGTGTGGGCGAAGCATCAGAGGGGGTCAGGGGGCCTGGATTGACATTTATGTTACCAGATACAAACAAGAGCAATAAAATCAAGGCTCGAGATAAGGACTTATTGTCACCACTAGCAGATTGATTAGTAGGAGGAGTACTTGAAGAGCCATCCAAAACAAAAGAATCTAGTACCAATAAAGAATAAGGACAAATGTTTCTTACGTGGTCAATTATAAGAACACTAATTAGACAATCAGAGGTAAAATGAGAACTAGAGTGACCATGTGATGGCACTTGATACACTCTAGACACAGTGGGACAAGGTCCACGATGTACAAAACAGAGCAAAAGGGTCAATACAACTAAGTAATTGATAGCCATTGTTAAGGGCAGTTTTCAGAGAAGCAGCAAGTTAACTAGTGAGAGAGAAAGACAGAGAGGGAGCGAGGGAGGGAGGGGACGTCTCTATGTAGCCCGGTGGGCTACAGAATGATTTCAACAACTTCAACAGAGCAAAAGGTTCACGTGTCATGATGCACTCCAGGTGCACCAACCCCCATGGGTTTACAAGACATATCAAATACAACAATAACACATCACAACAGTGCTACATTTAAAATAACACAAGTCGCAAGTCAGCAATAGATAAGACAGCAATAATGAACAATACATCAGTTTCTAAACCAAAGGTTCCGTCTTTGCTCCCATGACAAATACAATTTGCTGTGAGGAATTAAGGTTCCTTTTTTTAAACACAGCTCAAGTTTCTCATAGTCGTCCAACTAAAAAAAAGTCAAAATAAATAGAGGACATTTGACTAAAGAGTACATTTGGGGGGATTCTCTATTCTAGGCTGAGCAGATGCCCTCCTCTCTCACCACAAGAAGAGGGGCATCTTACCACGAGTCCGTCCCTTGCCTCATCATAAGCAGTACAATAGAACAAGAAATTAACCACATGTTCAGTTTCATGTAATTCACATAGTAAACAGTCTATCTTCTTCAGGGGTAGGATGAAACCTATACCAGTTTCTAGTGCTAAGGGTTCCCGATGATCATAACTGAGCACACTGGCGCCGGAACAAGGGGGACATGGGGACATTTTGTCCCCCTTAAAATTTGGTCCCCCTAAAATTTTTTTTTTTTTTTTTTTTTTTATCTGAGGGGGCAACTGCCCCTGACGCTTAGAGCCCACTTTACACTGTTTACACAGCCTGTGATGCTTGTTTAAACCGTGATCGTTGTGGGATTATTACACCTGAGACAGACAGACCCAGGGATCAAGTTACAGAGAGCCCACTTTACACTGTTTACACAGCCTGTGACACTTGTTAAAGCCGTGATCATTGTGGGATTATTACACCTGAGAGACAGACAGACCTGGACTCTGTACTGCACTCACTGTCATTGGCTGCTGCTATAATCCGGTTATAATATACGGTTATTGTTATTTTATTTTTGTGTTGAGATGACAAGTTTTGCACTGTGTTTCGAAGTGATAATAATAATAATAATAATAATAATAATAATAATAATAAGTTCAGTGTTTCTGCCTGTGTTGCTGTCTGTTGTAGTGTAATTATAAAATGACCTAAAGGGAGAGCAGGTCACCAAGTGAGTGAGAAAAGGAAAAATACTGAATAATTACATCACTACAGTATAATCCTAATGTTAATTTAAAATGAGATATTCATCTAAATATGGCTAAAAATCATCCAAACGTCCATAAAAACGTCAATAAAAAAAAATAAAAAAATAAAAATTGTGTCCCCCTTATTGCAAACTCATTCCGGCGCCACTGAGCACACAGAGATCTTTTTCCTCTGTTCAAATCAAACTTCGCATAGGGTTCAACACAGTAACTGTCTTTTATGAGACGATAGGTTCTTAGTTTTGATTGATACCATAAGTCGACAGACCATTTAACCGTATATGAAATAAACATATTACAGTCTCCCGGATGTCACAAAATACCCTTAAAAAAAAGATTAATGTATAGTATTTGTGTTTTGTCTTACAAAGGCAGGCATCAGTTTGAGTCTCCCCAGATGTGTGGAAGTTCTCTCTGCTGTGTGTCGCAGGTTATTGCTCGCTGCACTGTGCTGCTTGTTGTGGCCACCAGGAGACGCTGAGGACTCTGCTTGACCTGGGAGCCGACACACAAGACCTTCAGAGGGGAGCGGGCTGCAGACCTGACCACCAGATACTCACACACAGACTGTGCTGACTGACTTATCCTGGCAGGTGAGCGCGTCTGTTCTCTTTGGCAGCAGAGGTGATCTTGGTATCATTTTTAATCAGCTTGCATGTGTATGTTTGTATGTATAGCCACAGAAGCTAAACAGGACTTGATGTCATATATGGCCCATGTTGGAGACACCATCTCTGACCCAGAGAAGATCCAGGGGAAACTCACCAAGGAAGACAAGGTGACAGATTGTCAAAAGTTAATAATATTACTCGGTTTTCTTTTTACTATGTACGAGTCACACCATCAATGGCACAGTTTGGCACAGTTTTTGGCACAGTTTTTAAACCAATGGATACCAAACTATCCTCAAGGTTTGAGGCTCAAACTATTCCATAATAAGCATGCAGGGCTTCAGATTGATTTCAATGTCAAATGATAATACTACCACCCAATCTAGTGCCAATCTAGAACATCTGTACCCATGCTGCTCCACCGATCAGCCTGGATCATCTGTAGCCATGCTGCTCCACCAAGTCAGCCTGGATCATCTGTAGCCATGCCAGAGTCCTGCGCGGGTCTGATTTTCAAGACCCGGTTCCGCCCGGCCCCGCGACGTGCAGTACCGACCCCGCTCCGCGAACCCGCACATATGATCAATCAGTACCGCAACCTACCCCGCCCCGCAGACATGAGACCCGCCCCCCGACCCGGAACCGCATATATATAATAACCGTTAATGTGCAGTGCAAACATTTTGTAGTGAACCTAACGAAACTGCCACCGTTTCACACGAGAGGCAAACAGCAGTCTTTCTGGCCGAGACTCGTCAGCTGATGTACGTTAATTAGCTTTTAGCAGCTGCTAGCTCACTAGCTGGATAGCTCTGCTATCAGACACACAGACAGTTACAGCAAGCAAAGTGACTTACCAGCTATTTCCAATATGTCCGGTATAATCCATACTGCCTTTATGATTGCTGTTGGAGGAACGTAAATCCACGTTGGGATGAGACCTCTCCACTTTCACGCTATCCATCCATGACAAGTTCTTGCCTGTTGCTATGAAAACAGCCAGTGTGTATGTTTGACTGGAAGCTAACGTTAGCCTACTATATTATCTGTCCGACTCGTATTGTCTCCAATCAATCACCTTGACCGCAGCTGAGTTTTGAATGTTTTGTGCAGTCCATATAGCGTCACACATTGCACAGTATGCGCATACTTGAAACGATGCCGGTTATGTAAACAAACTGCGAAAATGTGCGTCAGAAACTTTTCTCCTGTTCGAGTCAGACCAGCTGCCAGACACCCCCCCCTGCCAGACACACCCCCCCCTGCCAGACACACCCCCTGCCTCCATCTGAGTGCAACAGAAAAACATACAAGGCTCATACGTTGTCGTTGTTCCACCCGCCGCCCGTCCGCATTTATTAATTTTTACCCGCCGCCCGACCCACCAATTTACAGAAGTGTATTTTTTACCCGCCCCCCGCGTTTTTTTGTGGGTACCCGGCGGGGCCCCGCGGAACCCCGACCCGGTGCAGGACTCTGAGCCATGCTGCTCCTCCAAGTCAGCCTGCATCATCTGTACCCATGCAAAAGTTGTTCTTTTTTAATTTTTTATTTGTGACATTTCATAAGTATAGACAAAACAATCAGCAACATATAATAAAAGAAGGAAAAAAAACTGCAAATAAAGAAAAACAACAACAACAACACACCAATTGTTCTGACTATGCACATCCCTTTGCTTGGTTACACTGCCCTCTGGTGGCGGAACATGAGGCATGACATGCTGGTCATGATTGTGTTAGGCTACCAGCTGTCATGCATAATAGAACAGCGACAGTGTGAGTGAGAGCGAGCTGGGAGTACCCTGCCTTCTCCTGATAGATACACAGACCGCACAAAGAGACAGGCTGATACAGAGATGTTTTGGACCATGGAATAGTGAAAATATCATCTCATGAGACCACAAAGGGTTTGGAGTAGACAGATGTTACAGTCCATGTTGTTTGTCATTTAATGATTACTGTAAATAAACAGAATTTAATTTGGGCAAATAGGGGGAATCAGGTGATATGACAGGTGTATTTTTACATGATCATATTGTCAAACTTTTTTTTCTCTTTTCTTTTTTTTTAATTTAGGACTTGGCTTTATCTGTAATGTGCTTTGTAAACTTTTGTAAGTGTTATAAGCCTAGACTACATGTAGCCTAAGTTATCATTATTATTACTGTAAGCAGCATTAGTTTGAATAGCAGTAGGCCCAGTGAAGTGATCAGCAGTCAATAGCACTGAACAGGGATGAAACCTGCACTCCAACCCAGAAGGGAAACATATCATCAAAGACAAATAGACCCTTATAGGTCCAAGTGACACCTTGTTTCCCCTCATTGATTCATCCAGTTGATGAGAAAAGAGAGCAGTAAACTCTCAGCCTCTAGATAGGCATTGTGAGATCATTGTGACATCACTGATGATGTCATCATTGACACACACACGAGAGAGACTGAGGGAGAGAGAGGGGGAGAGAGAGCAGCAGCTGAGCTGCGGGCGTGGCGACACAGTGGCCGTGCTGTGTATGCGAGCTGCAGGGTGGGCGAGCTTAGGAATCGAGCACGCGTATAGCGCGCGAGATACCTAGTAAATATAAACTAGGAATCATAAACTAGGGTTTGAAAATGTTTATAATAATATAGTGTTTAATAACCTGTATTGGTTTTTTTTAATCATTAGTGAAACCAACAACACAGGAAATAGTTTGAAGTATTTTAGGCTTCTTGTACAGTCTTTTGCTATGGCAGGTGTCCCCCTAAATGATCTAAAGACTGCAAGAGTCAAGCCTCTGCTTAAGAAACCCTCCCTTGACCCTACTGCTATTCACAACTACAGACCTGTCTCTCTTCTCTCATTCCTTTCCAAAACCCTTGAACGAGCAGCGTCCGAACAACTTTCTCTCTATCTCTCCCAAAATGACCTCCTGGACCCTCTGCAGTCCGGTTTCAAGGATTCTCACTCCACTAAGACAGCTCTTCTTGCTGTCACAGAGGCCCTTCACACTGCTAAGGCCTCATCCCTCTCCTCTGTTCTTGTCCTCCTTGACCTGTCTGCTGCCTTCGATACAGTCAACCACCAAATCCTTCTTTCCACTCTGTCTGACCTAGGCATTTCAGGTTCTGCACTCTCCTGGTTTGCTTCCTACCTCTCGAACCGCTCATACCAGGTCTCATGGAGAGGGTCCCTCTCCAGATCCTGTCCTCTTACCACCGGTGTCCCCCAGGGCTCAGTCCTGGGCCCCTTACTTTTCCTTCTCTATATCAGATCTCTTGCCTATGTGATCTCTTCTCATGGCTTTTCTTATCACTGCTATGCTGACGACACCCAGCTTTTCCTTTCCTTCCCCCCCTCCGACACTCAAATCGAGGCTCGCATCTCTGCATGCCTCAAAGACATTGGCGACTGGATGTCTGCCCACCACCTCAAGCTCAACCTTGGTAAGACAGAGCTACTCTTCCTCCCAGGAAAAGACTGCCCTCTCGCAGATCTCTCCATCTCCATTGACAACACCACTGTACTTCCCTCCCAAACAGCTAAGAACCTTGGGGTGATCCTTGACAACCAGCTGTCTTGCTCAGCCAACATAGCTGCTACAGCACGCTCCTGTAGGTTCTCTCTCTACAACATCCGCAAAATCCGTCCCTTTCTCACAAGAGAAGCGACTCAACTCCTGGTCCAGTCTCTTGTCTCCTCCCGCCTGGACTACTGCAACGTGCTCCTGGCCGGCCTACCTGCCACCGACATCCGACCGATTCAGCTCATTCAGAACGCTGCAGCCCGTCTCGTATTCAACCAACCCAAATTCTCTCACGTCACTCCCCTCTTCCAGGAGCTCCACTGGCTTCCCATCTCGGCCCGCATCAAATTCAAGACACTGGTACTGGCCTACCGGGCAGTACACCAGTCAGCTCCCCTGTACCTGCAATCTATGGTCAGGTTCCAAACCTCTCAGCGCTCCCTTCGCTCCTCCACCAGTGCAGGTCGCCTCGCCCCTCCTTCGCTACGGGGGCTCAAAAGTCGCTCATCCCGATCTCGACTCTTCTCGTCCCTGGCACCTCAATGGTGGAACGAGCTTCCACCTTCGGTCAGGACGGCTGAATCACTGCCGATCTTTCGGAAAAGACTAAAGACGCACCTTTTCAGGCTCCATCTGGGCCCTTCTTGATCTAACTTCCTTCTCTCTCTCTCTTTCTAAAAAAAAAAAAAAAAAAAAAAAAACTAACCTAAACTTGTACCACTGTTCCTTCAGAAGTTGTAGTTATCACAGACTGTGCTCCATAGTAGATTGCTCTATTGCTGACAAAAATGTGTTATTGTAAGTCGCTTTGGATAAAAGCGTCTGCCAAATGACGTAATGTAATGTAAATGTAATGTGTGTGGCCTATGAGCCTACAACAAAATGACTTATGGCCATCTGATGTATAGTGGTGTCAGGATTCACTGTCATCTAAGACAAATAATCAACATATGTACATTGTTTTTTGTCGATTATAACCATTATTGATTTGTTTAATAAAACAACAGAAAAAACACTTCAGACTTGTCAAGCACATTTGAAGATGGATTTGTTCTTTCAATTGAGTTCTCCACTGACAAACTGTCTGTCGGTGAAACAAGTCCTGTAACTATTCATGTATCTTGTCTCTTTTCCTTTCTATTTCTTGGCAACATAATGTTATCATCAAAAAGGGTTTTAGTTTCAGTTAAAGCAGACTCTGGTTAATATGGTTTAAATTCTGTAATTTGTTTCATGGTAATTGATAACATTTCTGGTGATGATGAAGCTGCTGGATGCATCACGGCCGGCTGGCCTGGAGCGGGGTGAAGAGGAGTGAAGAGAATGGGGCGGCTTTAGCTCAGGAGGTAGAGCGGGTCGGCCAATGACGCAAGGGTTGGCGGTTCGATCCCCGCTCCCTCCCAGCTGCTGTCGTTGTGTCCTTGGGCAAGACACTTAACCCTCCTTGCTCCCGATGGTGTGTAGGCACCCTGCGTGGTAGCCTGCCACCATTGGTGTATGAATGGGTGAATGTAGACTACCTACTGATTGTAAAGCGCTTTGGATAAAAGCGCTATATAAAATGCAGACCATTTACCATTTACCAAGAGGAGGAATGGACGGAGGAGCTACGTGCAAAGGGGTGGAGTGTGGAGGTAGGGGAGCGGAGAGGAGCCTCTCGAGCGGATGATGGACATGAGGGGGGTATGTTTGGACATTCGGGGGGGGGGGGGGGTGAGATATGGTGCGGGGGGGAGGCCTGGCGGCCTTAATATTCACAGCACACCCGTACAGCCTGTGTTTTATAGCCCAGTTGTTAGCCGAGCTGGGGGCCCTGAGACTGTCAATGTGAGCTACACCGTTCCTCCGCCTAACCAGCCTGCCTGTTCCCACAACGGGCAGACAGACAACACTACGATGTTGACTAGTGCATTCACCAGTGCGCTGGCGGGGGCTCTGGCCGGGATGATTCCGACCACCGCCGCAGCGCCCTATCGGGGGGGGGACACAGTGAGAGTGGGTCGTTATGATGGTGGTCCTGGGTGGGAGACATACTGGACACAATTCCAGCTCATAGCCAGGGCTAACCGGTGGAGCGAGGCTGAAAGCGCGGTTCAGTTGGCTGCAGCCCTGGAGGGGGAGGGGAGACGGGTCCTGTTGGATCTCTCTGAGACGGAGTTGGCCAACCCCCAGGCAATAGCGAAGGCAATAGAGCGACAGTTTGGGGAGCCTACATCCAAATCTGCTGCCCGCCAACAATTCAACGAGAGGAGACGCAGGGATGGAGAGAGGCTGGGGGTGCCCGTAAGGCATTCCCAGAGTTCAGCGAGGAACACCGATTCATCCTAGCCAAAGAGGCTTTTATCAGTGGACTGACCCCTGACAGACTGCGGGAGCAGGTTCGCCTCAGCAACCCTCCCTCGTGGGATAGCGCATTGGAGTGCGCACAGGAAGTGGAGCAGGTACTCACTGAAGGACGGGGTAGGAGACCCCAGCAGTTTCCCCCACCTAGACCCCCTGCACAGGCACGGTTCCCTAAAAGCCTCAGGACGGACGGAGAATCACAGTTTTTCCCAGCTGGACCCCCTGCACAGGCACGGTTCCCTCAAGCCCTCAGGACGGACGGAGAATCACTGTTTCCCCCAGCTAGACCCTCTGCACAGGCACAGTTCCCTCAAACCCCCAGAATGGACGGAGAATCGCAGCGTGGCTGGACAGAGGCACAGGACCGCGTCTGTTGGTGATGTGGTGAGAAGGGGCACATCCAATACAACTGCCCCTTAGCCATGGACTCCAGATCCCAGCGGGAGCACCTGCCGGGAAACGAGAGGGGGGCGGAGTAGGAAGAGGTTACTCCGCCCCGGACCTGACACATTCTCTGCCGTCGCCGGGCCTTAACAACTGTCTGGCTGAAGAGTGCACAGGGGCCCCTCAAGGGCCTGAAGTAGCAAGAGTGAAGGCTTCAATCAACGGGAGGCATGTTATGGCCTTAGTGGACTCCGGGTCCTCGGGGACATTCATTCGCACAGATCTTTTAGGGGAGGAGCTGCAAGTGAGTCCTAATGTCTGCCCCTTCCTCACAGCGACAGGGGACAGGGCTCACACACTGGGTCAGCATGCAGTGGTGGTGCAGGTAGGGGAACAGAGTTTTCCATGTCGCATGTGGGTGGCCGATATCCGTGAGCAGTGCATTCTGGGGTTTGATTTCATGAAGGTTAATGGGGGGGTGGTAGATTGGCCACGGGGGACAGTGACATTTAAAGGCGGCACACCACTGCCTATGTTGTGGGGGGGGGCCCGGGACACAGAAACGGGGGATAACGGGGATTTAAGAGAGTCAGCCTCAATGGGGGCGTGTCCGGGGGAGGCACAGACAGAGCACGTAGCGGATATAAAGGAAAGGCCGTTGCAGCCGGTGGGGGAGCACGATGCTCTGATGAGGGACCAAACACACGAGGGGGGGCTCAATATGTCCCCTCCAGAAGAGGAGACCCCTGCAGAGCCCTCATGGGAGGCCCTACCCCAGCAGAGTCGCCGACCGATTGGAGTTCCTGCGGCTGAGACAGTGGCCGTGCAGAGCGGTGGTTTCCCCCACTCCCGAACCCCGGGAGGAAGCCGTAAAGACAGTGTGAGAACAGAACAGAGAGGGACTCTCGGAGATGGAGCAGCGGCAGTTGCACGATGTGCTCTGGGAGTATCGGTCCGTTTTCTCCACCTCCCCCACAGACTTGGGCCGGACGCAATTGATTGAGCACGACATAGACACGGACAAGGCTCACCCCATCAGACAGCGGCCGCGACGTATCCCGCTGAAGAGGCAGGCAGCAGCACAAAAGTGTTTGGAGGAAATGCGGGCGGCTGGAGTGATTGAGCCCTCAAACAGCGCATGGGTCTCACCGGTAGTCATGGTGCCAAAGAAACATGTGGATGATTTGCGTTTCTGTGTAGATTTCCGGCCGGTGAATGACGTGACCGTCAAAGACTCCTACCCCCCACCCCGAGTCGACGATGCATTGGATGGAATCAGGGGCTCCGCTTGGTTCTCGGTCGTTGGACCTAAAGAGCGGATACTGGCAGGTGCCACTGTCAGCGGCAGCCCGGCCCAAGACAGCTTTCACCACAGGCTCCGGATTATGGCAATTCACAGTGATGCCGTTCGGGCTGTGCAACGCGCCAGCGACCTTTGAAAGACTTATGGACAGAGTTTTGGCTGAGGTGCCCGCACAGAACAGAGAGATCTACCTTGATGATGTCCTGATACACGGACCGGACTTCCACACCGCGCTGGGGGCGCTTCGTCTGGCCTTCTCCAAGATACAGCAGGCGGGGTTAAAATTGAACCCGGGGAAATGCAAGTTCCTGTGCAGAGAGCTCACCTTCCTCGGCCACAAGCTGAGCGGGGAGGGGGTGAGTACAGTGGAGAAGAAGACTTCTGCGGTTCGGGACTGGCCAATGCCAACAAGTGTATCGGAGGTTAAGTCGTTTGTGGGTCTGGCGGCCTACTACAGACGATTTATTCCGGGGTTCTCAACGGTGGCGGCGCCCCTAAATTTCCTGACCAAAGATCATGTACGCTTCACGTGGGGCCCCGAGCAACAGCAGGCATTCGACGCACTCAAGGCCGCTCTGTGTCAATCCCCAGTGCTGACGACTCCGGATCCTGATGTAGAGTATCTGTTGGATACAGATGCGAGCAGAGATGCCCTGGGAGCGGTGCTCGCCCAGGTCACCCCTGAGGGGGAACGAGTGATCGCTTATTACAGCAGGGCATTCAATAAGGCAGAGCGGAACTACTGTGTGACCCGGAGAGAGCTGCTGGCAGTGGTGGACGCAGTGAAACATTTCAAGTACTACTTGTGTGGGATCCACTTCACGGTTCGGACAGACCACGCATCGCTCAAGTGGCTCATGTCCTTCAAGGAGCCGGAGGGACAAGTGGCGAGGTGGATAGAGAAGCTGCAGGAGTACAACTTCTCTATTGAGCACAGAAGAGGAACCGTCCATACCAACGCGGATGGGCTCTCGAGACGGCCGTGCGGGACCGACTGCTCTCACTGCAACCGTGCGGATGCAAGGGAGGGGAGAGCAGAGCCCTGTATGGCTCTGCGGCTTGACGACCCGATACACTGGGCCGGGGAACAGGACGCTGATCCGGAACTGAGGGTGGTGCTGGGGTGGTTGGCGGAGAATCGGAGACCAGAATGGCCCGACATTGCAGCCGCAGGTCCTTCATTACGGGGGCTGTGGTCACAATGGGAGGGGTTGGCGCTGAAGGATGGTGTGCTCTGCAGGCGGTGGAAGGAGCCGAGTTCGGGCCGGGAGAAATGGCAGGTGGTGGTGCCTAAGGGCCGGCAGGAAGAAGTGCTGCAGTTCAGTCACGGCCGTCCGGGGGTGGGACACTTCGGGGAGAACAAGACACTCAATAAGGTCAGAGAGACATTCTATTGGAGCACTTGCAGGAGGGATGTGCAGGCATACTGCCAGAAATGTGACCCCTGTGTGGCCCGCAAAGGTCCCACGGGACGAAGCAGAGCTCCATTACAGCAGTACCAGGTGGGGGCGCCCATGGACAGAGTGGCTGTAGACGTGCTGGGGCCATTTCCACGCACCCCGCGGGGTAGCCGGTTTGTGGTAGTCGCGATGGACTACTTCACAAAATGGCCGGAAGCCTACGCCGTTCCGGATCAAGAGGCGGCTACGGTATGTGAAGTGCTGATTGAAGGGATGTTCAGCCGGTTCGGGGTCCCCACTGAGCTACACTCGGATCAAGGGAGGAATTTTGAGGCGAAACTGTTTGCGGAGATGTGCAGACAGTTGTCCATACACAAGACCCGTACGACACTACTCCACCCTCAGAGCGACGGGTTGGTGGAGAGGTTCAATCGCACCCTGGGGGTACAGCTGGCCCTGGTGGTGTCTAAAGATCAGAAAGACTGGGACTTACAGCTGCCGCTGGTCCTTCTGGCATGTCGCTCGGCAACCCAGGAGACTACAGGATGTACCCCCGCCCTGCTGATGCTGGGGAGAGAACTCAGAACACCGCCAGCGTTGGCATATGGACAGCCGCCGGATGCGCCTCAGGTGCCCGCAGGTGTGGAGTATGCGTCTCAGCTGAAGGGGAGATTGGAAGTGGCGCACGAGTTTGCCAGGAAGCAATCGGAGATGGCTGGAGTGCGGCAGAAGAGAGGATATGACCTGCACACTAAGGGAACGCATTTCCGGGCAGGGGACTTAGTGTGGGTATATGGGCCGAAGAGGACGAAGGGGAAATCACCCAAGTTGCAGAGCCACTGGGTCGGGCCGTGCTGTGTGTTGGAACGGATGGGGGAGGTGACCTACAGGACGAAGATGGCTCCGCGGGGGCGGGTGGTGGTGCTGCACCGCGATCGTCTGGCGCCGTACCGAGGGACGGGCCAGGCTGCTGATGGGAGGCCAAACAGGACGCCGCCGCAGTCACCGGGGGAGGGGGGTCAACTGGCGCCTCAACAGTCCCCGGGGGGTCTGCAAGCGCCCCCTGAGCCGCCGCGGATGGACAGTCCGAGGACGCCTCGGAGGGGAGGGGGGTTGAGCGAGAACAATGGGGGGAATGGAACTGTGGGAGGGGCTAGGCCCAGGAGACTACGAAGAGCACCCCAGCGTTTTGCGGAAGTGGAGGTCCTCGGGGGCGAGGGGGGGCAGTGTAACGCTGGAGGACGGACTGGTGGGATGGGGGAGTGGGTGTGTGCTATTGGAGGGGGGTGCTCCGTAGGGGTATATGCCGGTGGGTCAACGGGGTGGGACTAGGGGGAAGCTTTTAGGTGTAACACCGTTCTGTTGTTGTTGTTCCGGTAGAGTCTGAAAGGAGAGACACGTTACTGCACCGGCTGAGAGACGCGCTACCAGTAGCATTATGTAGGCTACCGAAACCGGCTGTTGTTTATACAAGTTATCGGAGCACCTCCAACTCCCGGGTTACTCTGTGAGCTGCGGCAGGGAATAAATAACACTCACGTGAGGTAAAAGTGTAACTTGTCCGTCTCTGTCTATCTGCTAGCTTAGTTAGTCACACCGCAATGCTACAGTATTATCATTCTGTTGGGTCATTCATGGGTCGAATAGCGTATCTGATATTTCCCACAGCACCTGAAGGTAGTGACAATGCTGAAGCTGTTGAGGCTGTCGGGTTGAAGAGCTGCGCCAAGCCACAGAGAGCAAAACTGGAAACTAGGTGCTTCAAAATAAAATCACAATTAGTCATCAGAAAAAGAAAAAGTCCTCTTAAGCCTATGCATTTTTTCCAAGATATTTAATGCAAGCATTACATTCAACATGCATTGAAACTCTATCTGTAAAATAGGCAGTTTAAACATATTTGATGACAAACAAAATGACAGATTTTAAGCACATGTATTCTTGACTTTCCTTTAGAGTAAAAAAAATACAATAATGTCAATAATTTAGACAAATTCCACACGGTGTGAAGATAAAGCTTCTGCACATTCCTCCTTAGATAGGCCTCTCTCTATTTTCACTTGGATACTTTATATTTCTCAGTGGGCTTGCTCGGGCTTTGACAGAAGAAACCACGGTAGTGATACTAAAAGCTGTAGTTCCAAAATTGGCCACTTGAGTCTAGCTCCGAAAGGGAGTCATTCCCCACCCACCCCATGTGAAAATGCCCGAGTTTATAACAGGGCCAACATGTAGCAAACAGTTTATTTCCATGGAAACGGCGATGCTTTGAACACCGCCCTGTTATGTGACCTAAGCGTTGCAGCCATACATCCAAAGCCTGCTGGTGCACACCGTTGCAAACTGTTTAGAGCAGAGGTTTTCAAAATGGGAGGCGGGTCTCCCCTGGGGGTCTCCAAGCAGTTTCAGGGGAGGCTCAGTGAATGGACGTGAAAAAATACAACACGTTCTCACTCCGACCACGTAGCATATGACGCTTTGTCCCGTCCATTATGCGCCACTTGTTACTAACATGGTACCCTTGAGCGACCCATGAAACGACTTGGGCTTTCCGACTAAACTCAATGCAAACCCATAGAAGTCAACTTTGACGCTTATGGCAACTGCGCCCCCATCATCCTAACTGCTCGCCCATTAGTCAACTGCTCGCCCATTAGCGTCTGGGGGGAGGTTAGGTTTAGGCGTGGGAGGTGGGAGAGGTTAGGTTTAGGGTCTGGGGGAGGTTAGGTTTAGGCATGGGGTGGGAGAGGTTAGGGTTAGGGTTAGGGTCTGGGAGAGGTTAGGTTTAGGCATGGGGTGGGAGAGGTTAGGTTTAGGGTTAGGGTCTGGGAGAGGTTAGCTCCTCCAGACGTTAATGGGGGAGCAGTTAGGCTAACGGGGGAGCAGTTAGGCTAATGGGGGAGCAGTTGCCATAAGCGTCAAAGATTACTTCCATGGGTTTGCATTGAGTTTAGTCGGAAAGTCCAAGTCGTTTCATGTGTCGCTCAAGGGTACCATGTTAGTAACAAGCGACGCACAAGGGACGGGACAAAGCGTCAATATGCTACGTGCTCGGAGTAAGAACGGGTTGAAAAATATTACATTGGTTAAAAGGAGATCTTATTCACCTTATGTAGCCACGCCCATTTGACCCGGTTCTGTGGCCGTCCTACGACTTCCGGCAAAAAAGAAAAGAAAAAAAAATGGCTGGCTGCTCCAATATAATCTAACTCTGAATTAACTAATACTTTAGCCAATTGTATGTAACATACCAAATAAAAGCAAACGGCAATGTCTCAGAATGCAACGCCATGTAACTGGCTCGTTAATTCTCGCATTCCAGGGAATTACGTTAACGTGTGCGGGTCTTAGACATAAGTGGCTCGAGCTGCGCTCGGAGGACAGAAAACCTTCTGAAGCTTTCTTTGTTGGAGTCCAGGTATGTTTTACAAGAAAGTGCTCGTCATTGTCGACGATAACGTTATCTGACCTGGTTAACAGTGGATACTCCGCTTGCTTGCTGTGTACCGAGCTCAAAGTAGTAGGCTACGTTTTTGTTTTACACCCTGCGCAGTCCACTACAAAAACGACTCCTCCATAATGAGGAAATGTTTGAGGAAACTATCAAACATTTCCTCATTAAGCCCAGATTGGATTCAGCAGGAGGCGGATACTTCAGCATGGAGGCCCTGCTGATGTGAAAATATGCAATTACAGAGATGATGATATCGAATGCTAATTCAAATATATCTTTTATTATGTCTTCTTGAAATACACTTCTAGGTCATTGGGTGAGCTGCAAGTGAGGAAACTTCACTTTAAATTGAAAGATAAACATTTCTCCCTCTCTGCAAGGATGCGGCCCTGAAGAGGTTAATAATCAGATGGTCCAGCTAATAGGTGAACAATGCTCTATTTGCGACAGGCTTTCATGTTAAGCCCTGTTTAGTGCAGGTCTGGAAAACATTACAAGTTTCTCTTTGGGACAGATGGATACGATGGCATCAGCAGAAGTGGGGGGACATTTCACGGGGCCCGCAGGTTGCAGAGTCTCTGTGAGAAGGGTCACAGCACTAAACTAATGAGTGATGTTTTTACTATGCGTTGACCTTTCCCCCCAGAGAGGAGAGGATCTGCTCTGACACACAGCACATTGTGCGAGGGGTCCCGGGTTCAAGTCTCATATGGCCAGGTTTTGGTCTCTGGGAATGTACACATTACAATTTTGATTAATGAACTAACCAAATACATGTATAATTAAAAACTTATTTTTCAGGTCAGTTGAAAGGATTTCTTAGCTATTGTTATGCCTCTGGCACAAGGGAAGCCAAGACATGACATGAGGTGCCCCCACTCTTCCCATTCCCAAAGACAGACAGCTGGACCAGGATTTGCAGTTCTCAGTGTAGCAGTTTTTATTTTGTTTTTACTTCAGAGAAGAGCCATCCCCAAAACAATAGACAAAACCATACTAAACCCGCCCCTCACTTCTCTAACCAAAGAAAAGGGGATAAATAAAATACAACAATCTTACCTAACTCCTACAACAAAAACAGGAAATAAAGTATAAAGAAAAGGGGTTTTCTCCCTCCTACGGGACTGCTACAGCATGAGTAAAGATTTGTGTACAAATGGTAACAGAAGGGCTACAATTTTACCAATAATGATTTAACAACACAAAGTGTTCTAACACTAAGCAGTGCTAAGTTCCCCATCACAGGATCTCACACAAAGAGAGAAACAGTCCCAGTTGTTGGTGTTCATCAGCTGTGTCTTTGGGATTGTGAAGAGCAGAAGGGCAGACAGAAGGCCTCAGGTGGAATATATCTGCTGCAGCAGCCAATCAGCAGCCAGACCTCCTGACAGCCCAGGCAGCACACACCTGCAGCTCATCACCACACTCAAGACTGTCACATACACACAGGGAGGAAAATGATACAGTTAACCACACAGTCACATGACCCAGGTCATAACACCTCCCCCCCCAAAAAAGGAAATCAAACATTTCCCCCCTTAAGAAAATTGTTTGATTTCCCCACAACCTACTCATAAAACCTGGACAGCGCATCAGCCATCACATTCTCCAAACCATTTTTGTAACGAATATCCATATTATAATCCTGCAACAGAAGAGACCAACGCATCAGGCGCTGGTTACCGTTCTGCATCCGAGACAAAAAAACAAGTGGATTATGGTCAGAAAAAATAACCGTCGGGACCGGACTGGAATGCAGATACACTGCAAAACACTGCAACGCCAAAACTAAGGACAAAACCTCCTTCTCATTTGTGCTATAGTGCAATTGATGCTTTTCAAGCTTTTTGGACAAGTAACCGATGGGATGGTCAATGCCACAGTCATCCTCTTGCATCAGGACTGCCCCCACCCCCCGATCACTGGCATCAATCTCCAACTTAAACGCGCGCGTGAAGTCTGGAGCGGCGAGCACAGGCGAACTGCAGAGGAGGGCTTTGGCTGCGTCAAAAGCAAACGCACACCTCTCTGACCACTTAAAAGGTTGTTTTGGACTTGACAAACTCGTAAGTGGAGCCATAACATCTGCATAGTTTCTGCAGAATGCACGACAACACCCAGCCATCCGCAAAAAACGCCGGAGTTGACGACGCGTTTGGGGAGCTGGGCAATCCAAAACAGCTTGCACATTTTCAGCAACAGGGCGCACCATGCCCTGTCCCACCCGTTTCCTCGCCTGTGCCCGAGTAACAGCACACATGGGGAATAAAGAGAGCGCGTTTGGCACCGCCTGCGCAACGACGCACCCATCGGGCTCCTCCCCAACCTCCGGGTACGGAAACACCTTACCGCCAGCTAAGTCATTACCCAGAATAATATCAATACCTGCTACTGGTAGCTGAGGTCTCACGGCAACTTTCACTGTTCCCGATACAAACTGTGAGGTGAGTTGTACAAAATGCAAAGGCGCACGCACCACACTCAGTTTGACTCCCCATGCCAGAATATCAGACCCACTATATGAATCAGGTGAGAAAGACAAAATGCCTCCACGAATAATAGTTTGCTTAGCACCTGTATCACGGAGAATAGTAACTGGGACTCTTTTTGTCTCCCCCACCAGAGAAACAAAACCATGAGACACAAAAGGCAGAAAATCCTCATCAATTGTATCTCTGTTTGACCCCACCAACTTCAACGTTTTTCCATCTGCCTCCAACCTAGTTTGTACCACCCCCACCGCCAATGGTGTACTTGAGTCTTTAAACGGCTCTCTTTTCTCTAGAATGGGGCAGGCCGCTATTAGGTGTCCCGGCTGACGGCAATGAAAGCAGACCCAGTCTTCGGACACCGTACTGAGATTACACCGACCACCTTTAGGGGATCTACTCCCTCCATCAAAAGGAGCCGGCTCTCGGCACATAGGGGGCGCAAAAACGCTCTTGTGAGTTAACACAAATTCGTCGGCTAATATGGCAGCACCACTGAGAGATGTCACTTTCTGCTCATTTAAATAAGTCACCACTCTCTCTGGGAGGCAATTTTTAAACTCCTCCAACAACATAAGTTCATGCATATTTTCTAAAGTGCTTACCTTACTAGCCCGGCACCATTTATCAAGAAGCCCCCCCTTTTCTCTCGCAAACTCCACGTAAGTTTGGGTGGCAGTCTTCTCACACCTTCTAAAATGTTGCCTATAGGCCTCCGGCACCAACTCATAAGCACGCAGTACTGCAGCTTTTACTTTGTCGTAGTCCAAACTGTCTTCTAAAGACAGACAGGTGCATACCTCTTGAGCTTTTCCCACAAACTTGCATTGAAGCAGTAGAGGCCACACACTTCTTGGCCACTCTAGAGCCACTGCTATGCGTTCAAACGCATTGAAAAAGGCATCCACCTCTGCCTCCCTAAATGGTGGGACCAGTGTGATGTGTTTGCCAACATCGAAGCCAGCTCGGGGTGTGGGTAGGTGTGCTGACCCAGGTGAGACATTGGCCTCAGAGGACCTCCGCTGTAACTCCAGCGCTCTCACCCGTAGGTGCATAGCCTCCAACTCTACCTCCCTTATACGCAGAGTCAGCCTCAGCTGCTCTGCAGACATGCCTTGCACAGGGAGTTCCTGGGTCAGATCCTGCACACCTAGAGGCAACCCCTCTGCACCTGCAGATGAAGCCGCACCCAACAAACCCCTTCCACTCAGCTCCGTATGTATCAGCTCCTTCAAGTCCTTTACTTTTGCATTTGGCGGAATTTGCACATCATAGAAAGTAGCGATTAACACCAAATCACCCCTCTTACACTTATCCAACTGTTCTACAGAAGGACCAGAGGTGAAATCCTCCAACTTAAATTCACTCATTTTAACACTACAGTATGCAAAAAGGCTGCCAACCAAACAAGCCGAGAAAAAACAAGCCAATACTCACCAAATGACGCGCTCTGTCAAGTTAAAGAAAAGCGGACGAGCCCCCAAAACATGTTATGCCTCTGGCACAAGGGAAGCCAAGACATGACATGAGGTGCCCCCACTCTTCCCATTCCCAAAGACAGACAGCTGGACCAGGATTTGCAGTTCTCAGTGTAGCAGTTTTTATTTTGTTTTTACTTCAGAGAAGAGCCATCCCCAAAACAATAGACAAAACCATACTAAACCCGCCCCTCACTTCTCTAACCAAAGAAAAGGGGATAAATAAAATACAACAATCTTACCTAACTCCTACAACAAAAACAGGAAATAAAGTATAAAGAAAAGGGGTTTTCTCCCTCCTACGGGACTGCTACAGCATGAGTAAAGATTTGTGTACAAATGGTAACAGAAGGGCTACAATTTTACCAATAATGATTTAACAACACAAAGTGTTCTAACACTAAGCAGTGCTAAGTTCCCCATCACAGGATCTCACACAAAGAGAGAAACAGTCCCAGTTGTTGGTGTTCATCAGCTGTGTCTTTGGGATTGTGAAGAGCAGAAGGGCAGACAGAAGGCCTCAGGTGGAATATATCTGCTGCAGCAGCCAATCAGCAGCCAGACCTCCTGACAGCCCAGGCAGCACACACCTGCAGCTCATCACCACACTCAAGACTGTCACATACACACAGGGAGGAAAATGATACAGTTAACCACACAGTCACATGACCCAGGTCATAACACTATTTTATTTTCATTTTCATTTTAAATCCAGCTACTTATTGATATTAAGAATAAACTGCTATGTTTGACTGCATGCTTGTAAAAATTAAGGAACCATTTGGATTGTAATCCGTGGAATTTCTGATCCAGCTGGGTCTTCACCTAGGCACGCCCTGTGACAGTTGGATCATTATTACCATGTTGTAAGCTTTTGCTATATATAACGCTACATATCATTTGGAATTTAAATGTGTCAAGCTGGTAATATTAGCAAATGTATTGACAGTTGTTTTGGTAGATAGGGAAGTTAATAAATGTAGGGTTAGTGCATGTGGTCTCCTGCTGAAGTGCCACGTCACGTGATGCGGACCACGGAGGGGGAGAAAACACGCCTACCATAAGAGTGACAGAAGGAGAGATCGCCTAACTACCAATATCAGCCCAGCAGTGAAGGGTGTCACCAGATGGAGGAGGAGCCTTCGGGGAGAGACCAGCCTTTACCAGAAGACAACACCCCCAAGGAAATGCACTTTATAAGCCCACGCACAAGAGAATGAAGGGGTCTGTTTTCAATGTCACTTTCTTGACCTGCTACATATCAGCTGTTAGGAAAGACCACTGGAAATCCACCCGGAGATCTCTGAGGGGTAATTTGTATCACTTGACTAGTATCATGATTTATGCAATATTCTCTATATAAAATAATGTTCTAAATATCAGAATTGCTTGTCATATTGGTTTTTCTTATATCTGGAATAATTGGACACGCTGGAAAGGTATTAACATATGTCAACACCTTCTGATCGGTGTGGGCAGTTCTATCTAGGTTGGACCGGCACCGAAAAATCCTTTCCTATCAAGTGTTAGACGGACCCGGAAGAATTTGGCCCACTGTAAGGTCTGAACATAAGGTGAATAGAATAGCCTAAATGTGTGTGTGTGATTTAGTTAAAGAGATACAGTAGTTTGGGGGGGGGGGGGGGGGGTTTGACAGTTTTTCCCACTTCCCCCAGAGTCAGAAACAAATAAATGCCATCAGACACCTTTTATCTATTTGGTGTAGTCTGAAGTTTGTCAAACAGAAATCAGCTATCTTGGCTCAATTGTTGATTGTCTATGAGGGTCAAACAACATAATCACGATCACAAAGGCATCCAGGAATTGAGCAAGGGAGACTCCTCTTTTTTTTCTTTGCATGTATTTAGCGGGGGTTCTGACATCACGCTAACGACGCTAATTTTTAGACAGTCGATCGATGGTATTCACCTTATGTAGCTCCGCCCACTTGACCCATTCTGTCACGACCCATTCTGTCACGACTCCCTGTTCAAAATGCCGGCTGTTCTAACTCCTCAGTCTGACTCACCTGGTCAAACCTAGTTTGACTCACATATGAGTCAGACTGGGGTTTATGCCTCACAGCAAGTGTAAACACAATCAGAACTTCCAATTGGGTTTATACTTCCTGTCTCTGAGGTGAATATTCTCCAAAAACGCTGCACATTTTTTCACAAGTTTTGTTTGAATATCTTCATATCCTATGAAATATATATTTTGGGAACAAAACACTGTATTTTCATTTACCACACTGGACAGCAACACAGCCAAAAACGTCAACATAGGCTACTGTTTTATCAGCGAGGCTTTTATTGTGAAAGTGCACAGCGGAAGTGCTCTGTGTAATTGCGTGTGTTTTGACACGGTGTGTGGGGGCTGAGCTCACGGCAGCAGCAGCAGCAGCAGCAGCAGCAGCAGGAACGCCCTGCCTGTATCCGAGTATCCTCTCCTCTCTTCGCATCCATCCAGCAGCTCCTCCGCTTCGGAGCGGTCCGGTCCGGTACTGTACCACACCACCACACCGAGCAGGGCAGCTCTGACCCGGGCACCAAGACCAACCCAACCCCGCTGGGAGAGGAAAAACAACATGGCCTTTTAACACTCCGAGAGAGAAGAGTGCAAACACAACAACAACAAGAGGAGAAGAAACATGGAGCCTTTGCGTTGCATCCTGCTCTTCGTGCTGCTCGCCTCCCAGTGCCCTGCAGCCTCCGCGGACAGGAGGTTCGGTGAGTGTCCCTCAGATGATGCTTCAGCTTCGGTTTGGATTCTTTGATTGATGCGGAGAGAAACCTCACAGAGCCATTTTGCAGCCTGCAAGACGCGCACACCTAAGCTAGTAGCTACTATTCCTGTCAGCTTCTGATCTGTGTCAATATGTTCTTAGTGGAGGAGGATGGCAGCCAGGCTCAAAGCTCATCTATGCTTAGGTTACTGCAGCTCTATGTAAACCAGCACTGTGCATCTGTAAGACATTTCAGAAGAATATCAAACCCACAAGTCTCTACATAGTAATATAGTAATATCATAGGAATATTATAGGAAGGTGCTGTCACATCACTACACTAGTGCAGACTCACTGACACAAGATGCATTATTCTGTTAGGAAGGCCTACATTTAATTAGTCAGAATATTTTGATTTGCAGATATCTGTAATAGAACGTTTTGATTGACAGATATCTAGGGACATGGCCTAATGTAATATAGCCTACAATGATGTAATAGGAGCATACAAAAACAATAAAACAAAACAATAGAATAATTAATGCAATACACGAGGAAAAACACGTGAATAAATAATTATACCAAATAAATACATAAAATATACACACAAAATCCAAATGAAGAAAGAGGTTTGAGATGTGTTTACACTGTAAACAAGGAGGCAGCATCCATCAGTGACAGCATCAGTGCAGGATGAGTGGAAAACGACCTCACATCCTCTCCAATTCCCCTTGTATTGTCATCCTAACACAGGCCAGTATTGATGGTAAATGTGCATTCATTTCTCTCATGCACAGGAGCTATAAATAGCTGATATAGATAATACTGTATTGTATATTGTCTTGTGCTTACATAAGAGCTAACAGAGAGAGTCAACAGTATGGCAGCACAAGACAGACTGGCAGGAGGACAAACATCTAGTAGCTTCACTGACATGCTCAATATTATAATCATATCAATATTCAGTATTACAGCAGCTGTGATACTGAATATTGATGCATCATCATTCAAAAACAAACTCACTAACAATATCTGTTGATATGTCTAACGTGTCTGTGACACTCAGTAGTAAACATATAGCTACTTTATGGTATTTGATGGTATATTTTAATCTCTTATAATATAATTATATTCCTATTATATTCCTGTGGTATTTAACTGTAATGTTCCCAATGGTAATGTCATTATGGCACTTTAGCAGCTTTATCATACTTTTAAATGGTGTTTTACATCCTATAATAATCTTATAACAGTGAAAAATCATGATGTTGTACAGTATTATAACTACAGCGTCTTACAGTGAGTCTGAGCTTCTCAATAGAGTTTATAAGCGGCCCTATTGTATGTTTTTCATCACTATGTGTTATTCCTATAGGACTTATAGTTTTGCTGTAATATCTGTATAACAGAGAGATTACTATTGAGAGAGTGAACTGAGGGGACAGTATAGGGAGCACCATATAGTATAATTTACATTTAAAAATAAAATCAATATTCATGTTTGCCTCAATTGTAGTGGAGGGTGAGGCCACTAAACTCAGATGTGCTTCATGCTCGGGAGAGAGAGAGAGAGAGAGAGAGAGAGAGAGAGAGAGAGAGAGAGAGAGAGAGAGAGAGAGAGAGAGAGAGAGAGCCATGATCTTATCACGTTTTTTTTCATGTTGGTTAAAGACTATGAACCAAAAATCATACATTTTTAGATGATCTTGGTCTTTTCTACAAAGTGGGCTAAATGTTCAGTTGTAAGTCAAAGCCACACGATTCAATTATAAAACGATTATCGATGCATCTCGATGCATCTTGAATCGATGGATCACTTTTTTCCCAATACATTATATATTTTTTCCCACTTTATTTTTTCTCACTGTGTGGCTACTTTTAAATAAAGTGCATTTGGAATTGCAGTGTATTATGATCCATAATTAAAATAAACAAATGCATTTACTTCCATTATGTTTTATTAATACAAATGCTGCCCTCTGTTTACGAGAGTTAGCCACCAGGTGGCAGTCAGGGTTCCAAGCATGCAGGAAAGCCACAGTAAAAGCGGAGAGAGTAGAAGAAGAAGCACAAGCTTCACTGACATTAGGCTTTACTGACATTAAGTTGCAATGAAGAACGAGTCAAAACATATCACCTGGCTGGACATCCATCATATAAACATGGTGCCAGAAGCGGAACCTTGATGTTGCGACAGGACACAAAATAACAAGGACACCATTGATTCCACCGGAGCTAAGTTCAACACTTGGTAAGCAAAAGTGCTAACGCTAGCTGCTAGCCGACGAACGGCTTGACACTACTCTGTCTGCAGTCTCTCTCTTGTAGCCCTGCATGCACGTACAGTATCTCCTCAACCGTAACTCGTAGAGACTCATGGGGTCATACATACATACATACTTTATAGGCATCGCAGTCTGACCTTCCGTTTCGCAGAAAATATAAATAATAATATAGCCGCAAGCGGCGATGCGGGGTCCAAGCTTCCGGTGAAAGTTTCAAAGTTTCAAAGTTTCAAAGTTTCAAAGTTTCAAAGTGTCAAAGTTTAAACATTTATCATTTCAAGACGGTTTCACGTATCCAAATTCTTTATACAACTTTAGATCAGGGAAGTCCAGAGATGACACAGAAAAAGTTTGGGCTCATTCGGGCAAATGGCCTAGGACGAGTTCGTTTTTTTTTTTGGAAAATCTAGCAGGCTTAAATGGGTGTGAGTTATGGGTCAATACGCAAAAGGGTCTGTTATAGCGCCACCATCTGGCCAATATGGCTAATTTTTTGTCTCTGAGCAGTGGGGCACATTTCCAACCTATGTGCAAGGTCTGGCTACTGTAGCCCTTACGGTTTTTGACGTGCATGCTGTTTTAGGGCAGAATAATAATAATAAACAGAACAGATACAATAGGGATCCACGCACTTCGTGCTTGGACCCCTAATAATAATGTAATAAACTATTTTTTACATTTGTGAAACGATGCAGAATCGTCGACGTCCGCATCGCGATGCATCTTATAATCGATTATTTTTGACACCCCTAGTTTGCATCCTTTATGTTGCATTACCGCCTCCTTCTGGATTTATCCATCCACTGTTTCCTCTGCCAAATTTTCCAGGGATGCACCATCAAATACAATTAGCTGATTTAACCATGAAATAGCAGCAGAAAGGCTAAATAACAATATAAGGCTACTAGCTGGTTCAAAACAAACATGCACGCGCACGCACGCACACGCGCACGCGCACACGCACACGCACACGCACACGCACACGCACACGCACACACACACACACACACACACACACACACACACACACACACCTGCCAACATGCCTCCTGACAAGCTAGCATGACATGGTACAAATCAATTCCTCAGGTCTTCAAGTTTCATATGCTACCAGAAACTTCACTCTGGCTTTAAAACTGAGCCTGCTGCAGCCTCTGAAAGTAAACGTTCAAAATTGTGCTATTTCCCAAATATCACGATATTTCAAAAAAATCGGCCCAAAAGTTATTTTAATACATCCATGGGGTAGAGGCAAAGCCGTCTGAAAAATAAGTGGGTATACGCCGTCTACCCGCATCTACCCTGCACATATTTACAACGCTTTTATTTACAGAGTGAATTCCAATCTTAATATAGGTTGACTGTATTAGATATTTTCTAAAACCACCACATTAAATATTAATTTGCATTGAAGCAGCTAGCCACTGCTTGATTTCAATATTATTGAGAGTAGGAGTGGGCTATAAATGGGTCATTTTTTGTTTTGCTTAGGTCTCAGTTTTTTTTTATTCCATTTGCCCTATCTCAACATGAAATGACAAATTTTTTGGCTTCAGGTCCAAGAAAAAAGTGTGCAGGGCACAAATCCAAGATGACCACCGTTTTCCCTGAAAAATCACATTTCACAACTTTGTCATTTTTGGGTCTTTTTACTTGGTTTTGGTGTCTAACCCTATGTTTTGGGGGTCAAGCAATCTATTTATGCATCTAGAAGTAGTCACAAACCATCATATATTGAGTTAATACATACTTTTGACCAAATTTACCCTTCTTTACCTCAATTTTGAACCATGTCCGTAGACCTAATATTTATTGGTAAATTATAGAAAAAACAGATTAAATTTGACATACCATAATAATATTAATAGCAACCCTACACTGCTAATTATTACCAACATTTCACAACATTTAACTTATTTCACTACAAAATACTGTATGGTGAATTTTATTGTGAAATAGGCCATCCGCTGTCATAAGTCAACATTACTGTAATCACATGAGGGAGATGGGAAGACAACAGCACAACCCTAGCACAACAGTTTGACTTGCTTCTAGAGGAAGCTGGGGTACAGAAGTCATTTAGCCTCTACAAAGAGAGATGCTTTACTAGACTTGGATACCAGGCAGGTGCAGTCTATGATTGCATTCCCTACATCAAATGGCTACTTGAGACACTGCTAAATAATCTTCTTGATCGAGCATGCAACATTTACCTTGAGAATGACTTCATAATAGCAGGATTCAAAGCACTTGCTAATTTTACGTACAGGGTGACAATGCCCTTCCTCAACTGCGTTGAGATAGCAAGCCAGGATTTGCTGGTTGACATGCTTCCCAAGCTCTGCAGTGACCTTGCTGACAGCTGAGAGCCTAAAAATGTAAAAATGGAAGACAATGCTCCACAAAGTGATCTCGATCACCTTCTTCTTGGAGAGATGTGTGTCCAGGCCACGAAAGGAGTACAATTGCAGCGCAAACATGAGTATTAGGATGTTGATCCTGATGCTGCATGAGCAACTCCTCTCTATACACTGACTGCAGACCAACGGAAAAACCTGCCCACAAACAACCTGAATGCAGAGAGGTACTTGGCCAAGTGTGGATATCTTGCTGCCCAGTCAGCCCAACACTCAAATAGGATGTTCAAGGCAAAGGGGATCAAAGATGACCTTTATGCAAACAGATAGACATGGCAGTGAAGTTGAGCGGTCAACCACTGCTGTCCTTAAACACCTAGATACAATGGAGGTGACATGGAGTAACAAAGAGAAAGAGAAGAAGAAACAGGTTGAGAGAGAACCTGCAAAAGAAAGTGAGGGCCAATGATTTTGTTGAAAACTTCTTGTGAAGTGCAAGGAACATGGAGGGCCTATTTAATAGATGTAATAGGCCCTATTACATCTGTCACTACTCAATGAAGTGAAAGGCACTTGTCCTTATGAAGTCACCTGAGCTGAAGGCGTACTTGAGGCAAGAGATCCAATACCAGAGAGTTATCAGAGAAAGAGATGATTGAGAACCTAATTGAACCTCGGGGATGATTACCAAGCTGAGGTGGTATTTCCTTGTGAGGAGGAGGAGCCAGAAAGGCAGAGGGGATCTCTCAGGATGAACCTATGCTCCAGCCCAACCAATTACTTGCTGTCATTTGGGATGAGGGTATATTGGGTTTTACCTGGATGATAATGGGGATGGAACCTTCCATGTGGATCACCTGATGCGTGTTGGCACCAGAGATTAAATTTGGCAGCGACCACCTGGCACTGATGACATCCAGGACACTATCGGGCAGCAGATTGTGCCTGTGGCAGTTTCAAGAGCCTGGGACTTTATAGGAGAAAACTGTTATGTTTTAAGCAATGCCCCTGAAATTGAACATATGTTTAGTGAACTATGCTAATTAAGGTGAAAAAAATTAAATTTGAAAGTAAATTTGGTCAAAAAAGGTATTAACTCAATATCTGATGGTTTGTAACTATTTCTAGATGCATAAATAGATTGCTTGACCCCAAAAACATAGGGTTAGACACTAAAACCAAGTAAAAAGACCCAAAAATGACAAAGCTATGGCTAAAAATGTGATTTTTCAGGGAAAACGGTAGTCATCTAGGATTTGTGCCCTGCACACTTTTTTCTTGGACCCCAGGCCAGAATTTTTGTCATTTCATGTTGAGATAGGTCAAATGGAATAAAAAAAAACTAAGACCTAATAAAAATGACCAAAAAAGTGTTTTTGACCTCTGTATAGCCCACTCCTATTGAGAGACTGATTTAATTTGCACAGCAGAGCAGATTTTTGCATGCATATACAAAAGACATTTTCCACTCATGAATGACTGTTGTACTGTGTTGAGCTATTGACTCTCTGTCTGCTCTCATCAACTGATGTTTGTATTGCGTTTGTCATGATGGCTTTTTATTGTCTGCCGGGCAGGTTTCCCCTGTGAGGAGAAGCAAGCTTTGAGTAGAATCACAGACTGTTTGACCTCCTGTCGTCAGCAGACTCTGAGGGACTTAGCTCTCCTAATCATTAACCTGGACCAGAAGGTCACCCTGGTTGGCCTGGTGCGCCCGTAGCCATGGTTACGTTTATCAACACATTTCATTCATGCTGATTGGTGGTTTGGGTCGGGGGCGGGGCAGTGCTGACAGCTGTGTTGGTTTACTGTGCTGTAATACAGTGATACAGACAGAACATGTTACTGTAACTGTGATGTAATACAGTGATACAGACAGAACATGTTACTGTAACTGTGATGTAATACAGTGATACAGACAGAACATGTTACTGTAACTGTGATGTAATACAGTGATACAGACATAACATGTTACTGTAACTGTGATGTAATACAGTGATACAGACAGAACATGTTACTGTAACTGTGATGTAATACAGTGATACAGACAGAACATGTTACTGTAACTGTGATGTAATACAGTGATACAGACAGAACATGTTACTGTAACTGTGATGTAATACAGTGATACAGACAGAACATGTTACTGTAACTGTGATGTAATACAGTGATACAGACAGAACATGTTACTGTAACTGTGATGTAATACAGTGATACAGACAGAACATGTTACTGTAACTGTGATGTAATACAGTGATACAGACAGAACATGTTACTGTAACTGTGATGTAATACAGTGATACAGACAGAACATGTTACTGTAACGGTGCTGTAATACAGTGATACAGACAGAACATGTTACTGTAACTGTGATGTAATACAGTGATACAGGCAGAACATGTTACTGTAACTGTGCTGTAATACAGTGATACAGACAGAACATGTTACTGTAACTGTGATGTAATACAGTGATACAGACAGAACATGTTACTGTAACTGTGATGTAATACAGTGATACAGACAGAACATGTTACTGTAACTGTGATGTAATACAGTGATACAGACAGAACATGTTACTGTAACTGTGATGTAATACAGTGATACAGACAGAACATGTTACTGTAACTGTGATGTAATACAGTGATACAGACAGAACATGTTACTGTAACTGTGATGTAATACAGTGATACAGACAGAATCGTTAGGTGAAGGGGAAAAAATGCAAATTGAATTTGCTTGATTGGCCAATAATGTGTGGAGGACCACATATAATATATATGGACTTTAGACATGCCTTAGGGCAGTGGTTCTCAAATGGGGGTCTGGGGACCCCCAAGGGTCCGTGGCACTTTGCCAGGGGGTCCGCGAAAAGTTTTAAGGAAAATAAAAATAAAAACTTTTTTTGTGTGTGTTCAAAAGCTTCATAGTTCAATTAAAATATTTTATGCTTTAAATCTAAAAGGGTTGATGGATTACATTCTAATCTAACAAACCCATCAATTTAAAAGTCAAGCATGTTACCGTGGAAACAATTTTTCTATCTTGTAAGGGGTCCTTGGCTGAAAAACATTTGAGAACCTCTGCCTTAGGGGAACCTGACGGAGTTCAGTGCCGGATTTTGTGGAATTCGGTATAGCGCCACCTACTGGCAACACAAAAAGTGGTTTATCTCACGGACCGTTCGTCTGATCGACTTCAAACTTGGGGAGTGCACTGCTGGCAACCCGACAGAGTTCAGTGCTGAATTCTGTGCAATTCGGCATCGTGCCACCTAATGGCTACACAAAAAGTGGTGTATCTCAAGAACCATTCATTCGTCCGATCGACTTCGGGGGATAATAAGTTAAAGACATTAACTGAACTGCTCATTTTTTGCGACTGTGAACTTAGTTCAAAATTTTTAATTCGGAATTATGAACATGAACACGTTCATTGAACACTGGTCCCAGCAAACTAGATTTGAATGCTGGGTAGTGGCCTGATAATCTAGTTGATTAAAATGTGCATCGCTAGTCTGTGTGTTTGCATATGGTAATAAAGGTGAAGTGTGTGTGTGTGTGTGTGTGTGTGTGTGTGTGTGTGTGTGTGTGTGTCTGTGTGTGTGTGTGTGTGTGTGTCTGTGTCTGTGTGTTTGTGGGAAAACACCCAACAGTTGGTCTTGGTCACTTACATTTTTTGCTCGTGTCTTTCAAGGTCACCACTTTCTCTTTAATCATGGGTTGGTTCCCCCGGGAGCAGCAGGTGTCTGATGCAAACAGACAGATGCATCGTGGGAAATGTAGTGCCTTTGTTGGGGAGAGCACAGCTTGTAATGGCCCTGCCAGGAGGCATTAAACAGTATAGCGGGAGGTGGGGGTGAAGCTGATTGAAATTGCATTCCCCCCGCGCGCGTCGCCGGCTTGGCTTGGCTCCGCCATGCAACACCGCAGTCTATTTCACACTCTGCTGCAGGGTAACCAAATTACGGACGTCAGCGGTTACAACATTTTCTAAACCTGTACACTGGACATTCTGGCAGCGTGTAACCGGTTTAACCCAATGTTTTTGTTTTCTTTTGGACCACATTTGCGCATTGTGACCCATATGCGTCCTTACAGTACGTGCAACGTACTGCACTTGTGTGAAAACTTTAACGATAAAGTTATCGTCTGTAGCTTGCAGGCAGTAGATGTCCACTAAACTTATTTTTCTGATAGTTAAGCGCTGGAAGAGCGCTGAGGAGCGCCGATCCCAGCACACCAAGGATGCATATTGAAAACAACGTTAGCAGTGGTAGCTAGCTTGATAGCTAACAGTCAGTTAACAACACATACTGTGATAAAAAGCACAGCACTCACCAGTGTCGAGCCAATCTGCTCCCACAATTGAGCCTTTCTGTCTCTGTAGTGATAGTTTCTCCATATGATTAGTTGGCTGAAAACGAGCACCCGCACCAGCGTCTTTCTGAAGCCACTGCTGAGTTAACGTTATTGTCAAAGTCCTTCCCCGCACACTGTCCACTGGGACCACCGCTCCCCAGCGCACCCCCCCAGCGCCAAACTGACAGGAATACGCCTAGCGGACACACGCACAGTTTATTTTTGATGAGAAATTAATGATTGCGAGTCCAGAACATAGTAAAATCATTGTCAAAACGTTATTTAAAAGGACACACACAAAAAGATGTGAAAATGGTTATTGATTTTTCTAAACGGATATGAATTAATATCCGTGTACCCGTGTAGTCGTGTATACCGTGTCATCCCTAAAACGAATAATACAGGATTTAAAATATAAAATATGAGTAACTGTATTCCATTACAGTTACAGTTTAATTGTTGGTATTCTGAATACAGTTACTGTGTTTAAAAATAGATTACTTTAAAGTCGAGCTGAAATGAAAAAAATACTTTATATTTTAGATCACATCCCTGTTTATACAGTGCACCTACCGTAAAACTTCAAATATCAGCTCGGGCGTTTATTTACTAAAATGTGTAGCTAGTCTATTTGGGACCGGCGTCTATTTGGGACCTGCGTTTAATTATTTTTGCACAAAATTCTTGCTCAGCAAAGACTGGTAATCGTATCAACTTATTTATTTAAACCAGTATGAATAGTACTTGGATAAAAAAGTACAGTAGGATGCGTCCTGGTAGCTCACCTGGTAGCACGCATTCCACGAAGGCGCGGCCTACCCGGGTTTGAATCCGACCTGCGGTCCTTTGCCGCATGTCATCCCCTCTTTCTCTCCCCTTTCCTGTCTGCCTACTGTCCTACTGTCTGCCTACTGTCCTACTGTCCTATATAAAAAAAGTACAGTATAGAGATCTGGTTTGACTGTGCCACCTGCTATTTGGTGTGTTTTTCAGTACAGTAATTGGTCGCATGCAGCTGCCAAACAGCCATATTTCAAACAAGTAACATGAGCCTACCGCTCACATTTAGCTGTTTGTGTTTCATTAGAAAGCAGGAGTTTGATTAGCGAGTAACTAACTAACGTTAGCATTTAGCAGCAGCTAACGTTAGCTCAGTAACCAGCTGGTCAGCACTTCTATCAGACAATACAGTGTTGTGCAACACGCAGACTTACCAAATATTTCCAATACATGTCCAGTATAATCCATACTGCCTTTATGATCGCTGTTCCGCTAACACTGAATATTTTGATTAGCAGATATCTGTAATAGAACTTTTTGATTGACACATATCTAGGGACATGGCCTAATGTAATATAGCCTACAATGATGTAATAGGAGCATACAAAAACAATAAAACAAAACAATAGAATAAATAATGCAATAAACGAGGAAAAACACGTGAATAAATAATTATACCAAATAAATACATAAAATATACACACAAAATCCAAATGAAGAAAGAGGTTTGAGATGTGTTTACACTGTAAACAAGGAGGCAGCATCCATCAGTGACAGCATCAGTGCAGGATGAGTGGAAAACGACCTCACATCCTCTCCAATTCCCCTTGTATTGTCATCCTAACACAGGCCAGTATTGATGGTAAATGTGCATTCATTTCTCTCATGCACAGAAGCTATAAATAGCTGATATAGATAATACTGTATTCTATATTGTCTTGTGCTTACATAAGAGCTAACAGAGAGAGTCAACAGTATGGCAGCACAAGACAGACTGGCAGGAGGACGGACATCTAGTAGCATCACTGACATGATCAATATTATAATCATATCAATATTCAGTATTACAGCAGCTGTGATACTGAATATTGAAGGATCATCATTCAAAAACAAACTCACTAACAATATCTGTTGATATGTCTAAAGTGTCTGTAGTCTCGCTGGCCAGCCTCCTCTCCCTTCCGTCCGAGGAGTCTGGCGCTGCAGGTCTCCATAACTGGGATAAACCCTCCTCAGCTCTACTCTGCTCTCCCATTGGAGGCGTCTGCCGGATTTCCGCTCCCCGCTTAAGAAGCTCTGTCATTGGCTCCGACCATGTCAATCAGAGTGGCTTCCGCTCCCTCCTCCCTGTGTGTTGCTGTAAATAGTCCCCTGCCGCCTCAGGGAAAACAACAACGCTAACTAGCTAGCAAGCTAACGGCAGAAACCGACACGCTAGCTCGTTGCTACACGCTGAAAACGGCAAGTTGGATTGTTTGAAACTATTTTCCAAGGGCACTGCCGCTAAGCGCCGCCCATCGCAATCCCACTATGGAGACCTGCGCCGCCAGACTCCTCGGACGGAAGGGAGAGGAGGCTGGCCGGCGAGACTAAAGTGTCTGTGACACTCAGTAGTAAACTTATAGCTACTTTATGGTATTTCATGGTATATTTTAATCTTTTATAGTATAACTATATTCCTATAGTATTCCGGTAGTATTTAAACTGTAATGTTCCCAATTATAATGTCATTATGGCACTTTAGCAGCTTTAAGCTTTTCGTTGAAGAATAGAATATCAGAACACCGCAGTGCTATTAGAAACCGTGACCCCCAAGAGTCCGGTGGCCAACCATGAACCACTCTGTTGCCTCCCTCAGCTACATCGGGATTGAACATGTGAAACTTCCACGCAGGGGAGGGGACATCAACAACCTTTTACTCAAACGAGAACTTTTTTGGATTTACACACTGGACACTCTGTCACCTAGGGGCCTGAATGAGGACATGGACATTCGTCCTTTTCTGTAATTATTTTTGCAACTATTGGTGTGTAGCTGACTGATCTCTCTCGTCTCCATTTTTAACTTTATTAAATCCATGTATTCACTTTGATGTTTTAACTTTATTATTCTCTAGCTGGTCTTGTGTTGCTATGCGCACACGGTGCTCCAGACATTTGGAACGCGCCTCCACAGCTCTCCCACACGGCTTACTAGCCTGATGGCAGATTGTCTCCCTTCATGTGTACACTGACCAGACTTATCTTCTCTCTGTGCCTCTTTCTTTCAGTAGCACAGTGAGTCCACTAGGGGGCCCTCCACAATTAAATACCACACAGCAACAGACCTTTTGAGCATTTGTACGGTTTTATTTGGTCATGCCAGTACATGCTATGTATGTGTATCTCTTTCTCTCTCCCCCTCTCTCACTACACACCTGCTATGTTCGGCAGTCCAGTGTAGGCCAGTGCACACAGGCCCAGTTGTGCTAAATGTGTGTTAGTGTTCAGGATCAATTTCAACATGACTGCTATCCTAACTGCCCTTTTTTTTCTTTCTCTGTCTGTACCATACACACTTATGGGGCCATCTGTGTTTAGATGTATTTGTTTATTTGTATATTTTTTTAACTTTATATATTTTCTGATGTTCACTTGATTGAGGTGTCCCAGCTGACCAGGTAATGTGACTGAATCAGGTGGGTATTTAACACATTCACTGCCAGCCGTTTTTTTTTTTACTGTAGGTAGCTTCTGCCAAAGGGTTTTTTTGAGGATTCTGGCTCATCTTTCAAGACCCGAGGATTATTTTCTGTTAGGATTTTGTGAACACAAAATATCTCAAAAGAACTAATAGAATGTGTGCTTTCTCTGTCTAAAAGAGTTAGTTTGTAGAGTTAGTAGTTATGTAGATATTAGCCGTTGAGTACAGCATGGTTTCAGAGATTTTCAGAGAGTTTTGAGATAAATGGATTTTTAGAACCACCTCACGTGCCTGTGATTATGGGTGCCCTTGGGCAAGTGTGTATACTGTATTGTGTTTGTGTGTGTGTGTGTGTGTGTGTGTGTGTGTGTGTGTGTGTGTGTGTGTGTGTGTGTGTGTGTGTGTGTGTCCTTCAAACTCCTCCCTCCGTAGGTGTGTCTCTGGTGGCTTTGCAGTGTTTGTCACAGGCGAGTTTCTGTTGCCTCACGGATCCCAAAAAAAGAGAGGGGAATCGCAGGAGCGGGGAAGAGGAGCGGAGAGGCGAGGGGGGGGGTTGGACACGGGAGATAAATTCCTTCACGATCCCCTTCTTCCAATCTTGAGGCGTACTCCGCTCTCGGTGTGCTGCTGCTGCTGCTGCTGCTTGTCTGTGCTGCTGCTGCTGGCGCGGCCGCTCTCGGGCGAGTCTGGATGACTGTAAAATCGGGCTTGTTCGTTTCTTGGGGTTTCGGTTGAGAGCTTTGATGAAGCTTTTGCGATTCTGGTCTTATTTATGCTCCGTGTTTCAAAGTGTGTTGCACCCATAATCTATTATGCAAATTTGCAATCCCCCACCGCCAGCCCCCAGCGTGAAATCGAAAGCGTTTTCGCCAAGCCATTTTCATGAGAAAGGCTTCCAGGCTGCTTTTTGCTTGGCTTCCTCTAGTCTGGAGAGCACTGTCACCACTTAGTGGGTCGGTGGAATGGGTTGTACACGTTCGGTGCCTCCCATATTTATATAGGAGATGTAAAAGGGTTAGATGCAGGTCCCACCGTCAAAAAAAAAAAAAATTGTCAAACTGTCTGAAGAAGGGCAGGGTGCTGCCCAAAACGTTACCCACGGTGTTGCAATAAAAAAACCTGATGAAGGTCTAGCACCGAAACGTTGTTTTCCCTATTTATCTTCTAATAAAGAGTTTACCAGTAAGGTCAGTGTCTTGTGGGATTTTCTCTACTTCTAATAAAAAACCTTAACTGGAGCCCTTTGCAGTGTGCAAACTTTTTACAACTTTTTCTATACTTTAGCAGCTTTATCATACTTTTAAATGGTGTTTTACATCCTATAGTAATGGTAAATGGTAAATGGCCTGCATTTATATAGCGCCTTTATCCAAAGCGCTTTACAGTCAGTAGGTACATTCACCCATTCATACACCGATGGCGGCAGATTACCACGCAGGGTGCTGGCACACCAACGGGAGCAATTTGGGGTTCAGTATCTTGCCCAAGGACATTTCGACATGCAGACTGGAGGAGCCGGGAATCGAACCACCGACCTCCTTTATCCAAAGCGATTAGTGGACGACCCGCTCTACCTCCTGAGCTACAGCCGCCCGTATCGTATAACACTGCAAAAAATCATTGTTGTACAGTATTATAGCGTCTTACAGTGAGTCTGAGCTTCTCAATAGAGTTTATAAGTGGCCCTATTGTATGTTTTTATTGTATTTTCATCACTATGTGTTATTCCTATAGGACTTATAGTTTTGCTGTAATATCTGTATAACCAGAGAGATTACTATTGAGAGAGTGAACTGAGCCGACAGTATAGGGAGCACCATATAGTATCATTTACATTTAAAATCAATATTCATGTTTGCCAATTGTAGTGGAGGGTGAGGCCACTAAACTCAGATGTGCTTCATGCTCGAGAGAGAGAGAGAGAGAGAGAGAGAGAGAGGGAGAGAGAGAGAGAGAGAGGGAGAGAGAGAGAGAGAGAGAGTGAGAGAGAGAGAGAGAGAGAGAGAGAGGGAGTGTAGGGGTGGACGATATGGCAAAAAAAAAAAAAAAAAAAAATTCAGGCAGGATTCCGAGCCACGATCTCATCACGTTTTTTTTCCATGTTGGTTAAAGACTATGAACCAAAAATCATATCTGTATTTTTAGGCTGATTTTTAGATTGTCTTGGTCTTTTCTACAAAGTGGGCTAAATGTTCAGTTGTAAGTCAAAGCCACATGAGATGTCACAAGCACTTTTATTAAAACAAGACTGGTCAAAAGAAAATGCAAACACAGGGTTTCCTTCCCTGATTTTCACAAAATATGAGATTTGTGATGAATAATCATCAGTAATGTGGATCTAATGACTAAGGGCCTGTGTCGACCTAGCATCTTTTCATCAGCTCCAATGTCTTTTTTCAGTTGTTTCCAATGAGGAGAGAGCTTATGCGGGCGCACACGGACGTCTAGAGAAAGTGCGCTGCACCCAGCATCTATTTTCACAGCACTCTGGCATTTTTGTGCGCCGGCTCCCAGCGCTTCCAGCTGAAAATATTTTAACTTTTCAGAAAGACGCTGGTGTCGGGTGCTCCTTTTCTGGCAACTAATCATATGGAGAAACTATCGCAACAGAGACAGAAAGGCTAAATTGTGGGAGCAGATTGGCTAGACACTTAATATTTCTGGTGAGTGTTGAGCTAAATCACTGGATGTGTGTTCTTAGCTAATGTTAGCGGTCAGCTATCAAGCTAGCTACCGCACTGAACTAACGTTACTTTCAGACTGCTTCCTTGTATATTGTGTGCTGAGATCAGCGCTCCCCAGCGCACTTCCAGCGTTTAACCATCAGAAAAAGATGCTAGATGGACACACGGCCTAAGTGGTTAAAGGCAAAGAATAGAAGAGCTAGAACAGTCTGGTAAGCTCAGAAAATGACATCACTTTACTGTGATGCCGCGTTTAGACAACACAGGAGACTAGAAGCAGCCGCTCGTAGTAGAAAGTCCCTGAAACTGTTTAAGCCACACTGGAAACTACTGGGATCACCCCCCCCCCCCCCCCCCCCCCGCCTCCTCCATGCATCGCCCATCATGGCCACTAGTTTCCTTTACCGCTCTTTTAGTTGTTTTCCATGCTGGATATTAGTGGCGGGTGATGAAGTGGAGCCCTGGCGTATGGGAACGTTGCCAGGCGGAGTACCAGAGCTTTAGGGTTTGTGTGTGTGCTGGCAGCGCATCGCAGGCTTGGCTGAACGCCAGATGTGTAAACACTGCAACAAAATGTCCACCTCCACAACACGCGTAGTCTGAGTCTTCACATCGTATTTGACTCAAAACAAGTGTGTGTGTGTGTGTGTGTGTGTGTGTGTGGGGGGGGGGGGGGGGGGGGGGGGGGGGGGGGGGAGATGATCTCTGCAGACTATAAGCTGCCATAGTCTTTCTTTATCTGTACTTTCTACTCCTTAGATTTTCAAAACAGACTAGTTGCTTTGGTTTTAATGCACGACAGACAAAAAGCAGCAGCGCTCGTGTCACGCTGTCCCACCACCTTTTTTGTGGGAAAAACCATCTGACACAAATGATGCATCAAAGTATCGTCTTTATACATCTGAAAACGTGTTGGAGGGGATCTTCCAATCCTACTACTAGAATTGGAGGCGTGTCTGTGTGTCTGTCTGTCCGGAGTTGCAACAAGACGCGTCGTTGCTCCGATTGCCTCCAGAATTTGCCAAAACACTTTTCAGGGGCCTTTTCAGTGATGTCACACAATGGTGTCACAGTGATGTCACAATTAGAGATGCGGATTTTCAATTCCGATCCGATTCCGATATTTTAGCCTCAAAACCGATCCGATTCCGATCAAATTTCGATACCCGATTCGATACCGATTTCGATCCGATACCGATACAGCACATATTTAAGCCTCTCTATGCTGTCTGATAGCTAGCAGGCAACAAACATTTTTAGGGTTAGGTATGTATGTGTGTGCTTTGGTAATATAGTATGTAAATGATTTAGTTCATCTAATTAATTTGATGTAAAACTAAAACATAAGTTAACAATCAAATACACACTTCTTTTGTAATGGGTGAACACTGGACACAAATAATTATTGTTTCCTCACACATACATGTACACCCCCACTCTGTCTCACACAGGACACAGACACACACACACACACACACACACACACACACACACACACACACACACACACACACAGCCCTGTCCCTGTCTCTCTCTCTCTCTCTCTCTCTCTCTCTCTCTCTCTCTCACACACACACACACACACACACACACACACAGCCTGTCGCTGTTTCTGTTTCTCTCACACACACACACACACACACACACACACACACACACACACACACACACACACACACACACACACACACACACACACACACACACAAAGTTTGTGCTACATTTCCACTGCCAGATTGGAGGAGTCTTTTGTCACTTTCTAATGTTACTTCTCTTCAGTGCAATACGTTTTGATAACGACCTGCTGTACAGCGCCGTTCGCTCAGTCAATAACGTGTCGTTAACGTAAGTTAGAGGAGAAAGACAGCTGCTGTTAGCTAGCTAATTAGCCATGTTAGCTGCCTCAGTGGGTAACGTTAGCCTATAGAGAGTATTTATCTGACGTTTATGTTAGCTACTCCTCAAACCTGCGGGTGGAAATGGTTTATGCGATGCGATGTATGTTGAAGCAAGACAACGTTTTAATGTACCTTGAATTTGACAAATTACAACGGACGTGCTCACGCAGATCTAAGCCCTGGCCATCCTAGGCTCAACGCGAGACTGATCAGTCATTCATTCGGATGAGTCTCGCAAAGTTACACACAAAGTTTGTGCATACATTTCCACTGCCAGATTGGAGGAGTCTTTCGTCATTATCTAATGTTACTTCTCTTCAGTGCAATACGTTTTGATAACGACCTGCTGTACAGCGCCGTTTGCTCAGTCAACTAACGTGTCACTGTCATTAACGTTAGTTAGAGGAATGGTTAGAGGAGAAAGACAGCTGCTGTTAGCTAGCTAATTAGCCATGTTAGCTGCCTCAGTGGGTGCTCAACGCGGCCTCTGTGTGCCGCTGCTGCATGCTGGATAGAAATCCTGGAGCGGAGTCATGGAATGGAGTGCTTATATCGGAGCCTTGGATCGGTCATTTTCGCTGGAATCCGATCCGATCCGATCCATGTTTTTTGGCTGATATCGCGCCGATATCCGATCACATGATCGGATCGCAGCATCTCTAGTCACAATGGCTCAGGTGACTCTGAAGTGCTCAATTTTCAATTTCATCATATCAGTGATGGAGGCCACATTTTCTTCTTGTGGTGTTTTTTTTGTTTTGTTTTTAGACCCCCCCCATTTTCTCCCCAATTGTACTTGGCCAATTTCCCCCCCCTGTTGCCCCGATCGCTGCTCCACCCTCTGTTGATCTGGGGAGAGGTGAGACTAGCACCATGCTTCCTCCGACCCATGCGTAGTTGCCAGCTGCTTCTTTTCACCTGACAGTGGGGAGCTTCACCGGCAGGACGTAGCATGTGGGAGGATCACGCTATTCCCACCAGTTCCCTTCCCCCCCGACCAGGCGTCCCCCGACCGACCAGAGGAGACGCTAGTGCAGCAACCAGGACACATACCTGTATGGACGCTCGACCAAGCCGGAGGTAACACGGGCGTGCGAACCTGCGACCCTCAGGTTGGTAGGCAGGGAATCTACCGCCACACTACACGGACACCCTTTCTTCTGTGGTGTTTTATGGCAGTTGGCATCCTTTATGTTGCATTACCGCCTCCTTCTGGATTGATCCATCCACTGTTTCCCCAGCCACATTTTCTACATCTGCTAATAAGAATGAGAAGTGTCCGTGTGTGTGCATGAGTTAGCCCATGGGCCAAACCCCAAAATGTCACACATCGGTACCACTCAAGTGGGCAAATTCTAATCATGATTTTTGAACAGGTATATATCCATAGATGATATTTTAATATGATAGTCTTTGCAGAATGGCAGCTTTGTCACAGTTATCAGCTCATGAAGTTAGCCAGCCCCTACAATAAATTGGATTCTAGGCACTGATGCATATCCTATTCTAGGCTCATTTTCAGGACCTTTACTCATGTTCTATGAGAACATGTTTGACCACATTTTAAAGCGTAGCTTCTTAGCTTTCATTTAGCTCAGTTGTGAGTCTGTCTGACAAATAAAGAGGTCACATGGGCTCTTCAAAATGTCAGTGACATTCATTTTTCCACAATCTTCGCCTAAACAACAATCAGATTGTCCCTGATGAAGGCTTAGGCCGAAACATGTTGGAGTGTTTGAATTAGCCAAGATAGAATAAAGGCTTTTTAATCATAAGAAGAGTTGCCTTGGACTTTTTTCAATTGTTAATATCACATGTCTAGATATAGGCATACTATCCTATGATACTATACATACTGTAATGATCCACGCCTGGACCGTGATCAAGGAGGAAGGAGGCGAAGATCGACTTGCAATCTGTGCATTTATTTCAGAGGTCACTGTTACGGCTTTGACCTCCAGCCACTCAATCAGGGAGCTAATTCCCACACTTATTCCCCTGTAACCCAAGTGTCCCCTTCACGTGCCTCACGCCCGTCTCTAGTGCGTTCAAGTGCCGTAGGAACTAGCAACTATAACACTCCGTCATCAAGATAATCCCATGTTTACCCTAAAACCCACATCACTACAGTACCATACCATACTATACTAGATAGATATACCATACTTAATTGTCTACTAAATTGGCACATTTCTCAGTTAAAAAGAGAGTAAATTGGCATGCTTTTCAGTCAAAAATAGTTTTATCAGTGGCGATTTTAGCCTGACATTTCTGGAGGGGCAGTTTTATCTTGTCATGTCACCACGCACCATCACACACAAAACAGATCTAGCCAATCTAAGGTAGGGAGGCATATGACTGTGATTTGAGTGCCAAGGAGCAGAAATATTCCAAAACTAAATACACTTCACATTTGTCCAGGTGCACTCGGCTCGTGCATATTTATGCAAAACACACAGCAGCACACAGCAAAATCACAGCAAAATCGCCATTGAGTAAATGTACAAACCTTGCATTCACTTTATCCCCAGGCTGAAGCATGATGAAATCTTCTGGTCTGTGTGTGGCCCTATAAACGCTTTATTTCCAATTTCTCTTCCAACGGCAACGTACTAAACCGTACAGACAACAAATAGTCTACTACGCGATTCATAGTAGGCTAAATGAAAACACACAGTATTTAGCTAGCTAGCGGCAATGTACTGGTCTGATTTAGCCTTGGTTTGTTTATTTTCTCCTCGTATTTATAAGAAGACACAAGCTCAATAGGGGGACCCTGCACTGACACGATGCAGGGAAGAGCAGCTGGCACCTTCTTATTGGACAAAAAAACATGGCTTGATCATGAACATGAAACATGTATTGTAAAATGTCCAACAATTCCCAGCTATATGTGACTGAATTGTCTTGACTGCTTTTATTTCATACTACTATGAAGTTGAACCAATGGAACTGTTAGCTTCATCAATGTTCCTGTCTGTCCCTATACAAAGAGACTGAATACAAATAACACTGTTATATTGTATAGAGTAGTGGTTCTAAAATGGGGGTCCCGGGACCCCCAGGGGTCCGTTGCACTTTGCCAGTTTTCAGGAAAATATATATATATATTTTTTTTGCAAAAGCTTCATAGTTCAACCAAAATATTGTATGCTTTAAATCTAAAATTGTTCATGGATTACATTCAAATCTAACAAACCTATCAATTTAAAAATCAGGCACGTTACCGTGGAAACTATTAAGCTTAGCCCAAAATCACAGATCAGAATGAGGCGGTCCCCGGTATATTTTCTATCTAAGGGGTCCTTGGCTGAAAAACATTTGAGAACCTCTGGTATAGAGGTGTTACAATGGAATAAGGGAAGAAGCCTGTTCATGCTCAAATGTTCTGCCACGTGCCACCATTACCTATGTTCTTGTGCTCGTCCTTTATTTGCAGACAATAGAAAAGCCACCTTGACACTCCCTTTCCTTTCCCTGTGACAGTGGTGCCACCTACAGGCCGTCTGGCAATGTGCAGGATGCAAAAGGCCAGACATGAATGCAGCCTAACTCTTCCGGCCTTGAGCGTAGTGGAGCACTTCTGCAGGGAGAGGCGCTGTCTGGACCAGTGGGTACCATCATCAACTTGCCTGAAGCAAGCAGCAGCAAAGCAAAGCACTGTTCTCTGCACAGGAGGTATGGTGTGAACCCTGATGGACACATGACCTCCCTGAGATGATGGGAAACAAAATCAACGTCTAAATGAATGACTTTGAAGGAGGGGGAAAAGATCCCACTAGCTAGATGGGATGTATTCAAACAGATTTGCACTTGGACAGGTCTGTTGGGAGTTGAGGCTGTCAGCCTTGGCAAACAAGATGAAATGTCGGGACACTTTTTATGTATCTTTTGAATGCTAAGGATTGTATGATGGTTTGTTTGGTAGAGCCTTTGTGACTCAAAACTAGTTGGGAGAGCTAGAAAAGTGAGCTGTTGAGAGGAGCCTCTCTAAAGAAACTATTGCTGAAACACTGGACCTTTACCATGTTATTTCTTATGTAAATTGTTGATGTAGATTATTTTAAAAGCAAGGGGCTAGACATCCAATGAGGATTTTTATATGTATCCAGTGTTTCCTATGCCAACTGCTTTTTTTTTTACAAATGGTTAATTTTTCATTTTCTTTTTACAATTTAAGGTATTTCTAATTATATTTAAGTGTATTCTTGTTTCATTTTGTACTTTTGCTATTTGCACAATCTAAGTACAAGACACAGATGTATTGTGCTCAATACATATATTTTTGGAGCCAGAACTAGATGTCTTTTCATTTTGCATTTGTGGAAATTGAGCAAAGCGGAGCTGAGTTTTGACCTATCAGCAAACAGTTGTAAAGAGGAGTCAGGTGGGCGTGGCCTCAGTGACATCTCTGAGCTGAAGGGAACAATAACAACATGTTCATTCATCCACACACTTTCCCTTTTCAGCCTCCCTGTGATTTGCTGGGACAGTTTAGGTTGCATTTTCACCAGCTGACTTCCTTGAATAGATTGTGTCACAGTTGCACACGTGTTTTCACAGTAAAAGCGGGGATACGGTGCAACAATGCATATTTTGTATAATTTATATTGAATTAAATAAATGGTTCATAATAGAGTGTTATGTTTATCAGACACGTTGCATCAACTATTGCAGCTCACAGGCAGCTGGAGCCGGTCTCTGGCTGGCTCTGGTTCTGGGAAGAGAAACACTCATTTAAATAATAATGACTTCTTGGTCTCAAAATCTTGAAAAAAGAAGAACTTGCCTTTTAGCAGTTGAACCGTTCCCTGAATCCCCCCAACACAGTTTGTCCTTCTTCCTCTCAGCAGTTCATGTAGCCTACAAATTAAATGATGGAACGAACAAACTTACAAACAAATAAATACATGCTACTGCCTTTTACAGGTGTGTCAGGTGGATGATGCAGAATCTGAGGAATTGATTTTTTACAGCAACTGTAATGCAGCTTGATATAAGGACATTTGGAGCAGAGCTTTCATCAATATGTATGTTTTCTTTAAAAATAAAATAAAAAAATCAGTAAATTGAATTTGTAAATCTGAACCCATGATTTCAAAGTGCTGCATTTGTTATTTAATAAATGAAATACAGAATGAATGTTTACAAACATGTTTTAGCCTACATGTTTCTGCTTTGAGTTTAAGGTCGCTTTCACATATAAGCTGTTTAGTCCGATTTAACCGCGCCAGAGTTCGTTTCCTCGGATAGTGCGGTTCGTTTGGGGTGGTGTGAAAGCGCAAACGAACTCTGGGGCGGAACAAACAAACAAACTCTGCTCCGCTTGAAAACGTGGGTCTCGGTTCGCTTCCAAGTGAAACCTGGCGCGGTTCGTTTGTTGTGTGAAAGCAAACCGGACTAAACACAAGAGCGCCAGTGCATCTGATGCACTCATGCAGTGCATCATGAGTAGAAGACGGTAGAACGGAGCAAAACAAACACTGCGGCGTGCACACGTGTACAGTACCTGCGCGCCGCGTCGTGACATAGAGGCTACGTCGTCATAACAACAACACATCGTTTCTCAACAGCTGGCTTGCGGCTTTCTCCTTCAGTACGTAGGCTACTCGTCTCATCTGCAGAATGAAATGTTCAACAGCTTTCTGCCTCATCTGCTGCTCATATTGGGCACATTCTTGTCAAATATTTATTTGATAGTAACACCAAAGTAAAACCAGAAATCCCAATATCGCAGGTGGTGTTGCTCCATGGTTTGTGTTTTGTGGATTCACTTGTGTTGTTCAGTCAGCCCTCAGCCAGGCAAGAAGCCTGCTGGAGAGGAGAGATTTCCTTTCTCTATTCTGTCCAATAGACGAGTGACAGTTTGACCATGTGACATTGTTCAGAAAGTTTGGTGCGTTTGTGACAAATTGTTGTGTGAAAGTGAACCAGACCAAATGAAAATCGCAACAATGTTGCAACTTCACCCCCCGAATCGCACCGAGTCCACCAGCTTATATGTGAAAGAGAACTTAGCCTATACATGTTTCTGCTTTGATTCTTTCATAGATTGAATAAATGAATATGTAAATACTTAGAATAGTATGCATATTTATTACATTTCTTCATTGTTCACCTGGCAGAGGTACTTTTGTATGCAGGGACTTTTACTGGATGCTGTTTTTACCATAGACAGACAGGTTTAACTAGTCTCCTTAGGGGCCAAAATGGCGGAAGCAAGAGCCCCCCCCTGCCCCGGCTCAGAGCACAGCCAGCTGGGGGAGGACACCCCGGGGATCCTGGACTAGAGGACACCCAGCTGGGTATGGACAGCACGGGGCTCCTGGACCTCAGTGAGGAGCTCCTGGTCCTAATCCTCCACAGACTGGACCCCACGTCTCTGCTTGTTCCAGGTCTGCTCCTGCAACTCTCTGTGGACCAGCCACTTCCAGGTAGGCTGCATCTCGCTGCAACACCACCAGCATAGACACAAGTGTGCGTGCATCGTGTGTGTGTGTGTGTGCGTGCATCGTGTGTGTGTGTGTGTGTGTGTGTGGGTCACACAGTGAGTGACTGACTGTGTGCATGTGTGTGTGAATGTGTGTGTGTCGTTCTGATATTTCCAATACTTGTGCTGTTTGTGTTCCGATTCTTCTCGTCCAAATGTTAACACAAGTAAAGATATTAAAATGTGTGTCAAACGCACAGGGTTCCTACGCAGGTCAGGGAAAGTTTTAGCCCCTTTCGGGCTCTTCCGGGTATGACGTCATCGTCATGTGATTGTCTACCCTACAAGAGTTCCTTATCCGTACATAGACTTGCCTGCGACTCTCGCTCTCAAGCTGTCTAAATCAGTGATACGCACGTATTTACAGTTGTGTCACAGAAACATTTCAAAGCCACCTACTACAGCAGAAGGGTTCATTGCTTCTCGCCGGTGGGGTTTGAATTATAGTATTTTAATCACCGAGTTCAGCAACGTTTAGACACGCAGTCCTCATCAGGGTATCTGAGAAACCAAAAACATATAGGCTATTCTGATTATTGTGATTATGTTATTAATAAGCAGATAATGAGTCCGATTTTAGTCGCTCATCAGTCATCATCATGTGTTTATTAGGGGTGCTCCGATCCGGCTAAGCCACAATCCGATCCGATTCCGATTCCTGGCGTCACTATCCAATTCCAGAATTGATTCTCGATTCTAATGATTCTGGATTCAAGAATCTAGAATCTATACAATTCCATCGATTCTCAATTCAAGAATTTAAGATTTAAGGATCTACTGCAGTCCACTGTGTGCTAAGCCGAATATAGCAGAATAAAGTGAATAGCATTATGTAGTTTTATATTGCAATAACACACAAAGCCAAATCTAAGACAAAGAAGGTCACATTTATTAATGCTGAACTTGAAATTCAACTTCCCAAGTATTACAGTGATCGTGAACTTTCAACTTACAGTATTTCTCAATTCACAGTCAGTGACCATGCTGAACTTTAATAATCCAAGTAAAGTATTTCTCTTAAGTATTTCTCACAGGGTTCATACACATTTTTCCCAATGGATTTCCATGACTTCAAAACTAATTTCCATGTCCAAACATTTTGTAAAGTCTACACATGTGTATACATGAAGAAGTGAGTCAGTTATAACATTCTACTTTAAAATTTCACTAGCCTAAACTTTAATGCAGCCTTCAAAACCAGGAAAAGACAACATATGCCGCATCACTATATTACCATATCCAGCATCTAAGACCATCTAGTCTCATATCACAATATTGATATAAAATCGATCTATTGCCCACCCCTAATATTGAGCGCCAGAATCAACCTCCCAGTCCCAATGATGCAATTAGCAGAAAAAACATAATTATCATTTGATTGTAAAGCTTTTACATGGTATACAGTGTTCTGATGTCCCCTATACTTAAAGGGACAGCTCACCCTCAAATCCAAAATACATATTCTTTGGAAGGTAGTCGGGGGTTTCCTCACTCTACGGATGCGCGGTCGTGGGGGAAGGGAGGGGGGACTCTGCAGCTCTGCAATGTATGGACAGATGCAGACTTCCTCTTTGCAACTCACTTTAGTTCTGAACCACTGACTGTTCTGAACCTATTTTCACAAAATAGTAATTGTTTTATAAACATGTTGAAACCCTGGTTGATTCTTTTTTTATGCTATTGTATGAATTTGCATTCATTCTTCTTCTTCTGGCTGTTTGTAAAGGTTTGTAAAGGTTAGAAACTTCATCATAGCAACAAAGTGTGTACTTTTCCCCCATAGATTATAATATTATTATATTATATTATATTATATTATATTATATTATATTATATTATATTATATTATATTATATTATATTACAGTATATTATATTATATTATATTATATTATATTATATTATATTATATTATATTACATTACATTACATTATATTAAATATTATAAAATACATGCAGGTCTAAGGCGTGTCATTGTAAATTTGATTTAATTAATTAATTAATAAAATAAACAAGACTACACCCGTAGACACATGATAACCTCACTTCTGCAGACTGGACAGTTGCCATTACAGAAATAATGTCACAGATATTGTAAATCTCAAATACATTATTTCATTTTCATTCAATGTATTAATTAATTCAATATATGTGACCTGCTCTATCAAAATCAGTCACATTGACCCCAAAACAAATTTTGAGTTTTATACACTGTGCAGTGGCAGCGACAAACCTAACCCTAACCCTAACCCAAACTTGAATGTGAGTAGGCAGTTGTACTGGTAACTCCCATTCATTCATGAATCTAACTAAGTGGATGGCTGTACCTCACAGTGTCCTGCACAGAGAGTGATGGTAAAGGCATTGCTTATCTTGTGTATGTGTGGGCAATATGGCAAATAGGTGAATCTCTCAAACAGTTGAAACCTCTCCCTTTAAGAAAAGACCCAGAGTTTGCAGATGAGATGATAAAACTCACTCTACGGATGTGCGGTCGTGGGGGAAGTGTGGGGGGGGGGGCTCGGGGGCTCTCTGCAGCTCTGCAGTGTATGATGCAGACTTCCTCTTTGCAACTCACTTCAGTTCTGAACCTATTTTCACAAAACAGTCATTGTTTTATAAATGGTAAATGGACTGCATTTATATATAGCGCTTCTATCCAAAGCGCTTTACAATGTGCCTACATTCACCCATTCACACACCGAAGGCGGCAACCTGCCGCTGGCACAGCCATCGGGAGCAATTCGGGGTTCAGTGTCTTGCCCAAGGACACTTCAACATGCGGACTGGAGGAGCCGGGGATCGAACCACCGACCTTCTGAGCCACAGCCGCCCTGTTGTAACCCTGGTTGATTCTTTTTTTGTATTTTGTATTGTATGAATTTACATTCATTCTTCTTCTTCTTCTGGCTGTTTGTAAAGGTTTGTAAAGGTCAGAAAGTGTAGGCGCTGAGGGTGTGTCCCCCCCCATGTATTCAGTGCCTACTGCCCAGGTGGGCTATCTCGTGAAAAGGGCCTTTCTGTGTGGAGTTTGCATGCTCTACTCGTGCTCCCCTGGGGGTTTCCTCCATCTAAGAATCGCCCATGAGGAAACATCCAGAAGATCATTCGCTGACCAGTGATGACTGAGAGGAAGTTGGTCCGCGGGCGCTGTGAGGAAAAAAAGCTGCCCACTGCTCCTGTCCTGCCCCGAGGAGGAAAGACGAGCCAGGATGGGAGAATTGTGGAGAACACATTTCACAGTGTCACTTAATTGCATCTGTGTGCTGGCGCCTGCATGCGCTGTGGTGGTTGTTTGTGACAATAAAGATGTGGGGTCAGTCTGAGGAAGGGCAGGGTGCTGCCCGAAACGTAACCCTTTTTACCGCTGTAAAATAAATACACTCAACTTGGGAGCCTTGCAGTGTGCGAGTTTTCCTTTTTTCATCAGTCTCTACCTCGAACTCTGCACCTGCCCTATTCAGGTTTTGGATGTGCGTGTCTCTCCTTCTTCCCAATGGACAGGTAGACATGGAGGGAGGCAGCAGAGGTGTTGACCTCTGACCTCCCTCCTGAGAGCAGGCTTGGGTGTCACATGTAACAGTGCTGCTGGTGGAAGAGGCCTGAGCTCTGCAGGTGACAGTGAGGTTACAACCTGAGTCTGAGCTGGAGGAGACAGAGTCCACTGTCAGGACAGCTGGAGACACTCGCTCTGGAAGACAGAGGTTTGAAGGCTTTTCCAAACAGGACAGCAGGTCCTACTCTCTCTATCAAAGTGTGAGACATCAAGGAGCCTACCTTCAACTGTGACATTGTATTCAGCAACTATATGGTTTTCATTCCGAGACACTTCTGCAGTAGGCTATAGATTCCGCTGCCGGCTTCTTGCAGATACTTCAATCCCAAAGAATAATTTATAATAGGAAGAGCAACCCTATCTCTGTAATCTCCATAGAGTTTTGGCTCTGCATTAGAATATAATCATACTACATTACTGTTATGTACTCCTACAACATTGTATTTGCTTTTGAATGTCCATGTAGTAAACTCAAAGTTCCCTTTCAGAAGATGAGGTTTCTGGACATCCAGACGTACATCCTCTCCCTTCAGCACAAACACACGGCTCACATCACTGGACCCTGCAAAATTAAGACAGATAACATGATCAAAATAGTCAATATTGAATAAAAGTATAATAATATTAATAAATAATACAAACATAAAATAATACAAGTCAATATTGAATGTTAAAACAGTTTTGTATTTCTCACAAATTGGACCGCTTTGACAGCTATTAGCCTATTTCAAATCCCACCCAAATCAGCCATTTTGTGTCTAAAACAAATAAGATGCAGTTTTGCTGTTTTGTTTTGCGATATGCTTTTACACCCAAATTAACTCCTTGCTCTCCTCTCTCTGTGTATTCTCTGTATTCCTAACATACTGTAACGTTCTTAGTACTTCATGAGGCAGAGGCTTCTTGCTGGTACAGGTTCTTTATTCACAGTTATTCATATTTACAACTCTCCGCTGTTGTCATGCTCATAGATAGCTGCTTTCCCTTAGGCAGTGCGCGGAGACTGACGCGCATGCTCAGTCTCCCCCCGGAAGTGGTCCCACAGCATAGTGCTCCCCAACATAACACTCCCCCACACAGTTCCTATCTGTAGTGGAGACACTACCATTGCTCACCACTATGTGTGTACTGCTGATTCGCTACATACTCCCCGCCCAACAATAAGGTCAACGCCCACGTTGACACCACATCACACCTCCCCTGTACCAACACTCCCAGCATCTTTTTTTTCTTTTTAACAGTTCTTTGTTTTTTAACCACATTTTATGTTTCCATCTCAGGCTTTTCCCACGTCTCCTCCCCACAATATCTCATGCCATACACATCATTCACTTTCTATTATAACACTTCCAACCATCATCTCCTCCTTTTTTTTTTTTTTTTTTTTTTTTTTTTTTAGTACAACTCGAAGTTGCTCAAATGTCCTGGAGCCCTTGGCTCTCTCCGTGGCCGTGTTAGTCTCTGTGAATCTGCCGGTGGGCCTGACCCCACCTGCAGTGTCTCTGGTGCTTCAAGTCTCTGAGTGGGGCCCGCCCGGTCATGGCCGGACGCCCCTCTCTGTGGAAACAGATTCCTTCTTTCACTCTGTCTAAGTGAAACCGCTGGGCGGCCGAGATCTGGGGGAAGGGTGCACCCCCCCCGGTATGGGGCCAACCTGTCTCTGTGGAGTACCTTCTTGCCACCAAGTGGCATCTGCACTCGGTACACCACCTCCCCCATTCTCTCCATGACCCTGCATGGGCCTGTCCAGTGACAGTCCAGTTTAGGGCTACGCCCTTTTTTTCTCCGGGGTGTGTACACCCACACCAACTCCCCCCCCTGGAAATGGTTTCCCTTTGCCCTCACATCATAGTTCCTTTTTTGTTTCATGCCTGCTTTCTCTAGCTGGTCCCGAGCGAAGTTGTGAGCGGACTCTAATCGATCTTGTAGCCTCCTGGCGTACTCTCTCCCCGGGGGAGCGTCCAGTGCATCCGGTGGCTTGCCGAACGCCATTTCTGCTGGTGTCCGCAGTTCTCGACCTAACATGAGCAGGGCGGGTGTGCAGGAGGTGGACTCGTGTGTTGCGGATCTGTAGGCCATGAGGATGAGAGGCAGGTGCGTGTCCCAGTCTCTCTGGTGCTCCTCTGTGAGGATGGCCAACTGCTTTTTCAGTGTCCTATTGAATCTTTCTACTAGGCCATCGCTCTGGGGGTGCAATGCTGTGGTCCGTGTCTTTCTAATGTTCAGTTTCTCGCACATGGTGGCGAACACTCGTGACTCAAAGTTTCTTCCTTGGTCACTGTGTAGGGTCTCTGGTGCTCCGAACCTACTGAACATGCCTGTGACTAGTGCGTCGACCACCGTCCCCGCCTCCTGGTCGGGCAGCGCGTATGCCTCTGGCCATTTTGTAAAGTAGTCCATGGCTACTAGGACGTATCGATTTCCACTCTCTGAGCATGGAAACGGCCCCATCACGTCTACCCCTACCCTCTCCATGGGGGCTCCTGCTGCTAGCTGTTGGAGCGGGGCGCGAGACTGGTCTAATGGCCCTTTGTACGCCGCGCAGAGGTCGCAGCGCCGACAGAAGTCCTGTACGTCTCTCCTCATCCTCCCCCAATAAAAGCCTTGTCTGATGCGACGGAGGGTTTTGCTTACCCCAAAGTGGCCCGCCCCTACTGTCCCATGGCAGCTCCTGCACACCTCATCTCTCAGTGTCGTTGGCACTACTTTTCGCCACTTGTTTTCTCCCGTTGCTGGCTCTTTCCAGCACTTCATCAGCACTCCACTGTTCAATCTCAGGGTGTCAAACCCTGCCCACAGCCCTTTGGTTGTGTCGGTGGCCCCCGCCACCTCCTCCCATTGCGGCTTCTGGCCCGCTTCTACCCACTGCAGCACTGGTGACAGCTCCCTGTCGTTTTCCTGGTGGCCCTTCCAATCTGCTGCTTCTGCCATCCGCAGTGTCTTGCACACTGGCCCATCTCCCGTGTGGTTAGGGCAGACTCTAGCGTCTTCTTGGAGCTCTCTCTCTCTCCCCTCTCTCTTCTCACAGTACACACACCCCCTTTCCGCGCAGGGTCGTCGTGACAGGGCATCTGCATTTATGTGGTGTCTCCCTGCTCTGTGCTCTATGGTGAAGTTATAGTCCGCCATTCTCTCTAACCAGCGGCACACCTGTCCCTCCGGCTCCCGGAAGGACCATAACCACTGCAGCGCTGAGTGGTCGGTCCGTATGGTGAACTGAGGCTGTCCCAGGAGGTAGTATCTAAAGTGTCTCAGTGCTTCTACGACTGCTAGGAGCTCCCGGCGTGTGACGCAGTAGTTTCTTTCTGTCTTATCAAACGTCTTACTGAAGTACCCCACCACCTGCTCCCCCTCCGGCCCTGCCTGGGACAGCACGGCCCCCATACCCCCATTGCTGGCATCAGTGTCTAGTAGGAACGGCAGTGCGGGGTCTGGTGCTCTAAGCACGGGGGTCTCGGTCAGCGCTTTCTTGAGGGTTTCGAACGCTAGGTGGCATTTTGCTGTCCAGTTGAAGTCTGTGTTCTTTTCTTTAAGCCGGAACAGTCGCTCTGCGATGTCAGAAAATCCTTTTACAAACTTTCTGTAGTAGGATGCTAACCCTACGAAGCTCTCGAGTTCACTTTTGTCTCTGGGGGTGGGCCATTCTGAGACTGCCCGTGTTTTTTCCTCTAGAGTGCGGATGCCCCCCTCGCCGATGCCATGTCCCAAGAACTCTACCCTCTTCTTCAGGAAGTGGCACTTATCTGGGTGTAGCTTTAGACCCGCCGCTGCTATTTTCTGTAGGACCTTTCGTAATGCTCCCACCGCTGCCTGAAACGAGCCCCCGTGTGTCAAGATGTCATCTAAGTATACGACGCATTCTGTTTGGGGAATGTCCCCCAGCAGTTTCTCCATTAACCGCTCGAACGTTGCGGGTGCGTTACACAGCCCGAAACTGAGTACTCGAAACTGCCACAGTCCTCTCTCGGTGCGGAAGGCGGTCTTTGGCTTGGCATCGTCGCAGAGGGGCACCTGCCAGTACCCACTGCGGAGGTCTAGGGAGGAGAACCAGGCTGACTCCCCCACTATGTCTAGTAGCTCCTCGATGACGGGCATCGGGTACGCGTCTTTTTTTGTCACTTTGTTCAACCCTCTATAGTCTACGCAAAATCGCATCTTTGCGCTATTTTTCTTTTTTACCAACACTACTCCCGATGCCCATGGGCTCTCTGACGGCTCGATGATCCCTGCCCTCAGCATGTTTTCTACAGCTTCGTTCGCTATATCTCTTCTTGCTGCTGGAACTCGACGGGGATATGATCTGATGGGCCGCGCCCCTTCAGTGTCTATTTGGTGTTCTACCAGGTGAGTGCAGCCTAGTTCATCGTCCGACATCGCGAAAATGTCTTTGTACTCTTCTAGTACTCTCCACAGTTCGTCGCTCTGTTGTGGTTCTAACCCCTCGCTCTGACGTTGGTGTAGTGTCCTGAGCATTTCTAACCTCTCTCTCTCTCCCTCTGCCTGTTGCATTGGCTGAGGGCAAGTGTTTGGAGGTGGGCTAGGGGCGTGGTTTTGGGGGGGGGCTTGGCCTGCTAGGTGGGGTTCATGCTCTACGGTGACGCGGTACACGGTGATGTTGTTAACGTTAGGCCGTTCCCTTGGAACGGTGGGCGGGTGGCTCATTTGGACTACTGTTCCTTCTGCAAATGTCAATGTGCTTTTTCCTAGGTCTACTGTGCATTTGTTCATCGTTAAGTAGTCTTCCCCCAGGATGCAAGGCCCCGCCATTTCTACCACCCACACCGGAAAGTCCACTGTCTGTCCCCCCACTGTTATCATTACGTGTCCCCTCCCCCTCATTGGCATTAACTCACCGGACACTGTTCTTAGCAGCTGTGCTGCTGGCTGCTCCAGGCGCATCCCCTCGGGCATCATGTTGACGTTCACCAGCGTCGCCGTACACCCCGTGTCCACCAGGGCGGCGCAGTATCTCCCCTGTAGGTAGGCTGGAACATGGCAGCCGTTCATCGCGCGCGGCCCGCTCTGCATGTTGACAGCTCCGGCGATGTCGTCTACTTCGGGGCACGGCGGAGCCCCACCTCTCTGTTGCTGTCGGTGGGCTCCCTCCTGCGACGCTGTGGCTACGGGGACTGTGGCATCGTAGACCCGTCTCGCCCCATCTGGACGGGCCCCGTACCGTTTCCCTGGTTCCACGCTCTCCGGCGGCAGTCTGCTTCCCGATGACCGGGCCGTCCACATCCCCAGCAGATCATGCTCCCTCTAGCCCAGCTGTTGTTCCGCTGGGTGGGCTGTCGAGCGGGGTTGGGCTGCAGGGTCGCTCTGCGGAGCAGTTGTTCTTTGAGCTGTTGTACTGACTCGGACAGTTCTTTCACCATGTTGCCTTGTTCTGCCAAAGCCGTCTTCCACGCTGGCTCTTCTTGTATTGGGCTTTCCGCTGCCATTCTCACTACGGGGACAGCTCTCCCCTCTTCGCTGTTCATGGCCCAGCCCTCCACTGTCTCTCTTTCAAACGCCAGCTCTAGCGCTATTTCTAGTGTCTTTGGCCGTTGCAGCATTACTTGCTCTCGTAGCCCTCGCGGCGCGATAGCCTGGACGAAGTAGTTTCGGGCTAGCTCGTCCAGTGCTTCTGGCGGCAGCCGGCTGTATACACGCCGGCTGAGGATCTCAATGTCTGTGGCTAGCGCCCGCAGCGACTCCCCTGGTCGTCTACGCCTGTTACACAGTTCTGCGACCATAATGCCTTCTTCTTTGCATCGTCCGAAACGCCTCCTCAGGGCCGCCATCACAACGTCTAAGTCTTTGGTATCTGCCATTGCTGCTACACATGTTATAGCTTCACCCTCGAGTGACATTACCAGATGACTGGCTCTCTCTCCCCTCGACCAGCCATTCATTTCCGCTGCTACGTTGAACATTGTGCAATATGGCTCCCATTCGCCTTTACCGTTGAATTTTGGCGGGGTGATTTCCTTTCTTCCTCGCCGCCCGCCGTCCTTTGTCTCCTCGACCCGTGTCCCGTCTTTGTCTCCGGTTCTCCGGCTAGCTTCACCGGGCTGTGGCACAGCCTCCATGGCTACAGCGGTGTTGTCAACCCGCTCGATCTTCACTCTCACCGGCCTCGGCTCTTCCGCTCTCTCCGCCGCCTCGTTAGCCTGCCTGCTAGCCTCTTTGAGCCGCGGGGTAGCTTCCGTGGCTACGGGGATATCGCCGTTTAGTTCGGATTTTATCATCACAAACCCCAGGCTTGCTGCTGCTATCCCCGCCTGGATCTCTGTGGTAGCGGCCGCGTCTACCCAGTCTTCTTCCTCCTCGGATGCTTGGTAGTCCGCCCCGGCTCTTTCTTTTCCCGCCTCCCGTTTGAGTCTTTGCTTCTCTTTCTTCAGGAACTTGTTAACCATCTTGCCGATTCTGGAGGTAATTCACCGTTTTAAACTTCTGACGCCAATGTAACGTTCTTAGTACTTCATGAGGCAGAGGCTTCTTGCTGGTACAGGTTCTTTATTCACAGTTATTCATATTTACAACTCTCTGCTGTTGTCATGCTCATAGATAGCTGCTTTCCCTTAGGCAGTGCGCGGAGACTGACGCGCATGCTCAGTCTCCCCCCGGAAGTGGTCCCACAGCATAGTGCTCCCCAACATAACACTCCCCCACACAGTTCCTATCTGTAGTGGAGACACTACCATTGCTCACCACTATGTGTGTACTGCTGATTCGCTACAATACATTTATTTCTGTGCAGCTGACAGGGCAAATCCTATGCTGTGCAGCTGCCCCCAAAATGTATCACTGTATTTGATCACTTAACTCACTGTTTATCACTGTACATATCAACCTAAATGGAAACAGTTTGTAGCTGTATGCTTATAAAAACACATTGGCCATGTTGGAATATACAACATTACAATGACACCATTTGCTACAAGTAAGGAAATAATGACCATAAAAAAAGAACTGAGCACAAATGAGGAAGTGAGATTGCATTGCAGTCTAAAAGTGCAGTGTTTCCGTTTGTGGTTGCAGCAGTTTACTGTGGAACAAGTGAACACATTGACAGTCAGTACGAGCTGCTTTCTCACATGTACAGACAGAAGTTCTCAGTGTTTTGATTCTCTCAATATGTGACATGGAAATTATCTCTTAACTGAAACATTTAATACACAGCACTTTGCACTTGTTGCATTTAACCTTTTATCCTCTTTTTTTGACAGGAAATTATTTTGTACACTTGTATTGAACTGATAAGCAGCAGTGAACTGGTTCAACTTCTACTCACCAATAGAAGATAATCCTCCTCATCATCATCATCATCCTCAGTTCATTTTACCTGGTTCAAGTTTAGGTCCCATATTACTTTCCTTGTACATGCTCCCACATTATGCGGAAACTCTTTTAACTGCTATGCTGACGATTTTCAGATATACCTGCCTGTCAAACTTGGCAACCCAAACTGCCTCTATACCCTCAGATATACCTGCCTGTCAAACCTGGCAACCCAAACTGCCTCTATACCCTCCAGATATACTGTACCTGCCTGTCAAACCCATGGACCTATTATAAGATGGACTGGGCATCAGACTGGTTCAGTGAAGCCGCTGCATGTTAGATCGCCGCTCTGGCGGCTGAATCCAGTATTAGGTCACAAGGCCCGCCTCCCCATGTTAGTGGATGGGAAAATCAAAACCGAAATAATCACAGTATACGTCAGATAATTTTTTTCCAAAGGTGGTTTGTATCATTTTAGATAGTCATTATCATGCTAATGCCTGTGCAAGTGGTCATTTTTCTGATCAGTTTGTTTTTAAGTAGTTATTTGACATATAAAAAGGGATAAAAATGGATGATTGACAGCTGTGGCAGCCAGTCTCAAGCCGTCATTGGCTGGACAGGCTCTTCACATTATAGATCTATCGTCTATAGACAAGACACGCGGCTTCATCGTTATGTAACGCTGCCTGGAGGTCGGGTGGCTCTGCTGGGTGTGTGAGGCCGGGAGATGGGCTCTTAGCCTGGGTAGTGCAGGCCTGGAGGTCGGGGTGGCTCATGGGTTGGCTGTGCTGGCTACCAGACATATCAATGGAGTGCAATAAAAATAACTTTGTTTTGAGAAAGGTGCGCGAGGAATTAACATTGGTTGGCGACTGAAGTAAGTTCAGAAAATGTGTTTTACGATGTGTGTTACTCCAGCTACGTTATGGGTACACAATGGGTTTAACATGCAGGCTAGCAATGGCGTTAGCCGCTGTTTTTCATTATTTATCGGCTTAATATTACTATAACTTAACAACCGATAACGATAGCTGGAATAACACAATAATACACATATTTTCAGAACTGACCAGGTTGTCCAACTGACAGGAAATGTGTTTTATAACGTTAACTCCCGTCCCGGGTATATGGATGAGGCCTAGTAGTACACAAGCACCGTTAGCTCATCGCTAACGGATTAGCATCACATACAAACAGACGTTTTATTGTTTGTAGGCTATTAAAGCAACAAACGTTTTTATATGCATATCTGGGGGAAATGCTTTGACTGTGGGGATGTTCGTTCTTCACAAGCTCCTCTCTTAGTAACGATAGACCTGGCAGCCTGGCTCACGTCTAGGCTAACGTTAGGTTGGCCTGCCTACACACACTACCAGGCGGGTACAACAACGTAGCCTCACGGTTAGATTAAACCAACATTTGCGCCAAAATAAATGTAATCATAAAGTTAATCAAAATGCCACGGAAACATTAGGCTAATCAACACAGAGCTGTTCATCCGAGAATTTCCCCCAGTGAGAGGCTGAGCCAAGCAGCCCTGGCTCCTCTTGCGGGCTGAGAGCAGCCCGGAGGTCTGACTTGTCTGGCTGATACAACTCTCGGAGAACGTTACAGGCTGCAGCAGTACCCACAACACTATACCAGCAAACAACGTTGCGTAAAGCGTCAAGGTTAGAATTGTAAAACCAACATTTGCTCCAAAAGGAATTAAATCATAAAGTTAATCAAAATGCCACGAAAACATTAGGCTAGCTTAGTCAAGGCTGAGGGTGAGTGAGTGTGGCCTGCCTCCACTTCCGGCCCGCGCTGAGAGCACTCAGCAGGCAGCAGCCCGGAGGTCTAAAATCTCTGACAACCAAAATCAGATTTTCGTACAGGCGTCATTTTGATAAACTGATCTCATAGTGGGAATCTTCCTGGTTACTTTTGGCGAGACAAAAGATATTACAACTTAAAGTGTAATATTTACAGAGCTAGACTGTATATAAATACACAACGCACTGTGCGCATTCTAGAAACAGCAGCTCTACATAAAAAAGTTCAGAGGGGCGTGGAGCTCTGAGAGGTTCTCAATCAAGGGCGCTACTGCGCAGACTCTGGTTCAGTGATCTGGCCGGATTTTGGCTTCAAAAAAACATACAGGGAGGAGATAGGGACACTCCCTCCATTCATATTATAACTCAATGGTCAAACCTGGCAACCCAAACTGCCTCTATACCCTCCATGAATACCTCATTATGCAGAAACTCTTTTTACCACGTGTGCAGCGCTGCGCGTGGTCAAGAGACGGCTTTTTAGTGATAGTCAGTCAGTCAGTCAGTCACTCACTCACTCAGTCATGTCACGGAGATAACGCTTATTTCGGGGTCACTTCGTGAGATTCACTCTCGTGTCCCGACAGGGTGGTGTTTCAATCGTGCTGCTTAAATGTTCACCCCCGCCCACTTGCCGCGCTGCTTGGACTACAACGAGCACACCCACCCATACACACACCCATACACACACACACACACACACACACACACACACACACACACACACACACAGCAACACGGGTCAGCCTCCACGGTTCGGTTTGGCACGCATGTGAACGGTGGATTAATTGCACGTTTCACCATCAGTGATACACAGTGTTGGGGGTAACTCATTACAAAAGTAACATATTACATGTAATATATTACTTTTAGCAGTAACTCAGTAATATAACATTGCTTATAGGATTTCAGTACTATTATACCAGTTACTTTGTCAAGTAACTCAAATTACAAATTGAGTTACATTTTTTTTTTTAATCAAAGCACATAGGCTATTTAAATCATTTCCTAATCAAACTGTGTGTTTTTATGCAAATAACCACTATATATGACAATAACAAAGGAAAAGGATAACATTAAAGTGGAGATGAAGCACTGAACAATATGAGTGTAGTTTGTTTGGTGAGTACCTTGGTTAAGACAGGGCCCTGCAATCAACTGTGAAAACCACCTATATTTGCAGGAACACTCAAACCTATTTCCCTGTTTCACCCGTTTTCGCCACTGGGCGCCGCCATGCTTGAGCAAGCTAGATGGTGACGTCAGCAACATTGTCCCTCCCGTGTGCTTCTTGTTTACTCACCCGTAACAATGGAGGATGCAGATCAACACACTGTACTCACTGTACCCGGAGAAAGACGGAGCCGAGGAGGATCGTTCTGTTTTGCCCCAGGGTGCTCAAATGAGTTTTATCGTGTAAAGGGTAGTGGTAAAGATATTCATTTTCATGTAGTTCCAGTCAAAAAACCGCAAGTGCTGCGTAGATGGTTAGCTGCGCTAAAACGTAAAAACCCATCTGTGGGCCCCGTACAACGAGTGTGCAGTGACCACTTCGTCAGCTCTGATTATGTGGAGGAGGGAGGCTTTGATGAGTCTGGAAGATTTGTTTTTCGCAAAACAAATCGCCTGAAGCCAGACGCGGTGCCGTCCGTCTTCGATTTCAGCGGCTATAGCGCAGGGCAGACGGACAGACCTACACATGTCCCGGCAGAGGCAGCCCTCCGCCGGACTGACAGAGTGCAAAAACGCGCTGCCAAGGCGAAAGACCAAGAGGTAGATTAACGCTAGAGAGTTAATTTGTGATGTTTATAATCAGGGGTGTAGTGTAAGTAACCCCTCTCAGGACTGATAACATAATCTAACGTTAGGTCAGGTCCTGAGAGGGGCTAGGGTGTAGTGGTACATACTGGGTAAACTGGCTATCCAAGGTTAGTTTACCCACCATAGATAGATGATATGAAAACAGGCGAGTGATTTCTACCTCATTTCAAAGACGTTTACCCTACACTACACCCCCGTTTATAATTTAATTGGCTTCACAATAAAAAATTGCACTTGTGAAATGAATCAATATGTTATAGCACAGCAAATCCCACACCAGCTAATTGTTGTAAACACTCATTGTCATTTCACAGTGCTCTACAAGTACTGAAGTGCAGTGTATATTAGGGGTGTCACAATATATCGTCCCACGAAATTTCGCGATAGTAAAACGTCACGATATGTATCGTTGAGATGAAATCTCATATCGTGAAAAAAAAAAAAAAAAAAAAAAACATTTTTTTTTTTTTTTTTTCAAAAGTAGACAAAGAAACGTCTTTGTTTGTTGAAGTTCAATGTGTGGAAAGTAGTTCAGTTGAACAAGTCTCTGAAGAGACACATGAGAAGTTATACAGGAGAGAAACCATTCAATTGAGTTTCTGGCAAAACTGTTTACTTGACAGGAAAAACTGAAGATGCATAAAAAATAGACTAAGAAAAGTCTTGTTGTTTGAGTTTGAAGAAAAACTGAAGATGCACAATGAGAATTTATACTGCTGAGAAACCTTTTAGTTCAAAGTAAATCTAAGTGACGGTGTAACTCATTCTATTTCAAGATAAGCCTTATCTCCAATCTCATGTTTTTTCTAGTTGTTATTGTAATAACAATTTCCCACAACAGCATGTTTTGTATTTTTGCATTTCAAATAAAATACTACTTTTCCAGTCATATATCGTCATTATTCAAGTTTAAAAAAATATTGTTAAAATCGTATCGTATCGTATCGTTATCGTGAACCCAGTATCGTGATACGTATCGTATCGTGAACTGAGTGTATCGTGACACCCCTAGTGTATATGTATATGGTTAATATAAATGTATGTATAGCCAAAAATATAAATAAACAACGCTCAATGCAGAGTAAACAGTTTGAGGTATGATACGTGTACGATGTACACATTATAGATCAGATATGAACAAGACAGTAGTATGAATACAGCATAGAATAACTAGTATACAACGTAGTGTGGTATTAATAATGAATTTGAATCCACTATTGGTCAGATATAAGCAGTGTACAGTCTATCATAAAATGAACTACATTACTATTGTAATAAACAGGACTATACAGTATTATATGCCATTTACCATATATGTCTAGACAGTACTATAAGTATGAATAGTGATGTAGTACATTTTATGGTTGTCAATTTTATTGCCCATCAAACTGTAAAATCTGAACACAAAACAATGCATGGGGCAATGTAATAATAATAATCAATGTAGGCTGTTCAAAGGGCTTAGCTGGAAATCTGCTGATGTGTTTTGCTATTGACAGTGCTTTGTCTGGCTTCTGTACTCCTAGATGCTGAGCGATGGTCACTGCTTTCTCTGTTGAGTGCTCCCTTAGTGCTGCCCGGATGGAGATTGCCTGTCCTTTCTGAAGCTGTAGTTTTTGCCCACCCTCTCCGGTGCCACCAGCTCCTGAGGCTCTCAAGTTTACCAGTGTGGATGCCCTCTGTTACTCTTTCAAGCTTCTTCAACAGCTGTTTGTCCAGCACCACAGTCTGGAGATGTGTAAATGCAGCAGAGCTGGGATGGAGCCACGGCTGGAGGCTTTCCTCTTCTTTACATGTCCTTATTGTCTCCCCAGAATCCCAGTTGTCCACGTTGGTGATGTGATGCAGCACAGACATCCACTATTCTTTCAGCTTGGTCACACTTGCATCACATGTGCTAGCAGAGTACCACAGGTGGTTAGTGATCATTTTAATCCACTCGAGTCAAGTTAAGTTTATTTGTATATCCCTAATTCACAAACATGTCTCAGAGGGCTTTACAGAGAAGATGTCTAGCTAAATCTAGCTCAGCACTATCAATAAACATTATTGAACAATATTATATTAGAGATGGAGGGGGAGAGGATGAGGGGAGGGGAGGGGAGAGGAGAGGGAACAGAACAAACAGGGTATACTGGGGCTGGGTGATGCGGTTGAAATCAATATCATATGGTAAATGGTAAATATCACAAAAGTCACAGGGGACAGTTTCAATACATACCAATGTATATCACAATATGGTAAGCAAAGTCACATTTAGTAATTCAATTATAATATATTCTAATTCCTCATTGTAGCACTTCAACAGTCTCTTTTTCATACTTTTGACAATATGCCACAGATCATATCCGTGCTTGGTGTTTTCCTCTTCTCGCACTACTCTCTGGACAGATGGGTGGCAGAGCTGGAGATGTTGTGTTCTTCCAGCTTGGCAAGGCGTCTCCAGATCTTCAACCTCTAACCTGTAACTGTTTTGTTTTTTACAGTCTCCTGAGCTACCACCAGCCCCGACTTTGTGTCAATCAGTGAGTAGGTGCTGTATGATGTGTTATGACTGGTGGTCATACCTTGAATCACCAGGCACTACCAGAGATTCTTCACCTGCTGCATTCATTATTGCCTCATTGCGGAAACACAATTTTTCTTTCACTTCAGGAATGACAGGCTGTTTGGATGCGTGTTGGTGACTAAATACATTTTTCACAATTCTCCCAGTGATGCACAGTGAACGGTTTCAACAGCTCTTTTGTACAGAGTGATGTGCTTTGATAGAATTTGGCTTGACTAAGTATGCTATTCTACACCCCCCACCCCCACCCCCACCCCAAAGGTCAGAGAAGCATGCAGGGAGTTGGTGGAGGGCCTGGTGACAGGAGAGGTGGAGGGCCTGGTGAGAGGAGAGGTGGAGGGCCTGGTGAGAGGAGAGGTGGAGGGCCTGGTGAGAGGAGAGGTGGAGGGCCTGGTGACAGGAGAGGTGGAAGCCTGTCAAGACAGCAGCAACCAGGTGCATGTCAGTACTCAGACTGATCTAGTGGACAGTAACTGTGAGGCCAACCAAAAGACATTTGTGAGCAAAGGCACAGTCACTGATGACATAGGTAATATGTTGGTAATCATCAATGACCATTCCTACTGTACATCAGGAGATGACCTCAGTCTGTTGGATGACATCCCAAAGCCAAGAGCTTCATCACCACAGCTGAGTGAGGTGTATCTGAGCAGTGAGGGGTCAGTCCAGGAGGAAAGTGCAGAGGACATGAGCTTAGATGGATCTGATGATGAATTTCAACTGAGTGAAGAAGACATTGAAATGGATAGCTTGAGTGATGTAGAGGACATAGAAGATGAGGAGCCCAATCTCTCAGAAGACAGAAAGAGCATTGTATATACAAAAGAGCTGTTGAAACTGTTCACTGTGTGTCACTGGGAGAGTTGTGGAAAATGTCTTGTGGAGTGTCCAACACTTTCAAAAAGTGGATTTGGAATAACAGTAAAGACAGAGTGCATCGATGGTCACAGCTATACATGGCGTTCCCAGCCTCTGTTGAGAGGTGTAATGGAGTGCAATGTGTCGATACCTGCAGCAGTATTTGTTACAGGGAATGAGTGTACTCCTTTCCTAGAGGTCTGTGACACAATTGGCTTGGAGAGCCTCTCCAAGAGGCAGTGGTTCAATATCCAAAAGGCCTATGTCATTCCTGAAGTAAAAGAAAAATGGTGTTTACACAATGAGGCAATAATGAATGCAGCAGGTGAAGAATCCCTGGTAGTGTCTGGCGATGCAAGGTATGACAGCCCAGGTCACAATGCATCATATGGCACCTACTCACTGATTGACACAAAGTCTGGTCTGGTGGTAGCTCAGGAGACTGTGAACGTCACTGAGGTGAAAAACAGTTACTGGTTAGAGGTTGAAGGTATGGAAAGATGCCTTGCCAAGCTGGAAGAACATGGAGTCTCCATCTCTGTGCTAGCAACTGATTGCCACCCATCTATCCAGAAAGTAATGCGAGAGGAGTATGGCAATATCAAACATGAATATGATCTGTGGCATATTGTAAAAAATATGAAAAAGAGATTGTTGAAGTGCCACAATGAGGACTTACTTGAGTGGATTAGGATGATCACTAACCACCTGTGGTACTGTGCAACCACATGTGATGGAAGTGTAATCAAACTGAAAGAGAAGTGGATGTCTGTGCTGCACCACATCACCAACGTGCACAACTGGAATTCTGGGGAGACAATAACAAAATGTGAGCACCCTCCCTACAGCCGTGAAGAGGAAAGACTCCGGCCATGGCTCCATCCCAGCTCTGCTGCATTTTCACATCTCCAGAATGTGGTGCTGGACAAACAGCTGTTGAAGAAGCTGGAGAGAGTAACGGAGGGCATCCACACTGGGAAACTTGAGTGCCTCCACTCCCTCTACACAAAGTATGCAACGAAAAGAAAGAAGTTCATGAGAGAGAGCTTTGAGGCTCGGCTTCGAGTAGCTGCACTGGACCACAACCACAACGTGATCAGAGAGACTGCAAAGACTAAAGGAGGAGAGAAACAGATGAAGCACCACTTTTCAAAGGCTGCTAAGCAGTATGTGGTGGCACCAGTAAAGATGGCTAAAGACTACAGCTTCAGAAGGGACATAGTGGCAGGAGCACTGAAGCGCTGCGAGGCGATCTCCATCCGGGCAGCACTAAGGGAGCACTCAACAGAGAAGGCAGTGACCATCGCTCAGCATCGAGGAATCCAAAAGCCAGACAAAGCACTGTCAATAGCTAAGCACATGAGCAGATTTCCAAATAATCTCTAAGCCCTTTGACCAGACTACATTGCCCTAGGGCTGGGCAAGGATAGCTGGCACTCACCGTAGGCAGTTTCAACTAAGCCTTTTATTGGGCAGAGACAAAATTGAACGTTTCGGCTAGTAGCCTTTTTCAACAACAAAAAAGGCTACTAGCCGAAACGTTCAATTTTGTCTCTGCCCAATAAGTGCCGGCTCTCCTCTTTTAATCATTTTGATGTAAACACAACAATTAAAAACACAGAAATTGAGTGTTGCAGCTCCGTAATAAATATGTTCAGGTGGGAACTTCACTGATTTATCCGTTTGATTGGCTGTTTGAGTGTCACTCATAACACGCTCCATTATCAAGGGACATATAGATATTGAAAAATGTTCTTATTGTATTGATGAATTTATCGCCAATATAAATTGCTATTGATTTATCGCCCAGCCCTACATTTTCCCATGCATTAATTGCTTTGTTGTTTGAATTTCGAGTTCAAATTTCACAGTTGGATTGGTTAAAACTCCAGCAGTTATAAAAAAAAAAATTAAAAAAAATGTTGCCTGGCAACGAGATGTCCCTCAGTGTTCAAAGCAACAGTTGTTGCAAAACAGATGTTTACATTGAGATGTACTGTAGAGCAGGTGCGCTTCGTCAATTTTCTCCTTGGCTGTGGGTGCTCAGCTACAGGAATTAGTCAGAAAAGATCACTGCATGAGTGAAAATAGCAGCACTCCAAAAATTACATGTTGTACAACGCGTTAGCCCTCATTAAAAAAATGAAAATCTGAAAGTCTTGCATCTTAATTTTCAGATTTTCATTTTTTTAATGAGGGCTAACGCGTTGTACAACATGTAATTTTTGGAGTGCTGCTATCTTCACTCATGCAGTGATCTTTTCTGACAGATGTTTGTGTTGATACATTTCTAATTAACTGCACTTTATTACTTACCATTAATTGTATCATTGTTAGTTATAGAGAAAATGAATAAACATACGTTTGATTATTTACTGTTATATGTATTCAGTTGTCATCTGTGTATTCATTGAATTCATTGCAAGTGTTATGAGTGGTACAGAAAATAACAGAACAATATGCATGATAAGGTAGTGAAAAGGGAAGATGAAATTCAAAGAGGCCATACATATGGATCATATAAAACAATTTATTCATAGCTCACGTCATTCTGAGAACATTTTTACAAGTCATTGTAGTACTCAAATCCACAGTATTCCGCGGATGGGAAGATGTTCCTGATGGCATTGACGACACATGCTGGAATTGGAAACCTGTTCCTCCTTCCCAGATGACCCCTGGACCAAAGGGTGAACTGTCTGTAGGCTGTCAGCCTGAAAAGACTGACACAGAAAGAGAACAGGCTTAGCATACTGATGTACTGTAACAAGGCTGCATCCTATAACCATGACTGTCATTCTCCAGTATTATGTCAAATGTTATAACAATGTGTAGTGTATGTGCTGGACCACTGTCAAAGCTACAGTATGCCCATACATCTGATTGTATACTGAACAAATTAATATAATTAGAAGTCATAACTTGAATGGGAAAAAGCCTAGTATATAGATGTTTGTATTGCCATGCACTCCCTCTGAATATTAGTATGGGCTGGAGAGAAGTGATTCCCCGGGAACCAATGCATTTCCATTCATTCATTCTAACGTGCATGACTAAAATTAATATAGAAATAGACAGGTTTTGGGTTATGGGATCATCATTTTGACAGTGATGGTTGCGACAAGACAGGCATTTTAGCAAGCTAACTTTATAAGCACAGTTGTGGTCCATCAATTTTCATCAAACCCTTCTGTGGAGGTGTTTTGTGTGGTTTGTGGGCTAACTATTAACCGAAGGATTGAATGTAGCTAGCTTACCTGCTGTTTATTGGCCGCTCCAATATCTCAGCTCGGACATCCCGCAAGCACAACATTGAGACCTCCAGGACGTCTCTCTCTCAAGACACAACATCTGAAATGTCGGATTGCTGGTAATACAGTTCTCTTGTTGTGCTCCAGGTTTGCCATATGGTCATCTTGGCAGCACCCGCTTTCCACATGGGTTTGTATTGCGATACAAGCGAAGCAGCGGCACCACGTAGTATTCCCTATCCGCTGGCTTTCATCTTTGGCAATGTCACTTTCTCCGCCGTCGTCCGAATCGATAGGAGCATGTCTTACCACTGCTCTTGCTCTTACTGGCTCAAAAGCATATGCAATCGGGTTTCCGACCTGATCCGTGAGTCTTTCCACCTCGTCAAAGCTTTCAGACTCCATTGTAACAGCGCGCAACTAGTGTGTGGCTACTAGCCTGTCCATGTTCGTGACGTCAGCACGTAACACTGACAAACATGGCCGCGCCCTAGTTGAAGAATGCAAGGCAAAGGGGCAGTACAAACGGTGTTGTCATAGAAACGGCTTACTTTTATAACATATTATTGATTGTGGTATATATCTAAATAGCAAATTAATGCTATGATGTGTGTTTAGTGCGATATTTCATCTCCACTTTAAGCATTTTGGATTGTTTACACTGACTTCAGGACGGTTTCAATCTTTTTTCGGGACGGTTCCAGGGCGGGGATGTCATTCTGCTACTGCTATTATTACAGTGAAAGTAATGCAAAAGTAGTGTAATAAGTAACAAGTTACTCTACACAGTAGGGCTGGGCGATATGGCCTCTAAAGAATATCGCGATGTTTTTCGGCTATATCGCGATACACGATATATATCTCGATATTTTTGAAATCTCTCATAAATGCTCAATTTAACCCTTCAGGGTTCATACACATTTTGACCAATGGATTTCCATGACTTTTCCATAAGTTCTTAACCTGTATTTTATGCACACCTGGGGTAAAAAATAAGAAGAAAGGGCAGATAGTGAGCAAAGATGGATGATTTAATATTCCATAGCTCTGACCTACGCAAATCTGACATCACTATTCTGATATAGCCTAATATGATTGTTTTATCACTCAATAGTCAATACAAAAAATAATGGCTTTTATCGAAACCGAAAGCCTAGCTGCTTAGTCTGCAGATAAAACATAAAAAATTACATTTAGACTCTTATTGGCATGACGGCAACATACTGTATGTGCGCATTCGTTTTCCTGATAGATCATGACAGCCCTGCAGCTAGCTACGTTAGCTTGCATGTAACGTTAACGTTAGTTGCTTTTGGAGACCGGAGACACAAACCCTGGACGTTTCATTTTGAGTAATGCATGAGGTTCTCTATGGTTTACGCCAGCTCTGGGAGTATGAAGTGCTTTAAATGCGGGGATTTTGGTCACAATAAGCTTGTGGAGCTCTGCTTGCTCTAGGTAGCCACAACCAGCTAGCTAACGTTAGCCCCCATCACAACAGCTAACGTTAACGCCAAACAAATCTGCTGCCTCCTCCCCACGTTGTTTAGTGTAACGCCAGCTCAGACTTTCCCCTAATCTCAGAAACCTTGCGGGACATGTATTGCAAATCGCAATAGTGGTTGTTTTGTTATAATTTGAAACTGTCAACAGCCACAGTGGAGGCGGCCATGTTTCGCTAGCTGCGCCTCCTTGGGTTGGTGCGGACCATAGGTGCGGACGCGTGATTTCGAATCGCACATAGGTTAAGGACGGGTGTGTCTGACGCGGTTTGACGCGTTTGACGTATCCATGTGATTCCCCCTCCCTTCCTGAGTGTGACAGAGATCTCCCTTGAGAGAGAGAGCTGACAAGAGGAAACGTGAAGCGAGTCATGCCGGCGGCTTAAGTTATAAACAATGCGTGACAATTATACTCGAATGTTCGCGATATAGTAATTTCTACATCTCACGTGGCACAAGCCGCGATACATCGAGTATATTCGATATATCGCCCAGCCCTACTACACAGACAGTAATATTGTGAAGTAACTTATTACTTTCAAATGAAATTAACTAGTAATATGTAGTATATTACATTTTGAAAGTAACACTGATACAGTTCATGCCGCTGTCCCTTTTGACTAATAATGAACGTTACCTACATGGATGCAGAGAAGCACTGATCCATGCATGCAGTTGCAGTGAAGGCGTTACTTTAGAATGGGAGGGGAAAAGAGCGATACTGCCAGTCACGTCTGCCTTCCCTTTGAAAAACACAGCACCGCTCCACTTCGGCCAAGTTGGAAATATATTGACAGATTTGCACTTCCTGGATCAATAGCTCATAAGCGAGCCATTTGGAATGCACAAACAACCCTCTTTTTGTAAGGTAGACAACGAGCTACAACCTCATTTTCACCTAAACGTCCTGAGAGCTGGACAAATAACATTGGTCTCTATGTGCAGCCGCCTGTGTGGCCAGTGCTTAGGGACCGTCTACAAAGTGCAACACAGACTACACAAATAATCCATAACTCCACTGCCGTACAGTGTAGCTTCACCAAAATCACATCACACATCAATGACCTCCTGCTGGTTCTACTACAGCAATAACTTTGGAAAAATATTATTTTGCATTACTTTTTTTTGGCTGATCCTCTAAATAACCCCATCCCCCATCTCCATTATGGTCTCCATAGCTCAGGGGTGTCCAAACCTTTTTGAATGGAGGCTAAATAGCTAATGTGAAAATAGTAATACCAAGGGGCCATACTGTATGGGTTATTTAAAAAAGTCACATACCATACAATTCTACTCTCAGAATTCTGTTTACCCTCTGAAAATGTTAGTTCTGCCTGTGCTGTTCCTACTTGGTGCTTGCCTACAAACTGGACTATTAGTGAACGGCAAAAATTTGAATTGAACTTGCTTGATTAACCAATACTGTGTGGAGGGCCAGATAGTATATTTTGAGAGACAAGCCGAGGGCCACTTAAAATCGGTCCGTGGGTCGCAAGTGGCCCCCGGGCCGGACTTTGGACATGCCTGCCAATGGCCTCCTGCTGGTTATAGTACAGCACTACATGCCTGCCATAGCTCTGCTGACGTAATTCAAAACAAACTGTGCAGTCTTTCATCAAAGCTGAAGCAAGCAACCAGAAATTGAAGGGCATATTCTGACTCTAACCTTTACTTTGACAAACAGGTGAAGAGGGATCATGTCTGTGTGCTGAGGAACATTTCCAAAATCCAGCCATTCTTATCTTCTGCTGACCTGGACAACATCACCCATGTCTTAATATCTATTTAGGGCTGGGGTGGCCAAACTACAGGCCAACTGCTAAAAACACAATGGAATATGGCCCGCTGCACGTTGCACTGCATGTAGCCTACATTCTTAGTTTCAACAACATCGCTGATGGCATCATCGAGTGCTCGAATGACATCACTGATGATCTCATAGACATTGTGACATCATCAGTGACATCATTACAAAATCATCACAAATCTCACAATGTGGGACCAAATGCATGCACTGTGCTTAGTGCGCATTTGAAACGCTCTGGAGATGATTTCCAAATCATGAAAAACACGTTTCCTATGAACACAGCCGCTTAGGCAGTTTGACATGCTTGATATTAAAGACAATCTTTCAAAACAATCTGGCTCACAGCCTACATGTTGCTGCCTACAAACACTGTCCGTCTCTCTCTCGCTCTCTCTCTCTCTCTCGCTCTCTCTCTCTCCCTCGCTCTCTCTCTCTCGCTCTATGCTGTGAGATATGCTGTTATTGCAATGTATAATCTACTCTAGTAAAATGTGTAGTATGTATAAGATGTAGGCCTATGTAACCTATGTTGAGTGTAGTTATATGATGTATGTAACTAGGGCTGGACTGGGACCAAAAAAGCTACCTGCCATGTGTCAGACAGGCCCACAATTTCGAATCGGCCCAATTTTTCGAGCTTGCGCTCGCATGGGTTGTACAGTACAGTACTAAACATAACAACACTGATTTTTTTTTTTTTTACGCAAATACAAGTGTATTGATTGTTGTCATGTTGGCGTCCCTTCCTACCACTAGGAATCAGTATTGTTATAGGTGAAACTATAAAACTAAACTAAAACTTAGATAGCCTACTCACAACCAAAAAATATAGAGTAGATTACTTTGGACATAATATAGCCACACAAACATTTCCCATATGTCTGATGTATCTTTCCCCATAGTCTGTTACAACTTTACCCCGCTCGCCGGGCGCTTCTGGCTCATACTGAGCGCATTAGCGCCCGGCGAATGTAACGCATTTCCCATTTTACACTGTGCCATTTTCACGTCTAGGTCTAAATGCTGGCTCCTACCTGAGTCTTCACGTGAAGTTAGACGCTATCCGATGTAAAACATCCTCTTATTTTAATGACACCTAGTTGTTGCATCCAAATTGTTGCATAAAATCCACTTTTCTGTCGCTCAAAAACCGATTGGAGGGCCACTCCAGAGACCAGAATCATTCATTATTGATGCCTGAATGGACTGCGGTCCCGCCATCCGCACTTTGAGGAAGCGTAGTCGCGCTATCTGCACGTAAAATCCATTGAGCCTCTACTTCGCACTGCACGGTAAAGAGTGGGTGAGCCCCTCATGGTGCCTTCAGGTACGCCTCGTACACCTGGAAACAGATACTAATGGCCACAGAGCTTGTTGTAAACAGCACAGATAATGTTGATTGGGCCGCTACCGGCCCAATCAAATACATAATACATACTTTCACCAACCTGACCGGCCCAAATATGCAGCGGCCCGCCGGCCATCGCACCGGTAAGAATACATTGCAGTCCAGCCGTGTATGTAACCTATGTTGAGTGTAGATATATGATGTATGTAACCTATGTTGAGTGTAGATATATGATGTTGTATTAATGTGATGATGCTATGTAAAGCCCTTTGAGACATGCTTGTATGATAAAGGACTATTCACATGACACAACTGAACTCTCTCTCTCTCTCTCTCTCTCTCTCTCTCTTTCTCTCTCTCTCTCTCTCCTGCTCCTCCCTCTAGCCTGCACACTCCCCCTCCGTCTCTCTCTTCCTCATTTGTTTGTATCTTCGTCGTCTCACAGACAACTTTCTCCAGCTAAAGGTATTGTGCCATCAGTTTCTACACAGTGTCCATTCTATTTTACTTTCCTGACTCTATCAGTAGATCTACTTTAACATTAGTGATGTTGTGGAAACAAACTCTTTTCATGTCTTGTATTTGTAATGTATTTACTGGCTGTCAGGCGGAAACCTCTCTCCAAATTCAGCCTTTTTTCTTTCTTTTTTCATAAATGGATTTTGTGGGTACCCAAAAATAACCTGTGAAACTTAAGGGACTTTAAACCAGTTCTTTCCTCCTTTTTAAAAATTGCTATTTTTTAGATGCAAGGTTTCCGCCTGACAGCCGTGTTACATAACCAGGGGTGTGTTCAATCTGCTAAATGGTGTGCACCATATGCTACGTTTTCCGAGTTGAACGTCATGTTTCCTCCAAACGGTTTGCAACAGGCTTTGAGGGATGTTGTGTCTTGTTGGGTGGCCGTGTCAGAGGTGTTACCCAGTCAGCAGCAGTGATGTGTATATGAACCTTCCTGTTTAAAGAGGCAGTGTGCACAGTGGATCCAACAGACGGCTACAATGCTTGTGTCACACAACAGGGTGTTCAAAGCACCGCCGTTTCCGTTTAAAGAAACCGGGGCTGAACTCAAACCAGGTTGCTTGCACTGACTTCCTGCCTTAAGGCAGAAGAGGAAGTGACCGCGGCCGCAGAACAGACAGGCAGCACTGAGAAAGAAGAGTTGTCTTCGCAAGAGGAAAGGTGACAAAACGAGAACAGAAAACTTAGAATGCTCACTCTTAACTTCATCAAATGTGCTGAGGTCTGAACCAGGTGTCTGCCTTACATCATCAAAGAGTCAGAATGTCATTTACATGAAACAATGTTGATATATATTTCTGTAAATGTAGCTTTAGTTTAGGTGGACATTGTACTTTTGTGGTGATAGGAAAAAAGTGACTCATTTACTTTTCCCTTTTTTATCAGAAAAACATAAATTCCTGTGAAATACACTGTTACTGGACTGCCTATGATGCTATTGAACAATAACCAGTGGGTGTATAGAGATGTCTCATACAGTTGTATTGCAAATGGGGTTTCTTTAGACACACCCCTTCTCTGAAACAGCCAAATGAGGTCATTCTGAATGGGCGATATATAGGTGGCATAATAGCCTTTTAGTTAAGAATGCTCACTCTGCTGGTCATCATATTTGGGGAGGGAAAGACCAGGTGGCTGAACTACATCACCAAATAGTCAGAATATGAGTAACCCAATAAAGTAAAGTTTAAAATCCAATTTATTAACATAATTCTCCCTTTATTATTTTTGGGGGTCGTTTTGTTTTTCTTTGAGGACCTTGGGGGCCGGATTGAGATGGTCCAGGAGCCAGGTCCGGCCCTGTGTGCCCATGTGTGGTCTAGCATGCAGGAGGGGCCTTCAGATTGTGAGGTACCCGTACCAGAGTTGGAGCAAAACACTTTTCTTTCGCTCCAGGGCCTCCCATTCATGAAATAGATTGTTGGGTAACTTTATATTAAATCAATAGATAAAAAACTCAGAAAGAGCAGAGAGAGAGCTCTTTCTGGAGGGTACAAGGCTACATAACGCTGTCTAGCTTTTCAAGAGAAGCTCTGATCCTGCTCACATTTTGTATGTGAGTAGTCAGGTACCTCATGCACATGTAAGCTATGTTGATCATTGATTTCACTTCTGTGCTGTAAGCCTATACACAGTGATACAATAGATGGAAATCATATGAATTAATTTTGATGGTGAAATAACACCATAACAATCAGGTTTTGAAGTCAAATTCATTCTCAGTTAGGATTGTCTCGCCCTGCCTGATGGAAATATGTCCATCGGTGAGTGTTTTTTTATGGTGTATGGAATCCATATTAACCTCTAAAGCAGTGGTTCTCAACTGGAAGCCTAAAAAAAAGGCAGTCCCGGCGTCGTGAGGGGGCGTCGCATGAATTTAAAACTAACCATAAAACCTCACCCAGACTATCCCGCCCCCTCAGTCAAGACATGGCCATTTTCTCTTTTTTGTTTGTCTGTTTTCCCAGGATGGCGAAGGTAGATTTTCTTTCCTCAGGATGCCCAAGCATGTCACGCCCTACTCTACCTGTGATTGGGTTGGGTTTAGCATGGGGAGTGAATGAGTGATGATTGACAAACACAATTGACAGGCACTTGGTGCCTGTGTTTGTCTAATAACTTGTCTGTAATGATTTCAAAGACGAGAGGCTCTTTGGAAGAATGTTATTATATTGGCATAGCAGGCACAATGAATTGCTTGGTGGCTGTGTCTAGTAATGTGTGTAATCACGGTAAAACTGCTGAATTGGTGCCTAGATAGGACAACTGGTCTGCTCATGTTTCTCTAGCTAGGAATAGTGCGTTACGTTGTCGCCCCCTCTTGAAATGTCAACGCCCCCTCTCCTGTAGTTGGAACTGAAAAAGGTATCGCTGTCCCAGAGTCTATTTATGTGTCGAAATAGACTCTGGGTTCCCAGAATGCCTGGGGGGCAAAGAGGATTTTACAGATATGGGGACCTATATCTTCGCACACGCGCTATTTCCGTTTTGCTCTTGTGAGCCGATTTGCACGCCCTGCACAGCTGCAATCTGTGCGTCCGAAATGACAGCCAGTTTTGCCCCAGTGCACCTCTGGGCGTGCCTTATGCTAAACGAGGCATGCCTTATGATAAACTAGGCGTGCCTTATGCTAAACGAGGCATGCCTTATGCTAAACCAGGCGTGTCTTATGCTAAACTAGGCGTGCCTTATGCTAAACGAGGCATGCCTTATGATAAACCAGGTGTGCCTTATGCTAAACCCAACCCGATCTCCAAAAAAATTGTAAAATAGCAACGTTTGTGGACAAACGTTGGTATTTTACAATGTCGGCTAAGAAATTGTAAAATGGGAACGTATGCGTCTACAGCGGTGGGCGGGGTTTGGGCGTGTTTTACGGAGATTTTCTGTTTCTAACCCCTCCCCCTACTCTAATCCTAACCCTAACCTCTCAGAACGTTACTATTTTACAATTTTCGAGCCGAAATTGTAAAATAGCAACGTTGGTCCATATCGTTGGTATTATACAATTTTCTGTGAGACTGTGTTGGCTAAACCAGGCGTGCCTTGTGCTAAACCAGGTGTGCCTTGTGCTAAACCAGGTGTGCCTTGTGCTAAACCAGGCATGCCTTGCGCTAAACCAGGTGTGCCTTGCGCTAAACCAGGCGTGCCTTGTGCTAAACCAGGTGTGCCTTGTGCTAAACCAGGCATGCCTTGCGCTAAACCAGGTGTGCCTTGTGCTAAACCAGGCGTGCCTTATGCTAAACCAGGCGCTAAACCAGGTGTGCCTTGTGCTAAACCAGGCGTGCCTTATGCTAAACCAGGCGTGCCTTGTGCTAAACCAGGCGTGCCTTGTGCTAAACCAGGTATGCCTTATGCTAAACCAGGCGTCCCTTATGCTAAACTAGGCGTGCCTTATGCTAAACCAGGCGTGCCTTAACCAGGTGTGCCTTATGCTAAACCAGGCGTGTCTTATGCTAAACCAGGCATGCCTTATGCTAAACCAGGCGTGCCTTATGCTAAACCAGGCGTGCCTTGTGCTAAACCAGGCGTGCCTTATGCTAAACCAGGCGTGCCTTGTGCTAAACCAGGCGTGCCTTGTGCTAAACCAGGCGTGCCTTGTGCTAAACCAGGCGTGCCTTATGCTAAACCAGGCGTGCCTTGTGCTAAACCAGGCATGCCTTATGCTAAACCAGGCGTGCCTTGTGCTAAACCAGGCGTGCCTTGTGCTAAACCAGGCGTGCCTTAGCCTGGGTTCACACCGACGACCCAAGCCTTGACTATGCCTTGCCTTTACCCACGCTTTTTAATAGGCGTCCGTTTTAGTCAACGAGGCTGTGTACACCGGCCGCCTGAGCGTGAACCCTGCGTGTACCCACGCCTTGCCTGTGCCTTGACGATTTTATCGAATAGGCGTGAGTTCTATTTTGAAGCCGACAAGGCGCGTGCAGGCAGACTTCTTCTGTCAAGCCATGAAAGAAAAACGCACAATATCTGTCGGAAATGGCAAAGTCAACTGAATTTCAAAATAAAATGGAGTTACTACAACAGTGTGAGCAGAGAGAGAGAGAGATTGACGGGTGGCTATCACGTGGGGCTTTCTCCCCGTCGGCAAACAAATCTTCATGAGAGAGAATAGCGACCGAAGAAGCAAGATGGACAATGTTGTTGTGCCAGCACATATTCTTGCAAGATCACCTAAAATGTCAGACTATAGTCAGACCTGGTTATACATATCCAGCATCAATAGAACATTAAATATATCCGATTTATTTTACCTAGAGGCTACCCATGACAATTCTGGACAACACGTGAAAAAATACAGTCGGGAGAGAGGAGAGGCGCTTGTGACTCGGCTCCAGGTTCGGCGTGCAAAAGGCGTGCGGTGTGATCGCAAAAGCGTGTAACAGGTTCACGCCCAGCTCGGCGTAGGCGTGGGTTGATGCAAGGCAAGGCGTAGGTTGTCTGTGTGAACGAAGCGTTATGCTAAACTAGGCGTGCCTTATGCTAAACCAGGTGTGCCTTATGCTAAACCAGGCGTGCCTTGTGCTAAACCAGGCGTGCCTTGTGCTAAACCAGGCGTGCCTTGTGCTAAACCAGGCGTGCCTTATGCTAAACCAGGTGTGCCTTATGCTAAACCAGGCATGCCTTATGCTAAACCAGGCGTGCCTTGTGCTAAACCAGGCGTGCCTTGTGCTAAACCAGGCGTGCCTTACGCTTATGCTAAAGCTAAATGCTTTGTTATTGGATTATATGGTATTTATTATTATTCCTATTATTAAACAAAGAGGAATATATTGTTATGACCGGCTCGTAGGCCACAACAAGAGAGGAAGATGTACTCAGAACTTTAAACAATAATCTGAATTTATTACCAACCCCAAGAAAAAGTTACAAATAAACTACAAAAAGTACAATGGAGTGTGCTGCCCTACAAAGGAGAAAGCCAGTAACTCATTTTTTGTCAAAAATGAGTTGTTATCATTTTTGTGACATTAAAGACATCCTTTGTCATGTGGAAAAATATCTTGTCTCAAATGTGTTGTGTTTTGGAGAAAATAGGGGGTCGTATTTGCAGTAACTCAAAAAAGCCCTAGTGAAACCAAGGCAAATCACTGTAACTCGAGTTACTGTACTCCTCTTTTGTTTAGCTGTGCTGAAATTGAGTTACTGTCCCGTGGCCAGGGGAGGACTGCATAATCGGGCACGTCGGGCAAATGCCCGGTGGCCTGGCCTGGCCTGGCCTGCCAATTTTTTTTTTTTTTTTTTTTTTTTTTTTTTTTTTCATGCTCTCATTGGGGATGGAGCCCGAGTCGATCTCTTCCATGGGGGTGAGTTCGGTGTCGGTGTTCGGTGTTTGCCCCTCCAGGCAAAAATCAGGGGGAATTCTTCCCTTATGTTCTTCATATAGGGGGGATTTATAGATTTTGGGGGGATTTTATCTGCCAATACAATAGCCACTAATTATCTGTGTTTCCTGTCCGATAACCGATACGAAACCGATAATAATTTCAAATTTTTATAAAAAAAGTTCTTAGAATGTAGTTTATGCACACCTGGGGTAAGAAAGGCAGATTTAGTGAGCAAAGATGGATGATTTAATATTCCATAGCTCTGCCATAACTCACATCACTATTGTGAAGACAAAACAAGAAACACTTCTGATATAATATGATATGTCTGACACTGAAAGAACATCTTCAAAACCACAACAGGAAACTAGCCCTGTTACAGGAAAATAACAAGTCAATGACGACTGAGCCCTGCAAGGCAGAGACAGAGAGACAGAGAGAGAGACAGAGAGAGAGACAGAGAGAGAGAGACAATATCATCTGTTGAATTTATTTAGATTTTTGCCTTTTTTAATTTGGTAACACTTCATAATAACTATACACTATAAAGCATTAATAAAACACGAGTAAATACTTAATTCATCATCAATTCATCATTTATAAAGCATTACTAATGCTTTATTAATGCTTTATAGTGTATAGTTAAGTGTTGCATATTATCTTGCTGTGATAACTGTTACCTCTTGTTGAGAAGTCTGTGCTTATCACCAGGTTGTTAAGAGTTAAAATAAAGAATTAGGCTACCATCAGTGCTGTAGTCTAGTTCAGTGGTTCTCAAATGGGTGCCTGAAGACCCCCAGGGGTCCGTGGCACTTTGCCAGAGGGTCCGCAAAAAGTTTTTTCTCTCTAAATGCTGTAAATTGTTTTGTACAGTTCTTACGGTCTTGGTGTGTAAATAGAGTGGGTTTAGGGGATTGTGTGTGTGTGGTCAGTCAGCATATTGCTGGTTGGTGGGCGTAGCCACCACTAGTTTGGCGTTCACCAAACTTACCAGGAAACATGGCTTTAAAATAGCGCCTGGTTTTCCTTGCTCGGTGGAAGATTGTAGTTTGGCGGTTGGAGAAGTGGTGGGACACACAGCAGCATTAAATCTGGTGCTAGAATGAATTGCGCGGTGGTGATTTTTGTTGATAGTACTGACAAAGTGACTCAAGTGGTTGAGGTAGGCATTGTTATTGATGACAAGTTTGTCTCGGTATCGGTATCCAAATATGGGAAAATCGTTTTGCAGGAAACTGTCCTCTGGATGCAAGTCGCCACTTTTGAAACACGTAGTTTCACACAGACGGCAGGTGCATATGATCTTAAATGAAAAAGAAGAAGAGTTGAATATGGTGTTTAAACTGAAGGTTGATGATTTTGATTATACGATTTTTGTCAACTCTGAGAATTTGAAATGTTTTGGCTGTGGGGAGAAGGGTCATTTAGCTCCTGCCTGTCCTCAGAAACCGTCCTCCATTGATAAAACAGAGTGAAGAAGCGCTCAGAGCAAGTGACAACAGGCAGAGTACTAGTAAGGACAGTCACAGCGATGTGATATTAGAAGGGGAACGGGGTCCAGACAATAATAAGGAAACAGAAATGCCCAAACAGAGTGAAACGTCTGGAAAAGAAAAAATAAATGATAAGACAGAAAGCGAACAGGTTGGGGTATCAAACAATGAAACTGCTGAAGGTGTAATGAGTGATGAAGAGATTTTGATGGAGGAGGAAAATATGTGGAAGGCCAGTGCTGTGAAAAGAAAGCTGGGAGAGAAAGCTGCATGATACAAGTGGCTATAAGCCTAAAAAGAAAGGGGAAAAACCAGGTCAAGAGCCAGACAGGAGGAAGAACTGTCAGAGGCTACAAGTATGGTGGGTGCGGGGGAGGAGTGCACCCAGCAAGGAGAAGAGATGGGGGACTGTGTTGTAGACAGTCAGGCTTGTACTGACTCTCAGTTGTCTCACATTTTTCTTTATGACTAATTTTAAAATCTCTATGCTCAATATAAACGGAGCAAGAGATGTGGGAAAGAGGGCATGTCTTTTTGAGCTGGTCAAGCTAAAGTTCATTAGTGTCATGTTTGTTCAAGAAACACATAGTCACAGTATGAATGAGAGTGACTGGAAGAAAGAGTGGGATGGTGAAATTATTTTAAGTCATTTCAGTAAAAAATAGTGGTAGAGTAGCCCTCCTTTTTTCTAAAAACTTTTTACCACAATCGTATGTGGTAGAAGAAATAGTGAAAGGTAGATTGCTGGTTCTTCAAGCAAGATATGAATATTTTACTTTGGTTTTTGTAAATGTATATGCTCCAATTGTAGGGGCTGACAGAGTTCAGTTGTTGGCCGACCTCAGTGTGCCTGAGGAGGATTTATTTCTGGGAGGAGATTTCAACTACACAGAAAATGATAATGTAGGAATCATGTTGAGCCTCATGCTGAATCCAAATGTGCAATTAAACAACTGATAGAAGCTAATAGTTTAGTTGATATATGGAGAGAAATGCATAAGAAAGATAGACAGTATACATGGGTTCATAGTAGGGAACTTTTTCTCACTATGGCACGTTAGACCGTTTTTATTCTTTTCAGCATCATTTCAGTATGTTCAGAGAATGCAGGATTATTCTTGTAGGGTTCTCAGACCACTTCATGGTAACATGTAATGTGTTTATTGCAAAAACTAAACAAAAGTCTGCTTACTGGCATTTTAACACTACTTTGTTATTAGATGCACATTTTAAAGAAACGTTTGTATATTTGGGGAACATTTTTAAAACCAAAAAGGAAAAGTGAGTTAAATTCATTGAGACAGTGGTGGGACTATGGAAAGGTACAGATTAAGCAGTTTTGTCAAGAGTACCCTCTCAATGTCTCTCGTGACATTGCTAAATCTATGAGAGATCTAGAGATTGAAATAGTGGAACTGCAGAGTTCTGCAGAGTCCACAGGAAATCAAGGTGGTTTTGAGAACCTCAAATCTAAAAAAGCCATGCTGGCTGACCTGCTGGGCACGAAGACACAGTTGGTCCGGTCTCGTTTTCAGAGCGACGCTCTGATGGATTCACCTACAAAGTTTTTCTTCAGTCTGGAAAATAAGAATGGGCAGAGCCGTTTCATACATGCTCTGAGATCAACCACAGGGCAGCTGCTAACTGGAGCCAGTGAGATTCGGCAGAGAGCTGTGAACTTCTACTCTCTTCTGTACAGCAGTGAGTAGCCTACAGTGAGGATGAAGAGGAGTTTGAGTCATTCTGCAGTGGGCTGCCCACAGTTTCAGAGGAGATGAATGAGGAGTTGGGAGGTCCTCTGACTACAGGGGAGCTGTTTACAGCACCGCAGAGCATGCAGGGGGGAAGGCCCCTGGTATTGATGGACTTCCACCAGAGTTCTATAAGACTTTCTGGGCTGAATGATCTCACTGAAGTCTTCACTGAATGTTTCAAGGACTCATGTCTACCCCAGAGCTGCAGGAGGGCAGTTTTGACATTGTTACCAAAGAAAGGTGACCTACAGGAGATAAAGAACTGGCGTCCAGTCTCGTTGTTGTGTGCGGATTACAAAATGCTTTCCAGAGCCCTGTCAAATAAATTGAAAATGGTGATGGACCAGGTAATACATCGGACGCAAACGTATTGTGTGCCCGGCAGGTCCATTGTTGAAAATGTGTCATCAATTTGGGATGTTTTGGAAGTCTCTAGTTCACTGGGTTTTGATACTGGGCTGATTTCTCTAGACCAGGAAAAGGCATTTGACCGGGTTGAGCACGAGTACCTGTGGAAGGTTGTAGAAAATAAATTTTGTAAATTTTAAAGTAAAATGCATTAATCTGGTGCACTCTGAGAGCAAAATGAAGAGGCTATAGATATGATATAACTTGTCGCAGAACATCAATTTTGGTTTATTTGGTAAAAGTGGAACTGTATTCCTTCTGGTTTTCATCATTGTTCATGAGTTTGTGGAAAGTATTCACTAAAGAGTCTATAGTGAATGCTGCTATTAACTTGTGTTTACTTGTGCTACTAAACCAACATCAGGACATCCAAGCAAGTTCTGACAGAGAGCAATGCCATTGGACCCATTGGACAAACACATTTGCATATCTCCCAGCATGCATTGTTCCTTCCAAACTTTTGACCACAAAGTAAAGTAACCACATTAAATAAGTGGTAAGTGGAAACAATCATTAGCCTATTCTTAGTTAAACATGCAGTTTTGGAACATTCAATAAAGACAAATAAAAAAATAGACTATTGACTCCACACCCTAAGTCAGAGGTTCTCAAATGTTTTTCAGCCAAGGACCCCTTACAAGATAGAAAATATACCGTTTAATTGTTTCCACGGTAACATACTTGACTTTTAAATGAACCATTTTTGATTTCAAGCATAACATATTTTCATTGCAAAAAATTATATATATATATATATATATATATATATATATATATATATATATATATATATTGTAACGGACTGAGTTATGGGATAACTGTTATGTTGAGTCTAACACTGTTAATGCAATGTTCTGTGCATGCACTAGTCTTTACGAGTTTCGGAGGGACTTGAACGTTACGGGGATTAACTGTAAGCTAGAGGCTGAGAGGCCTGTCCGTCATGTTAGCACCTATGAGAGCGAGTTGCGGGAAGGAGCCCGCCGGTGATTGGCTAAGACTACAGAGGGAGGGATTGTTTTGGGGGTTTGGAACGAGGAAGTGGGAGAGTGCCGGAAAAGAGTTTGGGGAGAGACGGCTGTGTTTTGGAAGAGACTAGATATTGCTTGGGGTTTGTTTTGGCGTGGGCTACGGCCGACAGTAGTTCCTGGCTGTGTAACAGAATAAAGTGCGGTAACTATATCCTGACTCTCGACTGGTTTATGACAACGCTACACTGGTGTCAGAAGTAAAAACGAAGTGACGAGGAAAGTACGCCTGCTACCGTCATGCTGCCCTGCGATATGAGCAAGATAAAGCAGGAGGAGGAAGACAGCGCGTGCAGGTCGAGACACAGCTGCCTGGGAGACGGAACACAGAGAGAGGGTGAGGAGAATGACCGCTCAGATGGCTGCTGAGGCTGGATTTAAACCAGCTGCCCACGGAATAGACCGACATGTGGCGCGCGGGGGGCCGGTGGCCGCGAGGAGCGATGACGTCAACGTGGCTCCCCTCTCAGTGAAAACCCCCAGGTACGATGGCAAGGCCGACTGGGAGGCTTTTCATGCTCAATTTGAACTGTTATCCCGGGCTAACAATTGGTCCAACGAAGCTAAGGCCCTCCAGCTTGCTATGTGCCTTACTGGGGATGCTCTGTCAAGTCTGCTGTTACTGACCCCTGATGATAGGAGTGACTATGATGCGTTAGTGGGGGCATTAAAGAGGCGATTCGGACAATGTTCAGCGGCTGGCTTGCTCCGCTCCGAGCTGTGCAGTCGAAAGAGGCGGCCTGGGGAACCATTGAGAGATCTCGCCAACGATGTTGAAGGGCTCGTTCACCGCGCCTATGCTTACATGCCCCCTGCCATCCTGAGTGAATTAGCTCGAGACCACTTCCTGCAGGTGCTGCTGCCGAGTGACCTGCGTATCCAGACGCTGCTGGCTCACCCCAAGTCCCTCCTGGAGGCATTGGAGTTGGCTTCGGAGAGGGAGATGCTGGGCGCTGGCCCCCCCACCTTCTTCTTGGAGGATGCACCGAGGGTGAGAGCTGCTGACGTGTCGGGGAGGGGCGAAGCGGCGCGAGCCTGGGCGGAGGAGCTGACACAGCTGGTGCGGCCTGCCTCGCTGCGTGGGGAACAGCGTCCATGGATGGGCACGAGACTCTGCTGGGCATGTGGACAGCCCGGCCACCTGGCCAGAGAGTGCCCCAACACGGCTGGCAAACAGGGAAACGGGATGGGGAACGCATAACTGGGACGGTGCGACTCCCCGGGGCGGCGTCCCGACCCTGCACAGGCGGGGATTTAACACAACACGACCAGGTGGGGACATTGCAAACAGGGGAGGGTGAGGGCGGCCAGCAGGTGCAGGTCATCATGCTGGGTCGGACGGGGACGGGAAACTGCTGGTACGCCCCGGTGACATTTGGGGGGATATGCTGCTCCGCACTGGTTGACACGGGTTCGTCAGCCACCCTGGTGAGACCCGACGCGGTGGGGAGCGGGACCACAGTCCTCACCCTCAGATCTGCCTCAACCTTACTTACTTTTAAAAATAGACTAAAGACTTTTATGTTTATGAGTCCTCTATAAGTTTTTAGCTCTTTCTGCAACTGCTGCGCCTGTTGCTTAATGCACTTTTTATACTCTTTTTTTAAAGTTTTGTTGTGATGCTTTTAAATGTCCATTTTATTCTCTTCTTTTCTTTTATTTTCCTGTCAACCATTTTATGTGAAGCACTTTGAATTGCCTCTGTGTATGAAATGTGCTATACAAATAAACTTGACTTGACTTGACTTGACTTACCCACCATTGTGAGATTACAGACAGTCACTGGGGACCGGGCGCCCATGGTGGGGGAGGCATTAGAGACTGTGGGGGTGGGGAGCGAGACGCTTCACTGTCCAGTATGGGTCGCGGACCTAGAAGACTGCATATTGGGGCTGGACGTACTCGAAAAACTGGACTGTGTGATTAGCACCAAGAGGGGGACACTCACATTCCCAGACGGACACGTAGTGCAAATGTCTAGACAACCCACCCAGCCGAAACATTCCCCGGCCCCCACCATCGCAGTCCTGACAACCGAGACAGCGGCCAACACGACTTCCGGCTGCGTTCTGGATAGGCAGCCGGTACTGCCCCATGCCCCCACCCCACAACCGCTGCACCGCCTGGTAGTGGGGGGGGGGGGGGGGGGGGGGGGGCAACTGTTATTGGAATTTAAAGACAGTTTTTCACTATCAGAGGATGATGTGGGCCAGACCCAACTAGCCCAACACAGCATCGACACGGAGGGTGCCCCGCCCATCAGGATGAGACCCTGAGGCCCTCCACTGGCTCGACAGGCGGCAGCGGAGAAGGCGTTACAGGACATGCAGCGGGCTGGGCTCATTGAACCCTCCACCCGATCGACACTTTCTTCTTTCTTTCTTTTTATTCTTGTGATCTTGATGATCTTGTGATTCTTGTGATCCACACCGGATCGCTGCTGCAGTGTTTATATGTGATGGGATCAGAGAGCTGGCACACAGCTTCAGCAGCTCAGCAGCTTCAGCAGTGTAATCAGAAAAGTTTTGAATGACGACCGCTCCACCTTTGTCAGCAGGTCGGATCACAATCGGGTTGTCACGTAGACAACAACGTGACAAACACGTGACAACTCGATTGTGATCCGACCTGCTGACAAAGGTGGAGCGGTCGTCATTCAAAACTTTTCTGATTACACTGCTGAAGATGTGCGCCAGCTCTCTGATTCCATCACATATAAACACTGCAGCAGCGATCCGGGGCCTTGCACCCGAGTAATCATCAAATCCCTCATAGACAATGCACTTCAGGCTGGCCATATCACCAAACGTGACCACAGGTTCCTGCTACGTAAACACCACAGGACCCCAGCTTTGTATCTGCTCCCCAAAATCCATAAAAATATGACCCCTCCTCCCGGCCGCCGATTGTTTCAGGAAACGAGTCCCTGCTGGAGCCCTTATCTAAATTTGTTGACCACTATATACAGCCTTTTGTCCACAGACTAACGGCATATATCCGGGACTCAGCTGATTTCCTCTGCATCATAGACCAACTAGACATAGATGTGTCATCTGTCATATTGGCCACCATGGATATCAAATCACTCTATACCAACATTCCACAACAGGGGGCAATAGAGATCATCAAACACACACTGATAGGGAGAACAACGAGCTCCTAGCCTCTCTGGCTGAGATTAGTCTATGTCATAACTACTTCGTGTTCTGTACTGTTAGAATTCCATACCAGTAGCGGCTAGTGCATTTTTGTCCAGGGAGGGCTATACCAAATATAGGCCTGGACAATGGGGTTGAAATCAATATGATAATCATAAGGATTATTCTCAATATCAATATCATATGTTTCACGTATGCAAAATCAGTGTTCATCTCATTGAACTGAATGGTGATGTCAAACAAACCTTACATTTTCAAATAATATTCCTGCCATACCTCATTTGATCAGTTTTTAAGTAACAAATTTTGCTTGTCATCATCAATTTAGACAGCAGAAATGTCACTATTAAAATAACTTCATATCAATATAATCACGATGATTGTACTGAAAGACAACAAACAATAATGGCTATTGAATTATCATCCACTCCAGCCCTAAATCAAGCAAGTAGTAACGGACGTTAGCCTACTAGTATGTTCTGAATCATATGGGCAACAGATTAGACTTCCCACAGAATGTGAATGAGTTACATTACATTACCTATGAGGAAAGCACGTTCGTGCATGCAAATAGAGAGTCCGTCAAGAATGCATTGCCGTCGCTCTACCTGGCCCCACCTCCACCTGGTCGCTAGATACCAGAGCCCTCCGGAATCCCTTTGTTTTGAGAGTGAACAGCGCATGTGCAATTTACACAGATCCTGCTGCAGCACTGGTGGAAGCCGGAAGTCCCCGGACGGCGTCCGTGGCAGAAAGTAGTTGACCCAAAACAGTATACATGTAGATCATTGTTATGTGACCAGCCAGTCTCCTCCTCTTCTTGCTCTCTCTCCCCTCCCTCTGGAGTTCCTGCTCTATCTTAATTGCCTGAGCAGCAACACCTGGAGTCAATCAACCCAAGGGTTATTTAAATGGAGGTTGGAGTGGAGAACAGGAGAGCTTCCACACACACACACAGAGCCGCGCCTGGAGAGGGTTCTGCCTCTCCAGTGGTAATTATTATTTTGTACTTTCTACTTTAGTTGTACTTTGTTTAGTTGTACTTTGTTTTGTTATTTTGTTTATTTGTTTAGGCTGAAGTCCCCGGTAGTTATGTTTTCGAATGTTCCTGTTTAACCCTTTGTTCTTTTTGTCTCTTCAGGACATTTAAGCTGGCTTCGACGGCCCAAAGGGGTTGGCCCAGGCCTTTTCCTCAGTTTGGCCGGATCTTCAGCCTCCTTTCTTTATATTATTTGATACTTTGGTCGTTTTCTTCCTTTTTTGGTTAAAATAAACATTTGGATTATCGTACAACTGTCTGGTGTCCTTAATATGTTCTGGTCTTCTGTGGAGCCATATTTTGTGTTGAAGACCGTAACATATTATGGGGGCTCGTCTCAAAGTTTTGTGATCTGTGCGGTGCGTAATCCCATTTTTCATCTTTTTCAGGGAACGCTGTTTTCCGCGCTGGTGCTGGTGGTCTGATTGATTGGGCCTCAGTGTTGTAGCTGTGTTAAGGTACTGGTGATGGCAAACTGTGTCAGAGCAACTTTTTTCTCCATGTGTCCAATTGACATGTGTGTGTTGCTGGACACTTTGTGCTGTTTTGCTGTCATTCAAGTAACCTCTCATACATAGTTATTTTTGATCACTAGCTGTGTCTAAAAGCAATTTGTTTTCCTTCACATGTTAAGTGTTAGCTAGTTGACAGTGTGAAGTGTTGCTTTGCGACTTTGTATTGTGCGCAATATTTTGGCTTAGTGCCTGTTGCCTGTTAGGTAACTTTTGCGCGCATGTGTTGGACACCACTAATTAAGCTGCGGTGTGAGCAGTGATTTTTTCTTGTGTGCGCGCTGTGTTGTGTGTTATCAGGCTTGATACCTGATATTTTGTAGCTGACAGAGAACATTTTGATAGTTTAGTCCAGAAAATGGGTGACTTTAATTTACATGAGTTTGTAGCACAACCATCGCTTGGGGTTTTTCATAAATGTAGGCGAGATGATTTGGTGTTAATCGCCGAACATTTTGAGGTCACTGTTTCCAGACAGGCAAATAAACAAACGATCAAATCAGAGCTATTGGCCGCGCTAACTGAGAAAGGCGTTTTGGCTGGTGCGTCGCCAGATGGGAAGTCTCCAGTGCACCTTACGGGAGACACGATCCGGGAGAAGGAATTAGAACTGGAGAGGTACCGTTTAGACCTACAGGCGAAAGAAATGGACAATAGTCATAGGTTGGAGATTCGGAGAATGGAGATCCTTGAGGAAACTAAAAGGCAGGAGATCCTTGAGGAAACTAAAAGGCAGGAGATCCTTGAGGAAACTAAAAGGCATGAGATGCGCTTACGGGAGCTTGAAATAAAGCAGGCTTCCTCCTCCACTACATCCGAACCTCGTCGGTCTGATGACTTTGATGTGAATAAATGTATCCACATGATTCCTCCTTTTAGTGGGAAGGATGTGGATAAATATTTTGTCCTGTTTGAGCGTGTCACAGTGACATTAAAATGGCCCAAACATATCTGGCCTCTGCTTCTCCAGTGTGTACTTACTGGTAAAGCGCAGGAGGCGTATGCATCCTTGTCTCTTGAATTAAGTCTTGATTATGATAAGATCAAAGTCGCTGTGCTTCGTGCGTATGAATTGGTTCCTGAGGCATATCGGCAGAAATTTCGCCGCTTCAGGAAAATGGAAAATCAAACATACGTTGAGTTTGGTCACGAGAAAGAAGCTCTGTTTGATCGTTGGTGCCATTCTAAAAATGTGACTGACTTTGTTTGTGATCTGTTACTGGTGGAAGAGTTTAGGAACTGCGTGCCGGACAGAATTGCGACTTATATTAATGAGCAAAAAGTGTCCAAACTGTCTGAGGCAGCTGTACTCGCGGATGAGTACTGTATGTACTCACTCACAGGGAGACGTTTGAGAAGTTTCCTTCCTCCTCTGAGCGAAATGTTTCCGTAGCCAAACATTTCTTTTTCCCACCCAGGCAGAGTGTATATGGGGAAGGAAAGCCTGGTGGTAGAGAGGGGGTGGGGTCTAAGGACAGAATTGTTTGTGCTTACTGTAAGAAGCGTGGTCACGCCATGAATACTTGTTTTGCCCTGGATAGTAAGAACAGGGGTAAGCCAAAAGCAATTGTTCTGATAAAAACAGAAATCCCACCCAAAAAAGTCACCTTGGTGACAGGTAAAACCCCGCCCAGTCTACCTGTTCCAGTGGTTCCTGACCCAGTATTTTCTCCTTTCGTTATGAAGGGCTGTGTTTCTCTGACGGATGGAAGTCACAAAGTGCCGGTTTCCATCTTGAGAGACACTGCAGCTTCTCAGTCAGTGATTTTGAGTAGTGTGTTGCCATTATCGGAGGAAACCTCGGTTAGGTCCGATGCTTTAGTCCAGGGGTTTGGTATGGAGTTTGTGGATGTCCCCCTGCATTTCATTTACATGGACTCAGACCTAGTTAAAGGGCGCGTCAAAGTGGGAGTTTGCTCGGAGTTTCCCATAGAAGGCGTGTCTTTTATTTTGGGAAATGATTTGGCGGGGGGCAAAGTACTTGTGAATCCTGAGGTTACGGCTGTACCTCTGTCTGAGCATCCAGATGATTTGGTGCTCAAATTTCCAGAAGTCTTCTCTGTCTGCGCTATGACACGTGCAATGGCGAAAAAGGAGGGAGAGGATTTATCTGGGTTGAAAGAGGAAGTAGAGTTGGCTGATAGCTTTATGGCAAGTATTGATCAGTTGAACTCTTCTCCTGCTGCTTCTCCAGAGTGCCTCTCCGGTGTCTTCTACCGCACCTCCGACTGTGTTTTCTTCTCCCGCGAGTGAGCTAGGCTCTGACATACGTATGTCACGGGAGCAGCTTATTAGTGAACAGAAACGAGATCAGTCTCTGTCCCTTCTTTTTGAGGCGGTTATTCCAGTGGATGAGTTTGGGAAAACGCCTACTGGTTATTTTTTGAATGGGGATGTGCTCATGCGTAAATGGACACCGTTGCGTGTATCTGTGGAGGATGATTGGGGTGTGGTGAACCAAATTGTAGTTCCGCAGGCCTTTAGAAGTGAAATCCTGAAATTGGCTCATGACAATGCACTTGCTGGTCATATGGGGATAAATCAAACTTTTGATCGTGTGTTGCGATGCTTTTTCTGGCCGGGGCTTAAGGGCGACGTGCGGCAACATTGCAAAACATGCCATGTCGGCCACATTGCTGGTAAACCGAACCAAACCATCTTTCCATACCCGCTTTATCCAATACCAGTTGTTGGTGAGCCTTTTGAACTATGGTCCGACAAAAACGCTAAAAACAGGAGTTTTGATCCAGGTGGTAAGGTATTGATATTGTTGCCTATCCCTGGTTCTGCTCTACAGGCACGTTATAGTGGTCCGTACCTGGTCAAAGAGAAGGTTAATGACCGAGGTTACATCATTGCCACTCCGGAGCACAGGCGACGGAATAGGCTATGTCACATTAACATGCTGAAACCTTATCTTGACAGGGAGGCTGCCCTACCTTGTCCTGTTGGAGCTGGGGAGCTGTCCAGTGCTGAACTAAGCCAAAAGTCCGGTGTAGTTATGGCACTGTCCAGTGTGGGGCCTCCTGAATCCCAGGCTGACTTGCTGTTGCCTTGTCCTGAAACCGATGATGACGTTGATGGCTTGTCCAATGCTGTCGTTCATGGATGGTTACATTTTTTTTGAAATACTATCCAAACTGGATGACCGTTTTGCACATTTGATTCAGTCTCAGCGCGAGGATGTGGTCAGTTTAATTGAATGTCATTTATCTGTTTTCAGACGTGCTGAGTCAAACCCATGTGTTGCAACACGACATTGATGCGAGTGATGTCGGAGCGGGTGCTGTCCTCCTGCAAGATGGAGATGATGGTGTGGAGCACCCGGTCTCGTATTACTCAAGAAATTTAATCGGCATCAACGGGCATACACTGTGATTGAGAAGGAGGCCCTTGCTCTTCTATTGACTCTCAAACACTTTGAAGTGTACGTTGGGGCGGCTAGTGCGCCTAGTATCGTTTGTACTGACCACAATCCTCTCGTTTTCATAAATCAGATGCGTAATTCAAATCGACGGCTCATGCGCTGGTCACTGTTCCTGCAGGCGTTCAACGTGGAGGTCAGACATATCAAGGGCAAGGATAATGTTCTGGCTGACACGTTGTCGCGCTGTTGGATGGACTGAATAGCCTCTGTCAATGTCGGCTATTTACCATCTTAGGGGTGGGGGTGTTATGTGACCAGCCAGTCTCCTCCTCTTCTTGCTCTCTCTCCCCTCCCTCTGGAGTTCCTGCTCTATCTTAATTGCCTGAGCAGCAACACCTGGAGTCAATCAACCCAAGGGTTATTTAAATGGAGGTTGGAGTGGAGAACAGGAGAGCTTCCACACACACACACAGAGCCGCGCCTGGAGAGGGTTCTGCCTCTCCAGTGGTAATTATTATTTTGTACTTTCTACTTTAGTTGTACTTTGTTTAGTTGTACTTTGTTTTGTTATTTTGTTTATTTGTTTAGGCTGAAGTCCCCGGTAGTTATGTTTTCGAATGTTCCTGTTTAACCCTTTGTTCTTTTTGTCTCTTCAGGACATTTAAGCTGGCTTCGACGGCCCAAAGGGGTTGGCCCAGGCCTTTTCCTCAGTTTGGCCGGATCTTCAGCCTCCTTTCTTTATATTATTTGATACTTTGGTCGTTTTCTTCCTTTTTTGGTTAAAATAAACATTTGGATTATCGTACAACTGTCTGGTGTCCTTAATATGTTCTGGTCTTCTGTGGAGCCATATTTTGTGTTGAAGACCGTAACAATCATTATGAATCTACATATTTATTGCAGATTATATACTCGCTATCTAATATTCACCTCGCTCATAAAATATATATATATATATATATATATATATATATATATACCGTGTAACGTTTTATTTTCCCCTACTTCATGTGGGTGGGGCGGCGCCCTGGCGCCCTCTAGTGGCCGGCTGCCACTGTTACATACCCTGCTCAATACCTGGAACCCCCACCTCCGCTTCACCATAGACTATCACCCTGAACGGATCAATTTCTTGGACGTTTCTGTTTACAAATTCAACAATAAATTACACTCATCTATCTACCGTAAGCCTACAGACAGGAACACTCTCCTCCACGCCACCAGCTATCACCCTTCATCTCAAGGAAAATCTGCCCACGGGCCAATTTATGCGCCTTCATAGACTTTGCAGCAACAAACGGGATTTTGTTGACAAGGCTACTCAGATGCGACTGAGATTCCATGAGAGAGGGTATGGGCGGAGACCCATCTCCCACGCATATAAACGCGCCCTACATTCACACAGGGACATCCTGTTACAGCCCAAGACACCGGACCCTACCCCACCCAGAGTCACAGCCACCCTCCAGTACTCTCCCCTAGCCAATAGAATTAAACGCTGCCTGTTAAAGCATTGGAGAGTGCTACAAGTACACGAAACATTCACCACACCCCCCAGGATAGCCTTCACCAGGAACCAACACATCAGGGACAGTCTGGTCAAAATGCTCCACACCCCCACCTTCACACAACCCACCATAGATTCCCGTTCTCCCCCTATAGGCCACTACCCGTGTGGACACTGTTCATGTTGCCCCCAGACGAATAAAGCTAATTCCCTCTCGTTCCCAAACGGAGTAACCATCCACCTCAAACACCTCACCACCTGCGCTTCACAGGGGGTAGTGTATGCTCTCTCCTGTCCCTGCCCGCGGTGGTATATCGGGAAGACAACCCGTCCGCTACGCACACGCGTAACGGAACACGAGCGCAATTCGCTGCCGAGACACTAAAGCTCCTTTGGTGGACCACTTCATACAGCACAATCACTCTGATGCTGATCTCCGTTTCTGGGCACTGGACATTGTCAAACCGCACCCAAGGGGCGGGGATCTGGACAGAACTCTATTACAGCGTGAAGCGCGCTGGATTCACACCATTAACTCATTCACCGCCAAAGACGTCTTTGACGTGTTATCAGAAATAGCCCTCCCCGCCAATGACGTGTTTGACGTGTTTTTGTTTTTATTAGTGCAGCGCGTAGTTCAAACACTTCCCCAGCCTGTGACATAGTATCAGGTCCCTAGCATCTAAGACAACACGTGAACAAACACATACCGCAGCTGTTGTTTTGAAATTGAGCAGGAGGAAAATCAGAAAACGGATAAACGCTTCCTTGTGCAGACAGGAGAAACGCCATTGAAACGCCCCTCGGCGCGCTGCACGAGCTGGTCGCCTTCCTCTGTGCCAGCCGGGAGAAAACGGGAGAAAGTAATCCAGAGAGATGTGTTTGATCATCGGAGGAATGAGGAAATGATCGATCAGAGGGCGGTGAGGACGTGTTGAATAGCCGAGGGGAAAACGGGAACGATCAAATAGCAGGGAGGATAGGACAGGGAGACATGGACGAGGACGGGTGGACCAGAACAAAACAAAATAAACACACGAACAGCTAACAAGGCAGAAGCGGCAGTCACAGCAGCCCGCTGTCCGTTCTCAAGAGCTATTCAGTTGGTTCATGAAATCGCTGGGCTGCGTGCCCTCCAGTGTTGCTCCTGGCCAATCCCGGCGCCACAGGGTGTGGTTATTGCTTATCCTATGTGGGGTTAGAAATCACGCAACGAAGATAAAAGGGGGATCGTGTGTGTGTGTGTGTGTGTGTGTGTGTGTGTGTGTGTGTGTGTGTGTGTGTCTGTCTGTCTGTCTGTCTGTCTGTCGGTGTGTCTGTCTGTCTGTCTGTCTGTCTGTCTGTGTGTCTGTCTGCACACTCACTCACACTGAGTAAACTGTATTGTTGAATGTAAAAAAAAAAAGCACTTCATGTGTATATATATATATATATATATATTTTTTTTTCATTTGTGTCATAACAAATAATATTTACATGTCTGATGTCAATACAGTTCAAAATAAAAGAATTGAGAGCGAGTTCTGCCTGAGATTGTGTGATTTAGAAAAATGCCAATATCTGCAATTTATCTTGTCAGAGAGACCTTTTTGGTGAAAACAGGGTGTAGATAAAGGGCTATAAGTAGAGTACAGAACATGCTAAAAGCTCACTTTTTTTTCCCTGGTGAACCCAGAGACGTACATCTTCATTTTGAGCTATTGCAAATCACTTTGGTGCTAATAGATAATTTACTGTGGGTCTTGAAAGATGACCAACAATTATGAAAATCTTTGGCCTGTGCTAAATATTGGCAGTCCTAAACTGGCCATGAATGAGTTAACACAGTCAGCCCTCACGGACTCAATGAGGAGCTTGACCTGACGTGTTTTATTTAAATATGATATTGTTGCCCGGGTCCATATGTTGTGTTCTGCTGTGTCCCCCCTTTGTCTCTCCAAGTAGCTCCCCATTTTTTCACTTTGTATACTATTGCCTTTTGAGCTACTTTGGTCCACACTTTCTGTGATTTCAATTATATACATCATGGACTGTTATCATGGACTGATGAGGAGTCATAAACACCCCTCTGCTATTTTTCTTTCTATTCTAATTTAATTTGCACTAAATGACTGAATTAACATGAAGAAATCACTTAATCTCTCTCTCTCTCTCTCTCTCTCTCTCTCTCTCTCTGTCTGTCTCTCTCTGTCTGCCTCTGTCTCTGTCTCTCTCTCTCTGAGTGCATGTTTGAGATGAAAGAAATTCTAAATTAATTAGGCTATATTGTGATAAAAACGTGCAACCGTCGTCTCATTCCTTCCAACATGTTTCCCAATAGGCTAGAGAGCCTGGATCTGGATCATGCCATTTTGTAATTGTAATAGAGATATGCATATGGCTGCGATGAACAACATTACATTAGCCTAATATCGGATCATAACATTAGATCTAATCATGTGTGATCAATCAATAAGCTATTATGGTTCATAAGATATCTGTGCTATATGTGCGTAAAGTGGCTGCTGTGGTGTTTAGTAAGCAGAGAACCAGTCTGATGTTTCTGGCCCATCCTGATTCATGTTGTTTATGTGCAAATCAGTGCAATAAACATGGACATATAAACACATCATCATCAACTATACAAGAGGCTATAGGAAATGATGAGTGAGTGTGTGCATCAAAGTGCATTCCAGGAATTCCATGTGTTAAATTAACGATGATTGAACATAGCCTACATGAAATGTACCATGAGTGTAACAGCATCTGATAATGCAGCATAATCAAAGCAGTCTAAAACCAGGGCAGCTCCATGCTGAAAGGGCGCACTGCGCTGTATCGGGTGGTATTCCCATGTGTTTGAAATGAAATAAATTGTGAATGAAGTAGCCTATCTTTAGATCAAAACATAACATATAGCTTATAATCAAATCAGTTTAACACTACAGGGTTAAAATAAGAAGAAATAAGAAGTAGTTATCATAATAAAACGGCTTCCGTACTTGCCCTATTAGATGCTTTGATAAATGTTGTGTTTTTCACTGTGGAAAGAGGTTTGCTAATGTGCGGACGATAATGTGCTTAGCATCCTTGACTGACATAGATTCAAAGCAATGGGAAAACTTCCAGCTGTTGAAAGTCTGCCTCTCTCCTCACACTTGCTGTTTTAGCTCATAGCCGACATAACCTGCTTTAATTGACTTTAATTAGATCTCTCTGTTTCCCAGGAGGATCTCTCTGCTTCCCAGGAGGATCACTCTGCTTCCCAGGAGGATCTCTCTGTTTCCCAGGAGGATCTCTCTGCTTCCCAGGAGGATCTCTCTGTTTCCCAGGAGGATCTCTGCTTCCCAGGAGGATCTCTGCTTCCCAGGAGCCAGAGTACAGGACATCACTGGTGCCGTTCCAAAATGTCTTCAAGATCACCATCTCCACAGTCGTCACATATGGCAAATTGAACATAAAATCACAACAGTCTGATGCTCAAAGATGTCTTGCTTCACCTTGTGCTGCAAGCGACAGGTAAACAAAACATGTCTGGCCCTGCCTTCTCCCAGATGACAGGCTCTTCTCTGTTATCTGTTCTTGCTTTAATCCAGTCAAATCTCGGCCCAGTAGTTCAAAACTTTTAATCCCTATCTGATCGGATCAGATTTGGATTTTGGGTAGTTCAAAACCAAAAAACTGGGTTAGGATCATTTTGATATCCGATCAGATCAGGAAATCAAATCCAAGCTTTAATCTGGATCAAATCTTCAAAACGGGTAGTTCAAAGCCACAACACAGGATTGGGATCAGTTTGATCCCAAAAAACTGGATTATCTTGATCCCACCAGAGGGGTGGATTTCCAGTGGATTACCAGAGCAAAATGTACTATACAATTTATTTGAAAATATGTTTCAATATAAATAAGATGGCAAAGTTTGGTGAGGTCAAGGAAATTGATTTTCTCACTGGAATGTTCCATAGTAAAATGGAGGTATTGTGTGGTGGAGTTGATGTAATCACTGAAGTCGTTGAGTTCTGAGGTGGTACCGGTCCAGACAAAAAAGACATCATCGATGTATCTTTTCCAAAGAAAAATATGGGGAAGGAACTGATAATTGGCCGGATTATTAATATGTTTCTCTTCCCAAAAGCCCATGGTTAGGCAGGCATATGAGGGCGCAAAGGCACTGCTCATACTGACACCTCTTTTCTGTAGAAAATAAGAACCTGCATATTGGAAGTAATTATGTGACAGGACTATTTCTGTGAGGGTTCACAGTAGTTCATTTGGTGGTAGTGTTTCTGTAGGGCATTTCTCCAGATAATAAGACATGGCTTCTAGGCCAGCATCATGAGGGATGCAGGTGTATATAGGCTTTGTACATCACAGCATCATGAGGGATGCAGGTGTATATAAGCTTTGTACATCACATCATCATGAGGGATGCAGGTGTATATATAGGCTTTGTACATCACAGCATCATGAGGGATGCAGGTGTATATAGGCTTTGTACATCACAGCATCATGAGGGATGCAGGTATATATAGGCTTTGTACATCACAGCATCATGAGGGATGCAGGTGTATATAGGCTTTGTACATCACAGCATCATGAGGGATGCAGGTGTATATAGGCTTTGTACATCACAGCATCATGAGGGATGCAGGTGTATATAGGCTTTGTACATCACAGCATCATGAGGGATGCAGGTGTATATAGGCTTTGTACATCACAGCATCATGAGGGATGCAGGTGTATATATAGGCTTTGTACATCACAGCATCATGAGGGATGCAGGTGTATATATAGGCTTTGTACATCACAGCATCATGAGGGATGCAGGTGTATATATATGCTTTGTACATCACATCATAATGAGGGATGCAGGTGTATATAGGCTTTGTACATCACAGCATCATGAGGGATGCAGGTGTATATAGGCTTTGTACATCACAGCATCATGAGGGATGCAGGTGTATATATGCTTTGTACATCACAGCATCATGAGGGATGCAGGTGTATATAGGCTTTGTACATCACATCATCATGAGGGATGCAGGTGTATATATAGGCTTTGTACATCACAGCATCATGAGGGATGCAGGTGTATATAGGCTTTGTACATCACATCATCATGAGGGATGCAGGTGTATATATAGGCTTTGTACATCACATCATCATGAGGGATGCAGGTGTATATATAGGCTTTGTACATCACAGCATCATGAGGGATGCAGGTGTATATAGGCTTTGTACATCACAGCATCATGAGGGATGCAGGTGTATATAGGCTTTGTACATCACAGCATTATGAGGGATGCAGGTGTATATATAGGCTTTGTACATCACATCATAATGAGGGATGCAGGTGTATATATAGGCTTTGTACATCACAGCATCATGAGGGATGCAGGTGTATATATAGGCTTTGTACATCACAGCATCATGAGGGATGCAGGTGTATATATGCTTTGTACATCACATCATCATGAGGGATGCAGGTGTATATAGGCTTTGTACATCACATCATCATGAGGGATGCAGGTGTATATAGGCTTTGTACATCACATCATCATGAGGGATGCAGGTGTATATAGGCTTTGTACATCACAGCATCATGAGGGATGCAGGTGTATATATAGGCTTTGTACATCACAGCATCATGAGGGATGCAGGTGTATATAGGCTTTGTACATCACAGCATCATGAGGGATGCAGGTGTATATATAGGCTTTGTACATCACATCATCATGAGGGATGCAGGTGTATATAGGCTTTGTACATCACAGCATCATGAGGGATGCAGGTGTATATAGGCTTTGTACATCACAGCATCATGAGGGATGCAGGTGTATATAGGCTTTGTACATCACATCATCATGAGGGATGCAGGTGTATATAGGCTTTGTACATCACAGCACCATGAGGGATGCAGGTGTATATATAGGCTTTGTACATCACATCATCATGAGGGATGCAGGTGTATATATAGGCTTTGTACATCACATCATCATGAGGGATGCAGGTGTATATAGGCTTTGTACATCACAGCATCATGAGGGATGCAGGAAGGCTTTGTACATCACAGCATCATGAGGGATGCAGGTGTATATAGGCTTTGTACATCACAGCATCATGAGGGATGCAGGTGTATATAGGCTTTGTACATCACAGCATCATGAGGGATGCAGGTGTATATAGGCTTTGTACATCACATCATCATGAGGGATGCAGGTGTATATATAGGCTTTGTACATCACAGCATCATGAGGGATGCAGGTGTATATATAGGCTTTGTACATCACAGCATCATGAGGGATGCAGGTGTATATATAGGCTTTGTACATCACAGCATCATGAGGGATGCAGGTGTATATATAGGCTTTGTACATCACAGCATGAGGGATGCAGGAAGGCTTTGTACATCACAGCATCATGAGGGATGCAGGTGTATATATAGGCTTTGTACATCACAGCATCATGAGGGATGCAGGTGTATATATAGGCTTTGTACATCACAGCATCATGAGGGATGCAGGTGTATATATAGGCTTTGTACATCACATCATGAGGGATGCAGGAAGGCTTTGTACATCACAGCATCATGAGGGATGCAGGTGTATATATAGGCTTTGTACATCACAGCATCATGAGGGATGCAGGTGTATATATATGCTTTGTACATCACAGCATCATGAGGGATGCAGGTGTATATATAGGCTTTGTACATCACATCATCATGAGGGATGCAGGTGTATATAGGCTTTGTACATCACATCATCATGAGGGATGCAGGTGTATATAGGCTTTGTACATCACAGCATCATGAGGGATGCAGGTGTATATAGGCTTTGTACATCACAGCATCATGAGGGATGCAGGTGTATATAGGCTTTGTACATCACAGCATGATGAGGGATGCAGGTGTATATATAGGCTTTGTACATCACAGCATCATGAGGGATGCAGGTGTATATATAGGCTTTGTACATCACAGCATCATGAGGGATGCAGGTGTATATAGGCTTTGTACATCACATCATCATGAGGGATGCAGGTGTATATAGGCTTTGTACATCACAGCATCATGAGGGATGCAGGTGTATATAGGCTTTGTACATCACAGCATCATGAGGGATGCAGGTGTATATAGGCTTTGTACATCACAGCATGATGAGGGATGCAGGTGTATATATAGGCTTTGTACATCACAGCATGATGAGGGATGCAGGTGTATATAGGCTTTGTACATCACAGCATCATGAGGGATGCAGGTGTATATAGGCTTTGTACATCACAGCATCATGAGGGATGCAGGTGTATATAGGCTTTGTACATCACAGCATCATGAGGGATGCAGGTGTATATAGGCTTTGTACATCACAGCATCATGAGGGATGCAGGTGTATATAGGCTTTGTACATCACAGCATCATGAGGGATGCAGGTGTTTATATAGGCTTTGTACATCACAGCATCATGAGGGATGCAGGTGTATATAGGCTTTGTACATCACAGCATCATGAGGGATGCAGGTGTATATAGGCTTTGTACATCACAGCATCATGAGGGATGCAGGTGTTTATATAGGCTTTGTACATCACAGCATCATGAGGGATGCAGGTGTATATAGGCTTTGTACATCACAGCATCATGAGGGATGCAGGTGTATATAGGCTTTGTACATCACAGCATCATGAGGGATGCAGGTGTATATAGGCTTTGTACATCACAGCATCATGAGGGATGCAGGTGTATATAGGCTTTGTACATCACAGCATCATGAGGGATGCAGGTGTTTATATAGGCTTTGTACATCACAGCATCATGAGGGATGCAGGTGTATATAGGCTTTGTACATCACAGCATCATGAGGGATGCAGGTGTATATAGGCTTTGTACATCACAGCATCATGAGGGATGCAGGTGTATATAGGCTTTGTACATCACAGCATCATGAGGGATGCAGGTGTTTATATAGGCTTTGTACATCACAGCATCATGAGGGATGCAGGTGTATATAGGCTTTGTACATCACAGCATCATGAGGGATGCAGGTGTATATAGGCTTTGTACATCACAGCATCATGAGGGATGCAGGTGTATATAGGCTTTGTACATCACAGCATCATGAGGGATGCAGGTGTATATATAGGCTTTGTACATCACATCATCATGAGGGATGCAGGTGTATATATAGGCTTTGTACATCACAGCATCATGAGGGATGCAGGTGTATATAGGCTTTGTACATCACAGCATCATGAGGGATGCAGGTGTATATATAGGCTTTGTACATCACAGCATCATGAGGGATGCAGGTGTATATAGGCTTTGTACATCACAGCATCATGAGGGATGCAGGTGTATATAGGCTTTGTACATCACAGCATCATGAGGGATGCAGGTGTATATAGGCTTTGTACATCACAGCATCATGAGGGATGCAGGTGTATATAGGCTTTGTACATCACAGCATCATGAGGGATGCAGGTGTATATAGGCTTTGTACATCACAGCATCATGAGGGATGCAGGTGTATAGGCTTTGTACATCACAGCATCATGAGGGATGCAGGTGTATATATAGGCTTTGTACATCACATCATCATGAGGGATGCAGGTGTATATATAGGCTTTGTACATCACAGCATCATGAGGGATGCAGGTGTATATATAGGCTTTGTACATCACAGCATCATGAGGGATGCAGGTGTATATAGGCTTTGTACATCACAGCATCATGAGGGATGCAGGTGTATATAGGCTTTGTACATCACATCATCATGAGGGATGCAGGTGTATATAGGCTTTGTACATCACAGCATCATGAGGGATGCAGGTGTATATAGGCTTTGTACATCACAGCATCATGAGGGATGCAGGTGTATATAGGCTTTGTACATCACAGCATCATGAGGGATGCAGGTGTATATAGGCTTTGTACATCACAGCATCATGAGGGATGCAGGTGTATATAGGCTTTGTACATCACAGCATCATGAGGGATGCAGGTGTATAGGCTTTGTACATCACAGCATCATGAGGGATGCAGGTGTATATATAGGCTTTGTACATCACATCATCATGAGGGATGCAGGTGTATATATAGGCTTTGTACATCACAGCATCATGAGGGATGCAGGTGTATATATAGGCTTTGTACATCACAGCATCATGAGGGATGCAGGTGTATATAGGCTTTGTACATCACATCATCATGAGGGATGCAGGTGTATATATAGGCTTTGTACATCACATCATCATGAGGGATGCAGGTGTATATATAGGCTTTGTACATCACATCATCATGAGGGATGCAGGTGTATATATAGGCTTTGTACATCACAGCATCATGAGGGATGCAGGTGTATATAGGCTTTGTACATCACAGCATCATGAGGGATGCAGGTGTATATATAGGCTTTGTACATCACATCATCATGAGGGATGCAGGTGTATATATAGGCTTTGTACATCACAGCATCATGAGGGATGCAGGTGTATATAGGCTTTGTACATCACAGCATCATGAGGGATGCAGGTGTATATATAGGCTTTGTACATCACAGCATCATGAGGGATGCAGGTGTATATAGGCTTTGTACATCACAGCATCATGAGGGATGCAGGTGTATATAGGCTTTGTACATCACAGCATCATGAGGGATGCAGGTGTATATAGGCTTTGTACATCACAGCATCATGAGGGATGCAGGTGTATATAGGCTTTGTACATCACAGCATCATGAGGGATGCAGGTGTATATAGGCTTTGTACATCACAGCATCATGAGGGATGCAGGTGTATAGGCTTTGTACATCACAGCATCATGAGGGATGCAGGTGTATATATAGGCTTTGTACATCACAGCATCATGAGGGATGCAGGTGTATAGGCTTTGTACATCACAGGTTACCAGTAGGGATTCTTTGTCTGTATTGAATGAATTTAATAGATTCAATACATCAGTGGTATCCCCTAAAAAGGAAGGGAGGTTTATGACAAATGTCTTTAAGAAGAAGTCAAGGTATTGTGACAGAGGTTCAGTGAGGCAGCCTATACTAGCCACTATAGTATATAGTAACCTTGGTTTCATCCTGGACCCCACCCTCTCCTTCGATCCCCACGTCAGCTCTGTTGTTTCAACCTCATATTTCCATCTCCGCAATATCGCTAAAGTCAGACACTGCCTCTCCCCTCCTGCTGCTCAATCCCTCATCCATGCCTTCATCTCCTCCCGCCTCGACTACTGCAACTCCCTCCTCACCGGCATCACCTCCCGTTCCCTCCATAGACTCCAGATGGTCCAAAACTCAGCCGCCCGCCTGCTCACTCACACCCGGTCCCGCGATCACATCACCCCTGTCCTCCACTCTCTCCACTGGCTCCCCGTCAAGCAACGTATTGACTTCAAACTACTCCTCCTCACCTTCAAAGCCCTCCACAGCCTAGCCCCCCCCCTACCTGACTGACCTCCTCATCCCCCATCGCCCCTCACGTACACTCCGATCCTCTTCTACTGCCACCCTCATCATCCCCCCATCCAGACTCAAAACCTTTGGTGACCGTGCTTTCTCCCGCGCCGCACCCCGACTTTGGAACTCCCTCCCCCAGACCGTCCGAGACTCTCCCTCACTCCCCACTTTCAAAACCCGACTTAAAACCTATCTGTTCTCCCAAGCTTACAACCTCCCCTACCCCTGACCACCTCCTCCAAACCATCAGCCTCCGCCCCCCCACCTGCCCCTCCCTCCTGTTCTCTTCCTCTCCTCTGCTTCTCCATACAACCTTGCCCTGAACCGCCACTGTTATCTGTACCTGTCCCCTGTATCTGTTGCCTGTTGCCTGTATCTGTTGCCTGTGTCTGCTGCCTGTTGCTTGTTTCTTGTTTTACTGTTAAGCGGCTTTGAGTCTTGAAAAGCGCTATATAAAATGAATGCATTATTAGGGGTCCAAGCACGAAGTGCGTGGATCCCTATTGTATCTGTTCCGTTTATTAGGGGTCCAAGCACGAAGTGCGTGGATCCCTATTGTATCTGTTCTGATTATTTTTTTCTTTTTTTTTCTTCTTCTCCGGTAAAACTGTATGTACAGCAGAAACTGTAAGGCTCAGCATAGCCAGACTGGGCACATAGATTGTAAATGTGCCTCACTACTCAGAAACAAAAAATTACCCATATCGGCCAGATGGTGGCGCTATAACAGACCATTTCGCGTTATGGTCCATATCTTCTGAACCGTGAGGCGTAGAATCAAAATTCCACTTCGGCTGTATTCCCTGGATCAATACGCATCTATCCATATAGGCCACGCCCATTTGCGTGTGCCTAGATGTTCCGCCATCTTGGACTTTCTAAAAAAAAAAAAAAACGAACTCGTCCTAGGCCATTTGCCCGAATGAGGCCAAACTTTTTGTGTGTCATCTCTGGACTTCCCTGATTAAAAATCTTAGAAAGAATTTGGATACGTGAAACCGTCTTTAAATGATAAATGTTTAAACTTTTGTGTATTTACTTTTGTTCTTTTCCTGCCCTAAAAGTGTGTGGATCTCAGAAACCATACACCCCCCATCACCCAAACTTTCCACACAGGTTCACGACATCACCCACTACTCAGAGTAAAAAAATTACACCAATCCACCAGATGGTGGCGCTATAACAGCCAATTTCACGTTTGTCGGTCCATAACTTCTGAACTGCGAGCTGTAGAATCAAAATTCCACATCTACTGGTTTCCCTGGAGCATCATGTATCTAACCCACTAGGCCACGCCCATTTCTGTCTGGTAGATTTTCCGCCATTTTGAATTTTATCAAAAACCTACTTTTGCGAGCTCCTCCTCGACTGTTTGGCCAAATCACACGAAACTTTTTCTGGGTTATCTATGGACTACCCCGACCTAAAGTTATTAAAGGATTTTGGATACGTGAAACCGTTTTGAAATGATAAATGTCTAAACTTGTGTGTATTTGCTTTTGTTCTTTTCCTGCCCTAAAAGTGTGTGGATCTCAGAAACCATACGCCCCACATCACCCACCTTTCTACATAGTTTCAAGACATCACCCACTACTCAGGAAAAAATTACACCAATCCACCAGATGGTGGCGCTATAACAGCCAACCACCACTACTACTGCCGCTGCTGCTACTACTACTACTACTATTCTTAGTACTTCTGCTGCTACTATTGCTACCACTCCCACTACTACCAACACTACTACTACTACTATTACTACTACTGCTACTACTACTACTACTAGTACTGCTTGGAAACCGTCAGGTCACCGGATCTCAACTAAACTTTGTTTACTTGTGCACATACCAAGTCTGAATAAATGTGCACTATCTGACATATACCCCCCAAGTCACCGGAAGCTTGGACCCCGCATCGCCGCTTGCGGCTATATTGTCTATTTGTTTTTCTTCTTTTTCTGCCCTAAAAATGTGTGGATCTCAGAAACCATACCCTCCACATCACCTAAACTTTCCACATAGGTTCAAGAGGTCACCCCCTACTCGGAGAAAAAAAAATACACCAATCCACTAGATGGTGGCGCTATAACAGACCATTTCGCCTTATGGTCCATATCTTCTGAACCGTGTGTCCTATACTCAAAATTTCACTTATCCTGGATTCCTTGGATCAATATGCATCTATCCATATAGGCCACGCCCATTTGCGTGTGCCTAGATTTTCCGCCATTTTGAATTTGATCAAAAACCTACTTTTGCGAGCTCCTCCTAGACTGTTTGGCAAAATCACACGAAACTTTTTCTGGGTTATCTATGGACTACCCTGACCTAAAGTTATTAAAGGATTTTGGATAAGTGAAACCGTTTTGAAATGATAAATGTCTAAACTTGTGTGTATTTGCTTTTGTTCTTTTCCTGCCCTAAAAGTGTGTGGATCTCAGAAACCATACGCCCCACATCACCCACCTTTCCACATAGTTTCAAGACATCACCCACTACTCAGAGGAAAAAATTACACCAATCCACCAGATGGTGGCGCTATAACAGCCAACCACCACTACTACTGCTGCCGCTGCTACTACTACTACTACTATTCTTAGTACTTCTGCTGCTACTACTGCTACCACTCCCACTACTACCAACACTACTACTACTACTATTACTACTACTGCTAGTACTACTACTACTAGTACTGCTTGGAAACTGTCAGGTCACCGGATCTCAACCAAACTTTGTTTACTTGTGCACATACCAAGTCTGAATAAATGTGCACTATTCAGTGTCTATATTATTTGACATATACCCCCCAAGTCACCGGAAGCTTGGACCCCGCATCGCCGCTTGCGGCTATATTTAGGGGTCCAAGCACGAAGTGCGTGGATCCCTATTGTATCTGTTCCGTTTATTAGGGGTCCAAGCACGAAGTGCCTGGATCCCTATTGTATCTGTTCCGTTTATTATTATTATTATTATTATTCCGCCCTAAAACAGCATGCACGTCAAAAACTGTAAGGGCTACAGTAGCCAGACCTTGCACATAGGTTGGAAATGTGCCCCACTACTCAGAGACAAAAAATTTGCCATATTGGCCAGATGGTGGCGCTATAACAGACCCTTTTGCGTATTGACCCATAACTGCTGAACCGTGAGGCGTATAATCAAAATTCCACATCTGCTGGATTCCCTGGATCAATACGCATCTATCCATATAGACCACGCCCATTTAAGTCTGCTAGATTTTCCGCCATCTTGGACTTTCTAAAAAAAAAAAAAAACGAACTTGTCCTAGGCCATTTGCCCGAATAAGCCCAAACTTTTTGTGTGTCATCTCTGGACTTCCCTGATCTAAAATTGTATAAAGAATTTGGATACGTGCAACCGTCTTGAAATTATAAATGTTTAAACTTTTGATAAACAAACTCGTCCTAGGCCATTTGCCCGAATGAGCCCAAACTTTTTCTGTGTCATCTCTGGACTTCCCTGATCTAAAGACTTACAAAGAATTTGGATACGTGAAACCGTCTTGAAATGATAAATGTTTAAACTTTGACACTATGTCATCACCGATGACAGTCTTGTGACATCACTGATGATGTCATCTATGATGTCATCTATGATGTCATCTATGATGTCATCCTTCCTCTACAAAACATCGCGCACGCACACACACACACACACACACACACACACACACACACACATGCACACACATATACACCTATACACACACACACACACGCCACACACACACACACACACACACACACATATACACATGCACACACACACACACACACATATACTCACACATATACACACACATATATACAC